>NC_054061.1:29821082-30134159 GCF_017639655.2 Falco naumanni | reverse complement strand
TCTGGAGGGCTTCCTGACTGTGGGGAGCAGCTCATTGCCGTTCTATTTTAAATCCAATGTTTGTTAGTTAACTCCAAGATAACATCAGTTGCTGACTTACATGTATCAAGAAGAAAAATCCGGTTCTCCTTCATTAAAACTGTTTGCCCTGTTCTGCCTGAAGCCAATATACAGCAGACATAAATTTCAAGCTAATAAATGATATCTCAAGGACTGAGTTTTAGCAGGGAGCATTACTAGAGTTCTGTCATGAAAGTCATTTCTGTCCTCACTGAATCCTGGATAAACAGAAGTTTTAAATGCTGGAAAGTGTCAAAGGTTTTATAAAGCTGCCACCATTTATTTACTTGTGCAATCGAGTTTGAAAGTCTAAAAGAGCATATGCTTGTGAATTACTCTGTAGAGCAGAGGACCATAAGTTGTGTGACCGTTTTGGTAATTAAGAGGGAACCAAGGAAACTATTAATAACATGAGATCTGTTTTATTAATACCCCATGTTATTTCTGGTCTTAAACAGGCAGTATCTTCAACTTCACATCTTCAGCTCCACAGATCTATTCGTGGCCTTAGCTCTGCTCACTGGAGATACCTTTGAGCAGATCACATGGCTTTGTGCACAGCACAGAAAAAGTAACCAGTGCATCTGTCTGCCAGAATAAATTCTGATTTTTAAACGTAGTTTGCCTCATCTTGTTCCAAGTTGGGAGCACGAAAAGTAACCAAAACCTGATAATCAGAGTGTAAAGAAAACACAGATTAATGTCAGGTGAGAACAGAAAACCTTAGTGATGCTAGTGAGGTTTTCTATTCCTGCTCTGTCTTTGTACCATATATAACCAACTATGTAAGATGTCTAAAACACAGAGCTTTGGCAAATAAAAGACTTTCCACTTATAATTTTCCCACTTTCCCTTCTCCTTGTAGTTATATGTCCTATAAAAGGAAGATTTATTGAGGCATGTTCCAGTAAATGCTGTGCATTAGCTATAGCTATATATATCGTTCACATGTCAATCCTTGAAGTGCTGTACAACTCCACAGTCCTTACACTAATTGTTCCCTCACTACAATCCATGAAGCATTCGCTAAGGTTAAAACTTACAAGTAAAACCCTGAACTATCAGTCTCTTCGGAGCTTCAGTCAGACAATAGACAGAAAGTTTGCTATGCAACATGGTCCGCTTGGCAGGACCCTAGCTAGAGCATGCTCTGCTACAAAGGATGAGCCAGAGTCTTTGCTTTAAATAATCATTGAATTAAAAAAAAAAAAAAAAAAAAAAACAACAAAAAACAAAAACCAAACCTAAAGCAGAACTAGAATTACATACATTACATACTGGCAGTGTTTAGTAAATATTTTGCCAGACATATTTGCCTGGTTGTTATTGTATGGGACTAGCTGTCCAGAGGCAGCTCTGGACTCTTGATGATGAATCTGAATGGTGCTTGCCTGCAGCCTCCGAACTGGGCACCAACATGCAGCGAGCAGAGCAAGGTACCTCTGTACTCGGCATCCTGGCTACCATGCCACCCCATCTGAGGCATCTCCACTCTTTATTCTGAAGGATCCAAATGCACCAGAAATGCAGCACTCTACATCTCATGCCAGGCTCTGGGCTCCACAGCCATGAAGGTCAGACACTGCAACACCCCAGACTTTTATGGGCCCCAGTCTTCAACGCCTTCTTGGAGAAAAGAGCAGAGCTCACCCAGCAGAGTTTCCCCCTTCACTCGTGAAGCTCAGTGTGAGCTGATCCTTGTTGTTCCCATCTCAGCTCAGACAGCAGCAGCTGAACGAGGTATTTCCCTACCTAAGACATGAGCCTTTACTGAGCCTTTCTTGAGGGACAGGTTTTGAGCCCAGCTGCTCACACTTAGGAACCAACAGAGCATCCCTGCCTAATCCCTGGGCCGGTGACAGAAAGGTGACATTAAGTGCTGAGAGCCAGCTGAAAGGTATGGCTCTAGCTCAACCTCTGATTTATCCTGGCCCAGCAGAAGCACTGGGAGCACTGCACAGCACAGCAACATACTTAACTGCTGTCACAGGCCGGTGAGTTCAGAGATCTTAGGGGGAAAAAAAACCCAGCTACCTGATAGATCTTCCTCAGGATTATAAAATTCTAATTAAGATTTTCAATGAAGTTATTAAAAGTATGGGTTAAGCTGAAGTCCTTGTCACCAAACATGACAAGAGTATTAAAACATTACACAATGAAGCATAAACAACAATGTGCTTCATTTGTCCATTTACTTTACAGCCAGCTGAAAGAGTATTTAGGTCATTACATTTAAAATGCCATTGCATTAACTCATCTCTCAAACAACAAAACATCCAGATGTTAGCAGATCCGCTAGGTTTCCTAATGCCTCCCTGGAAAGATAAAGAAGTTCTGATTACTCTGACAAAATATTTCCTAGAAAAGTTGTTCATAGATATTTCGGTGGCTTCTAAATAAATGTCTTATGTCAAGCCACAGTTGAACTCTGTGTGATGTAGAGAATTGATGTAAATTGTTATGAGTTAAGGAAGAGGTGGACTGATGCTGGGAGTGCAGCTGTCTCTGGTGGTGACTGATAGTGAGGGTAGTGACGAGGGGCAAAGAGGCTTGCCTGATGTCAGAAATACGATTTCACGTTGTCAAATTTGAAAAACAATCTCACAGAAACACAGCCAAGACCTGGAATAAGAAAGGAAAGGTTACAGAAGAGCACAAGAGATAAAAGATAACACCAAGCATGAAAGAGAGAGAGGTGCCTGTGCAGAGCCTCTCCAGCATGAGCTGGAAGTACAGTGCAGTGCTGGGGGCTGCACCCAGGAACCCAATGGAGCGTATGTACTCCTGTTGGCACTGACAACACTCTGAAATTAGGACTGCAAGGGTAAAACCCGATGAAAATAATGAAGTTCTTAAAACTGTTTTTTAAAACAGAGGCAAACCCAGGATTTAGAGGTATGTAGGGACTGGTGTGGAAAATAATTCAGGAGAGGTTTCCCTGTCTGCATTACACTTGTCTGCTTTTGAGTATTGCTCCATCAAACATGCCAGCAAAGACTCTTACTCCTACTTCAAAAATGTTTTAAACTGCAGGATTTCTTTGCCCAGATCACTCTCCGCCTGAACTGTTTCCTCAGGACTTCCAAGCTTCTGCAGAACAATCCTGTACCTCACACTACTTCAGTTTACAACATACGCAAGTGTAAACCACTGCTATGGGTAAATGGAGTGAGAAAATTAATAATATCAGTGCTGTCTTCCATGAATACAAGTACTTATAGTATCTGTAGCAAAATTTGAGAAAAAAAGATGTAACATACTTAAATGCAGGTAAAACTAAGCATGCATAGGGCATGGAGCACCACTGTCCTTGAGGTCCACAGGCCCCTGCTGTGTCATACAGTCCAGTCCACCAGCAGTCCAGCAAAGCCCTTAAGTTAATGCTTGCTAGCTACAAAAACATCTTTAAAATCATGTTCCATCAGTAGCAGTTACAGGAAATATCCACCTTTTAAAAGTTGCACTCACTGAGTGTCTTTTTTTGTCCTGTTTTTCCTTTAATTCCTTCACTTAGTGTTTTCTGTACATGCCTTATTAGTTACTGGCATTGGCTAGTAAATATTTTGCTAAACAGATGTTTGATTTAAATTATTGGGGATGTAGACAGATTTCTGTGCCTATGATCATATACTGTAAATAACTTCTCTGCATTTGAATAGCTACGAAATAAAATAGGAGCTGTGCAACAAGAAGTTGATAAGGCTAGAAATATCTGCAGCGACTCACCTGACAATCAGCGCATTCAGATGTGATACGGAGCAAAACAAACCCTTTGAGCCAACCGGACCTTACTGCAGAATATCTGAAGGCTTTAGCTGGCCTGTCATCATTTGTGCAATCCAAGCTTTTCCTTTCCCATATGTCTGGCAGTCTGCAGATAGACCATATGGAATCACAGCAAACTGCGGTAACGGAGGGACCATCGCTATCTAGGATGAATACCCTGAAGGTTCAGACAGGCTTTGCCCACTGCATGTGACAACACTTTTACCTGTAAGGTGCCACTTGATTGTTTTCCATAAAACAGACAATAATTCACAAAGCCATTTTTTACCCTCATATAGCAAGTAAAGAGTCCTTAGTACAAGTTAAGATTTATTTACAAATAAATATATAAATAAAATCTTCCATCCTTTTTATTTTTAGAAGTAAATTTCTTTTACTGTACACTACTGACACACTTTATTTTTGTTCTTGCTTCTAAAAACACATAGCTATTTCCAGAGTTTATTTTCCTGTTAAGTTTTGAAGATATTCAGCGTATTCCATATAATACATCTTTAAAATATCATTTTATGTCATATTTTGGAGCCTGAAGAGCGGATTACATAGGAGAAATGAAGACAGTAGATGGAGAAGTTTGAGAAGGATTCAAGTCACATTTCAAAAGTAAAATCTCCAAATTGGATTTTAAAGCCCCCGTCTCAGGGAGGAGTTGCCATGCAATTTTATTTCTGTCCTAGGCAGGGTCAAGGATCAGAACACAATCCAAAGAAAACACAAGTTGCAAGATTCTTTCCTCAAAACTCAACCTGATTTGAAACGATATCCTATGCAGAGATATTAACTTTAGAGAAAAGTACATGGTACCGGAATATCATGAAGGGCAGCAACTGGATCAGCGTTACATTACCACCACAGAACCAGATACACCCCTGTTTATTTATGGGAAGGTGTCTGGTTCTGCATGAGGATAACATACTGCATTAAAGGACAAATCCATGTTTCTTTCCATGGCAAAATTCCTTTTAATGCTAAAGGGAACTTTAGCTGAAACAAAATGTAACTAAAGAAAACTGTTCTCTATAGCATTTTCAGGGAAAGCCTGATGAAACCCCTTGTGTCTTACTCAAATGTGATTACATTATATTGCCTGCTTATGTTGGGTGGTTATCAATCACTTTTAAAACCAATTTGTGAACTTGGCTTAGAAATCTGTTCTTATATCTTTTTGTTCTCTTGGCTTTGTTTAAATTGATAAAAAATTCCATGAAACACATTATCAAAACAGATGTTGTATTCTCTTTCAAACTAGCATGAAAATTCAAACTACCTTGCTTCATATAGGAGACTTTACATGCAATTTTATTTTCATCCATTTAATCACAAAGTAAATTTTTTTCCTCTTAAGCTTCTGTTTCCATAGTTAAACAAAACCAGACACCAAAAGGAACATCTTCTGATTTTGAAAATCCCATTCTCCTGCCAAACATTTGGTTTTGCTCAATCATACAGAATAGTTCCAAGGTTTTCACTGCATAAATAAGAATATGATATTAAATGACAATGACTAAAAATTAATATGTTAAGTCTAATCATTCAAAGATTTCCCCAAACTACAATACTTTCTTACAAGTTTCTGAGATGCAGGCTTAAAATATTTCTGGGTTTGTTCAATGGTTGGACTTGACAATCTTAAAGGTCTTTTCCAACCTAAATGATTCTATGATTCTATGCTATGCCTCCATAAGCAAACATTTTCTCCAACTACAGTGAAGTAAATAGGAGAATCAAATCAACTTCATTATATTTATTTTATTTTGTAACCTCTGGGCCAGATTCAATAAAAGCTTTATCTGATTTCAGTGTGTGTGACAGAACATTAAAAAGACATAGTATTTATTTAATTTAGCACTCACTACTTTTTGAGCAACAAACGATAACTTCCTGCTGACTCTTGTTTACTATGACTTATTCATGGGAATTGTGCTTTAAATAGCTGAAGTCCATAGGATGTCAAAATCTGGAGCTTGGACTGGAATGCACACAGATCTTATTAATTAAGGAGGCCTGGGAAAATAAATGGGATAGAGAAAATATATTTGGGCTCTAGATTCAGCATGAGAACAGAGTCCGCATTCAGAGTCGAAGCCAAATCAGCGCTAACATTCAAGTATGCATGGAATGAGGTCCCTAGCAGTGGTTATGGTAAGATTCCTACTCTGACAGAAATCTCCTGATATTTCCTTCATTTCTAGCCAACTCAGAGTAACTTTCTTGATTCCTTTATCTCTTTATTCACCTGGTTTTAGACCCAGGGATTGATATCTCTGCAAATTTGAACCATTCACCAAAGATGATCAGGCTCTCTTTGGGAAGAATATTACCAAGGAAAAGAGGTGCAAGTTCTCCGCACATCAGTAAGTGCTGTGCTGTGCTTCTTTTGGAGCTAGGCATGAAGCAGGGAGCTTGTCTCATGATAACTAGCTCTCTGCTACTTCAGCTCTTATTTTCATATTTCATAGTTTTCATATTTCAAGTTTTTTTAATTTAATAACTTAATTTAACATTTTTAATAATAAATTAGAAAGCCTTGAATCTTGCCTCAACTTCATCTTAAACTGTGTTTTGTCCACCTGCACATGTAAATCCTCCTGGTTAATCCTTATGGCAACATTTTGCAAGAACTGCCAAACAAATGAATAGAGGATATCTTACACTCACGATATGGCTGGGCTTTGTTTGCAAAAGAAGTAATTCTTCTTTCCATAAAAGTAAAAAGAAAATGTAACTGCTCATTGTACTGACCGTCCTGCTAGGCCTTCATGACTTCCCTGGAGAATGGGCTGATAATCTCTGGGTTTTTTTAAACAGACTTCCAAAGTATTTGCACAGCTTTGATGCATGGGAACATATGTGGAAGCTTGGTGCATAACTCCCAGCAGGCAGTCCCCTGTGTTCTTCTCCCCAGTAATTTACTGGCAATTTACAGTGAATAATTACTACTTCTCCCACTAATTTACTTCTCTATGTTTTAGCTTGTGCTCTGGCAAAGAACATGCCTGAAAACACGCATTTCTGCTTCAACCTCTATCTACAGAATTTCTTCCCTTGCCCGTACCCATATTTTATGGATATTTCTTTTCTTTACTCTTCTGCATGAAGTTTTTGTTTAAAGAAAGTCCCTGTCCTTTTGAAAGCTTGACGGCACATGAAATCAATCTTTCTATATTTAGAATCCCTGGTGGGACATCCATAGTCGCATTTCCTTCTGCATTAGCACCAGGAAAGCAGGAACATGAGGTCACCACCAGCGGCATAAAGCAGATATAACCTGCAGTTAGATAGTCGCCCCGTGAGGGTCAAATTCAACCCAGGTGTCTGCAACAAACACTTTGAATACAAAAATTCTATGAATTTCTGTATGGTACATCAGAGTATTTTCCTTTTATCACATGAGAAATTAGAGATCTCAAGAAAAAGTGTTGAAAGATTTCTTTCAAGTTCTCAAAAATATTTCAACTTGAATTCGTCAGTGTCCGCTCTTCCCCATGCCCATATATATTATTGCATCTTTGTGTTTTAGTGTTCTTTTATATTCCTAATCATTCTTTGAAGTAGGTTGTTTGAATTGTATCACTAAATTGTTTGTAGAAAAGATACCATTCCATTATTTGCTATATATACTAATGTCAGTTCCTTATATTGGACTGGATTTCTAGCTCCATTTTTCCTTTCTGAAAAACTATATTCAGTTTGGAAGCCTTTCCACGTGCAGAATTCTCTCCTGGATTAACAAGGCTGATGTCACCACTGTGCAATTCTGGGTTAAGCCACAGTAACTCCCCTGATCTCAATAAAGCTGTAACAGCAGAAAATCCAGTAACGCAACAGTGAGTCACACCCAGGCAGCTCTACATGTGGAAGAGTTCTGGATGTGTCCAAAGAGTAATCAACGGATGCTTTTCATTTTTTACCAAACGCTGGCTGCATTACACTGCGAAACATGGATTCAATATACCAATGCACACTTAGAAAACTTAAAACAAAAGACCCAAGAGCTGATTTTGATGTGAGTGATCTATACACATCAGTCACCTGAAGCTATGTGAGATACCAAGGGTTATCATAAGGCAGAAAAATTGATGAAATATTCCTGACCAGATCAAGTCGCGGCATATTAATCCTTAATCAAATAGTGTCACATATGGCTTTCTTCTCAGTTTGGTACCTTGGCTATAGCACCATGGGACAGGCTCCAAGATTTTTATCAAGAACATGCTTGTGATTTCTGCCTAAGAACAGAACAGGAATTCAGTGTTGCACCCAGTGTTTGCAGAGCCAGGCGATGTCGACTGTACATCAGTTTGCATATATATGTTAGACTTTCCATAACTCTCTTCTTCTCCTGTAACAATTTGTACAGAGGAACTGCTAGCAAAAAAGAGTGTAGGGAATTTCCCAGCTTTAGAAGCAAGAACATCAAATTTAATATGTCCAGCATCATTCTATTTAAAGCACTGGTAAATGAGCCAACAAACTACTGTCCATGAGCATTACATCACATGTTGCCACGTTTCTCTGAGGCTATATAAAGCTGTAATATGTTCACTAATGAATTTCATGGTATGTTCAGGCCATATGGCACACCAGAATTGTACAGTACAATGCTCTAGTTATGGGGGTACATAACAATCACTATCTGACATGTATATCATCATATGTTTATGAAACGTCTCCCAAGGAGACTCCATGTTAAAAACAAACAGTGAATATTTTATTGCTCGCTCTCTCGTGTGCTTGTTACAATTTGGTTTATATATTATTTGTTTATAAAATCATTTGTGCTACTAACCCAAAATGCCAACATATTTTTTATTTTTCTCTCTGCCCTAATTTCACTGCTGCTGTGGGAACTGCGAGAAGGTGATTGGCTTCTGTTACTTCGTTTCAAAAGTTCCAGCTGCTGAGTAATTACCATGTTGGAAAAGCAAACACGGCTGTTTCCCATATCTACACTGCATTTTCTTATTTCCAAATATGAAACTACAGGAATCCAAAGCAGTTAATATGTCAGGTTTTATTTACATAGCTCTTCAGTTATCATGTGAAGCAGCATCTCTGCCCAACCTTTTGGATTATAAAAGGATTTTGTTGAAAGACAAAATGCTAGGGAATGGGTTAAAGTATGTAAATAAATTTAAACAAACACATAAACAAAAAGCAGAACACTTGGGCTATCTCTGTGCATTATGGTAAATGAAGCCATAATCCCCTAATATCCCTGACAATGAGTCTCTCCATTAGCTGATAGCCGGGTTTGAACACAGTCTTACAGTAATTCTACCAACTAAATAAACATTTTAAAATGAACACGCACACACATGCGCATAATCATTCCGATTTACAAGGCAGAAAATGTACAACATTATGTTTCACTACCTATTTTTCAGTCCTTACATTTTGAACAGTGTAAGCCTGCACGCAACTGTGCAACCCGTGATAAAAATACTCCCTCAAAGTTAAACCAGCTTTGGGTTACCCACCCAGCTCCCTCACTAGGTGCTGGACCCACAGGAGCTGCCTTTCTGGGAGAGCAGACCTACCTTTAACAGCTGAAGAAACGATAAGGCGCTCAGGTCATTATACTGGGCTGGATTATTCGGGTTCCTGCAGCCATTCATTCTGGTTATGAAAACCCTGGATGTGCTCAATCAGAAAAGCAAGAGCGCGCTTTTCTCTTCAGCCTGAGCGCTGCTGCCTTTCCGCTTCTTGTCAATGTTTAACTAGTTTGTCAAGTTGCATTATAATCGCCTGTCCTAAATCCCACTCCTTTAATTCCAACTAAGTGGGTGTGCTTCCAATGCAGCCTCTTAGTCAAATATTGATAGCTTATCAAAGTCATTTGTTTGACCTGAAAGGTTTCTTCCTGAGTGCATTATCATATATGGCTGATACGGTTGCCAAACCAATGCACCAGAGAAACCAACATGGTAAACAAACAGCCGTGATTTCTGTGTTCCACAGCAACACACACAGAAAACAAGGAGTTTTTTGGATTTTCAGCATTTCTTGACGACTGTTTGCCACAAAATGAAGACTGTATGAAAAGACCATTCACAGCAATAGGAGGAATTCCAATATATGCATACTTTTCAATAGACTGTTACAAAATAACCTGCTTTTTCAGGCTTTTTTCTTAAAGGAGGCTGAAGGAAGTGCTTCCACAGGGCTGATCCCACCTTCCAATGTGGCCTGCAGCTGCCCTCTCCCTGCAGCTACCCCACCCCGACCAGAGCTACTCAGGCTGACTGCAAACAAGCCATTTCTGTTTGACTCACTGAAGATGCAACTACACACCACTATGAACAGGGTCATAGGAATTCATTTTTTGTTCCACTTTTGTACATTTATTTGCAGGCTAAGTCTGTCTCAGGCATAGGCAATTTGCCAACACCATCCTCAACAGAACAAAATTTTGCTCTCCAAATTTAAAGGCACTAATAATATCAGGCAGCAAAAACAATGATGCAAAGCCCATATGGTGCTTCAAGCTCTAGTAGTTAACGTTAAAAAGTGAACTATTACCAGCCCACTGCAATATTTTGTCTCAGGAGGTAGAATTTTTTAAAGAAATGTTACAATGTTATTTTTTGGGGGGAAATGCTGACTTTTAACAACAAACTTTGTTTATTCCGAAAAGGGACGGGATGCAAAAATTCTATTGGTTTCAGAATAATATATACAAATATTTCTCACAGATCTTTTCTTCCTTGTCCTCCCTCTAAGATTTTTCACCAAAACAAGGGGATATTTGGAGCCAAAGAGCTGAGTTCAACCAAGTCATGGGAGAAATAAGATTCACACTGCTTGCAAGGAGCAACAAAGGTACCAGAAGGTGCAATCTACCTAGCCGTGTTCCCCAGCTAATTCTGGAAGTTTGTGACTGCTGGGCAATTTCCCATGTCTTTGATAGTACAGAGCGGTTACATCCCTGTAAAGTTAAAGTTATCTAGTCATTGCTAATAACTAAGTCAGGTCTGAAAATGGCTATGTACATGTTGAGTTCTCATAGGAAGTTATCAGGTCAAGATCATTATAACTGTGCCTGACCCAAAGGCCACTGAAGCAACTGGAAATTTTCCTGCTCGTTCTCTGGGCTTACTATACCAGAGGCACTCAGGGTAGCTTACTTCCATTCCCATAACTGGCTCCAAGAGAAAAAACTCTCAGTGTCCAAAAATATCACAAGATGGTTCAGGGTTGATGTACAGGGTCTTGTCCAGCATGACATGATTTCAGATACACAAAACCTGTAGAAGCTCACATCTGCTGTTCAGATAGATGGCCACTAACTTTCAGGTTATGGTTATCAGCCAGTGAAATTGTATTTGCAGTACAAATGGCCATTTTAGGTATAAAGGGATTCTTAACCTATATACAAACTCTTTAGCAGCTTAATTCCCCACTCCCTTCCCCAGCCTGTACTGAAATAGATGCTGAGCCTCAAACGCCCAAAAGCGATCCTGTAGTTCTAAATCCAAACCATGCACAATTGGTCTCTGAAACTAGTGGAACAAATGCTACTCTCTTGCAGCAAGATATTTTTGTCTTTGATAAATATTAACTGACATGCAATAGTCATAGCCGAAGCAGCTGACCCATATTTCATAACCACTGGAGCTCTGCAACGGGCAAGTTTTCTTTGACACTATCATTAGAAGCACTCAGCTGCTGGGGGCTGTGAGCTGGATCCCAGTGCAAAACTCCTCAGATCACTGGCTACAAGACCACTGCATGTGGCCTTGACAGGAGGAAATGCATTGGAGCTTACTGAACACAAGATTTTAATGTGATTCTTTACATCTTTTTAACTGGCTAAAAAAGGAAAAAGTGGAGACATCCAATTATGTCTTATTAAATGTTATTTTTCACTAGGGGAACTCTAGACTCATCATTATCAGCACACACAATCATAGGAAGGAAGCAGATACAGGGAGAGGAGAAGGAGTTTTGTCACCAGGATACTGTGTGATAGAGCTCACCTAGCTGCTGGGATTACAAGATAACATACATCAATTTGTCATGAGGTCATCTTCAGTGTAATTGAATTGCTATTTTTGAAAAACTATTATTGAATGTAACTTTAGTGAAAATTATTTAATACCTGAAATCTGCAGATCTGAGCAAGAATGCTAGACATCAAAAATTCTTCAAAAAAGACTACATTCTTGTGCATAGAAAAGTTTTTTATTATGAAGCTGTAACACTGCTAATGTCTTCAGGGTTGTGTTGAAGTTTGGGCGTTTTCTCCTTTTTTGCAAATTAATAATTAGATTTAAAATTTGAAAAAAAAAAAAAAAGAGGATTGCAGAAAACCTCAAAACAGTTAAATTCTGCCTAATATTTTAAGTAATATAAAAGAACACAAATTAACACAAATGACAGAAGAAAATAGTATAAATCCATTACAGGAAAATCTTTGTTTACCCAATGCAATTCTGAGTCCTTATTGATTATTTATTTGAGTATTGCATGAACCCCAGCCAGCCTGTTTGTGTTGCCAACATGAATAGCTCTCCACATCTGCTGCCAACTGATGTCTCCCCTGACGGTATTCAGAGCTGAACACGAAAAATTTCACATAGAGGAGAACTAGGTCTTTAACAAATGAGTCTGCGAAGCAGTTCAGCCTAGTATAAAGCAGCTGTTTCAGTGGTCATATGGCTTCTGGCAACTGTCTTCAAAACTTGCCTTTGCCCCAGCATCCACATTCAGGAGTTACCTTGGGCTTCCATCCCAAGTTTTTGCATTCTTAAAATTTTTTTTAAGCAAATGAGGACCTTCAAGGCTATATTTATGTTGCTCAACATTCTGTGTTCTTTGAGGAACAAGACTAAATTCTGTCCTTTAGATTTCCCCGAAAATTTTTGATCCTTTTCTTGAAACCCATTTATGCACATTAATGGTGTTGCATATGCACAGAGGCAATGTTTCCTGGTACACACTACAACAGATGTAACTCATAGATTCATTTATACATCTTAGACATATCAGTTGAGGTTTTTACCGTGTTACAATGGCTAAATCTGTCAAACCCCCAATGCCCCAGTGTAAATTTGTCCAAAATGAAATGAAAAAAACCTGGACCATACTCTGTGTTTGGGAGAAAAATGAACTGTCTTGGTAGCTGCCACATTTGTGTGCCAGAAGTTGTTGTGTGGGATTTTGAAAGATGCTTATTTTTGGCCTCTGTTCCCAGTGAAATCAGTCAGTGATTAAACTTCCATTGACCTCAGTGGAAACAGATTTAAACTCACATTAAGCATTTTAAAATCCAGGTATGCAGGTTTTATGTATTGGATAACATACTTTTCCAAGCATTATTGTAAACCGTTTTCTCACATCAAATCTATTGGCAATGCATCTTTGGCAGTAGATGTTGGAAGAGACTGAATAAGTGCAATTGTTTTTCAGTATCACTTAAATAAATCGCATATAGCGCCACAGGCTGAGTAAGAAGAGACAATTTTTGATCAGCTCATAATGTTTTTCTTTGTCTTATAATGCTCATTAAACTTTGAACAGTGTACACCACACAGCATCCAACATAACTGCCGTTCTAACACTGCCGTGCCTGCCCCATCACACAACAAACCACACATGACTTTTTAATGAGAAACAATAAAAAATGTTCATCAATTATTAAAGCTTTCTTTTCAGTATGTGTGGTTGAAAAACCATATAAATAAAAACAAAATATATTTTCCTACATGTCACTTACACATTAAAACCTTTGATTTTCGTGCAGTAGGTCCAGCCACCCCAATACCTTGTTTAGAGCAGTCTGACATCTATAGTTCCCTTTTTTAGGCATGAAGGAATTCCAAGACCCTCACTGCTGTCCTACACACAGCTATGGCCTTGAGCTAAAAAATAAATACCTGTCATGCACAGAGTGCAGTAGGCAGTTTAGCCTTACCAGAAATAAAATAATACTTTCTCCATATCCTCTATTTTGATCTTTTCAGAAAAAAAAACACAATTAGGCAAAAAAATCTCCGAAACTTTAAATATTTTTCAATGTGGTAACGTTGAAAAAACTGATGGCACACAGTGTGGAGAAGGTAATTAGTTCTGCAGTCCAGTGTTCCCTCACGTGAGTGGGAACACCCTACCTGTGCATTTCAGGGGCCTGAAGGTCATCTGTGTAAGGACATTTGCTACTGGGAGGTCACTAAGCTTTTTTTAAACCAACAGAGAAAATAAGGAAACCTTTTTCCTCCTGTGCCAACTTCTCTGCAGAGCATCACCATGCCCTTTCCAAACTTCTGCTGCCTTCTGCCCCATACTATAATCTGAACAGTGGACGCTTCTTTTATTCTTTGGCCTTCGTTGCCTTTCATCAAGAAAGCATTGGTTGTTTCCTTCCCCACCCCCACCACCCCACCACCCCCACCCCCCCCCCCGGCTATTCCCACTCATGTCTCCTTATTTCCCAAGAGTGGTCACTAGTGCTTGTAAAAGCTTATCTCCTCAGTGCCTAACCCTATACATCCTATACTTCCCTTATCTCATCCAAGAGATAGCACCTCAGCTAGCACAGTGAGTATGAGCTCATTCTGGGGGTCTGTAGGGGATGTGAGGTGACTGTGTCACATAAGAGCTACAAACAGCATTTCCCAGGGTATCCATATGTTGAAAGGCTGGAAAATCTAACACCCAAATATTGGCCAGCCAAACTCGGCTCAATGCAAAATTGAAAGAGATCACAGCCCAGGGAAAGATGGTTGCAGGTCATAAATGCAAATAGCTGTGCAATTAACAGCATGTTATACCCATAAAATTTAAATCACACGTTGGTCAGCTGAAGGTCATTAAAGAAAGAAAGTCCCTTAGTTCTCCTTACTCTGCTCTGGCAGTGAGAGGTACAGTGGACTAAGAGGAAAACCACACAGATTTAAAAAGATTTTGTTTCAAAAAAAGAAAATGGATTTGCTGAATGTTATGGTGAGCCTAATCTGTGCAAGGAGAGTAGTAATAAACTATAAATTACCAGGAACAACAAAAAACCCCCTTGTTCACTTGAGTGACTATTGTCAATACGTATCACTTACCTAGCACCCGGAGGCAGCACCTCGCAGCACAAGCATTATAAAAAGGCCAAACTTTCTAGAATGCTTTGGACACTTTGCCAGCTTTTGTAAGCAGAGTTCAAGAACCGTGAAACTATTTACTGTCAAATGGCTGCCTGCTGCCTGTGAATAGTCACCTTTTACAAGAGCTAGAGGGGATTTGCATGTTGTTTCTACAAGACTAACTTAGAGCTCCTCAAAGCAGTGGAGGAGGCTTTGCATACCTAAGCGCAGGTACCGTCAGCAGTGCAACACATCGGGTCACTGTGATTTGAAATAACTTCTGAATAAACAGGATCTGCTCCATTTGACCACTGTCTCCTGGAGGAATCACACCATGCTTGCTGGCAGCACAAATACCAGCCTTTTTTTCATCTCCGCTGCTGGACTGAGTAGAAATGTTCTGGATTTAAACCAGATGGAATTAAAGGCACTTAATCCTTGATAAAAATTCTTATGTCTAAGGTATGCCTTCTGTACCTATAGTAAGATAGAAGATTGTAAACCTTTACTAGTAAGTTCATTTAAGAATTACAAGCTAGTGAAACAAACTCATGGAAGTTGAATCTTTCGGTCAGAGTTGCACATTGCCATGATAGCTACAGAAAATGATATGCTGATGTGCACCTGAATAGACAAATCAGTTTCTTTGGAAGGTGTTTCAGCTTATGACTTTTTCAAACTTTATGATGGGATTAATTTTCCTTAGCAGCTACAAAACGATAGGAAAGATCAGTAAAAGTCCCAGACTGGCCAGCTGAGAAGCATCTATTACACCTGACCCAGGATATGATGGCAGAATGTGTGAAGAAGTCCAAAGAGCAACGATCCTCTACACTGAAATGACCAGGTTCAGTACGTTCACATAAATGCCGATTTAAGTATGTTTACAGCAGTTTATATTTATGAACATATTGCTGTTGCATTATCTTGCTTAGCTTCTTTGTAAAGTCAAAAGGAAAACAAAAGCATCCTGGTCTGCCTCTGGGAAGCTTTTCTGATGCTGACTTTATTTATTTGTTTATTGCCAAGTAGAAGCCTTAAGGATGTGTAAAGTATCTGTTGTGACACACAGCACTTTCTTACTAGATCAAATCTAGGCCTCCATAGACAGCAGATAATAGCACAAAAGGGGAAGTCTGAGATGAACTCACACTAGAGTTAGAAAAAGAAAGGATTTAAAGCTGAAGGATTTGAGGGAAAGCATCTATTATGATACACTTCACATTCACCATTAGGCTGCCCTTGGGAGGCAGAGAATCAAGAAGCTGTAAAACAGGGTTTAAAATGGGCTTCCTGGGACTTGAGGAAGCAGTAGACCTCCATTAGACAGACTTTTGACAGGTCTCTAAGTTCGGATATCCTATATATAAAAATAAATACGACTCTAGCTGACAGACTATTGTTTCTACAGCAGTGTAGATCAAGACCAGTCAGAACTCTTCGAAGACTTTGAAACCAAACTATTTTCTAAAACCACAGGGCACAGATAGGGCATTATCCATAGCTTGGAGCTGGTTAGTGACAGCTGCCTTCTTTCTTAAAGCCCGTGCTCCCGGGGCTGGGCCGGCCATGTGCGCTGCTCTGTTTGCTTTCCTGAAGAGGCGTGTGAGTACCTGGGACTCTTAGTACTCAGCAAACGTGAAACTATCCATGCACAAATGGATATGACATGATATGACAGATCTCCAATACATGTTTTCATTCTCCTGTTTTGTAAATCAGTTTTATAATTTTTGGCATGGTAATGTTAATTATTGCTTTTCCTCATTCTGACCGTGCAGACATGGAGTATAAAACTGATGAATTAATTCAATTCTGCTAAATTTGAACCCTGTTTTCTCAGTTACTTCAGCTTCTATTGTTCTCTTCTCTTTGGGGAAGGCTCTACTCTGATTTTTTGCAAATCCCTGCAGAACATTTGCAGCAGGACAGCTTCTACCATGTGAAGAAATGGGTGTTGGAATATAGCTCTGTAAAGGCAAAGAAAAGGACTGATTTATAAGTGATTAAAGCCCGAGAGCTAGACAAGTTTTGAAAATGGAATATATTGTTTTACACAAAAAAAAGTTCCTTGTTCAGGCTCTCCTGTTGCTTTACCAGATTACAAAGGGTTTTACCAATGGGAAACAAAAGCAGAAGGGGCAGATTGAGCTCAGGGTAGTGGTTTTTAATGAAGCTGCATTCTCTTAATCTTTTTTTCAAGAAGAAAATCCAGTAGAAGAGAGATAAATCCATGGCAATGAAAATATATGCATTATAACAGTATTGGTAAAGTATATATTTATTTTGGAATGCCCTTAGCAAGCTTAATATGAACTCACTGAATTTAATAAATGAAATATTTGCTTTCTTGTTGATCATTCATGTATGGATCTGAGTCCTTTGCTTTCCATGTTTCAGCCTCAGAAACTAAGCAGAAATACTATGTTTTTTAAACAGAAGGTTGTTGTAAGCTAAACAGAATGCAGCCATGTAAGGCAAAGCTGTATAATGCATCATCTTCCCCAGAGGCTCCTACCAGTAACTAATAAATACATACAAGCATACATACTACCTTAGGTCAGAAGCAAACTGTTGATTCTTGCAGCACCCAGGTCTCCAGTAGGTAGTCTATACAACTGCATGGAGCAAATACCTACTTTTACTATAGGTTGCTGAACACCTGAAAGGTGGAAGGGGGTTGAATGAGGGAATGGGAATTGAGTAAATTACTTCAAGAGCAGTGAGAAGCAGGGATTCATTTAACTGGCTGCCTCCTGGACTCTGAGTCATACAAGTCTTAGCTTCAGGAGCATTGCCTGAGCTCAGCAAAAACATTTCAGTACATTCACAATCTGTCAGGATGGTAACGCAGGGTTCAAATAGGGAGATTTGTTTGTAAGTAAATTCTTCTCCCACTACTGCAGCTGTGTAAAGGCTTATGCCAACTGGCACTTGAGGCTGTTCTACTGCCAAAATCTGCTGTCTCCAAAGCAAATGGGAATGAGCCAACATCCTGTGGATCTCAACTGTAAGTAGCCATCTAAGACAGAATATAGGATGAGCTTGCAGAAGAGACTGGCAATCTCCATAGGAACAGTCAACTCAGAGGCACAGAAGGAGTGAGAAAGAGAAAGAGGGGTTATGTACATTGAATAAACAGAGTTCATTTTTGTCTCATGACTAACATTTAGCATGAGATCCTCCACTGGGACAAATTAGAGCATCTTTAGCCTTATGTTTGCAAAAATCTTGACATCACTGTATAAACCGTATTATTTGAGATGATAAATCTGTGGTTTGTTGTCTTTGCCTTATAGTTTAAGGGCCTCCAGGCTATTGTTTTCAAGGCCCTTTCCAACATCAGACAGGCAAGGCACTTAGTCACACTTCATCTTCATGCAAATGGAGACTGCATGTAGTTCCTTGAGTCTGGGTTGCAGGGAATGAAAGAAAAACCTGGAAGCAAACACCACAAGGCAAGTAACAAAACCATGAGAGCCTATGGCTGCAAAATCTGTCCAGCTCCAGCTCACACCAGTGGGAGTATGTGATTTTGTGCCAGCTGAGGACCCAGCCCTTAGTCTAAATATTGACTTAGTGTTTGGTCTCGTGGACTAAACAAGAAGTTTCATGAGGCATTTCCCAACCCAGTTGAGTTTGGAGAGCCTGAAAGCCTCCACTTCAGCCTTTATGTGATCAAAGTTGAGAGTTCTGTTTGAGTTTACTCCCGAATACAGTCAAAAGATTTTTCAGCTGCTTTTAAGACTCGGTTTTTATATAAGCTTGCTGCAGCTCCTACAATCTAATAAGTATTCTCCACAAATACAAGAAAAAATTTTCCCGTCCCTGTAGTCATACTTAAAGGTGAACAAGATATTTAAGAATTATATTTCCCCTCCAAAAAACAAGTGATTTATCGGATTCACGAAAAGGAAATTGATCTTTACTGCTAAGCCTGAAGTGAAAATTATCTTCCACTCTACTGAGAGCTTTGTGCTTTATTTGGCCAACTACATATGTTCTAAAGGAACGCAGGAAAAAAACCAAATTACAAGCATTTGAATATTTATCAAATTCTTCCAAAAATATGGCAATATTTGCAAGATTTATATTTTTTAAACATTAAAATGGTAAAAAGATTTTTCTGTAACCAAGGAGAATGCATCAAATATCATCTTCTGCATTAAATGTGTAGTATCAATCTTACCCCAGGACCATAAGCACAGCAGAGTACATATCTTTGCTTAAGAATTTCATTTCTTCAATCCATTTTCATCTCTACAGCCACTAGAAATCTGAATTTTCTTTGACACCTGTTCTCTTTTGAGCCTGATCCTCCATTCTCAGCGTACTGACTGTAGTGCAAATTTTGGAAAAAGAATGAAACCTTATCCTGAGCAGTTGCTTGGTTTTCTCTGATACAGAGTGCATTGGCTCTGAATTTCTATAAACTGCTTTTCTAGACTGGACTCTGCTCTTTTACAGGCTCTGTCAGTGACATGCTGCCACGTATGCCGAGGTAGCTCTCATCCATGTACCATACTCTGTTCTCATCATGTTTTGGCAACTGACATAATCAAGATAAAAGGTCTTAGTTAATTATTTGCTTCCTTAAATAGTTATTGGAAGATTATAGAAAGAAGAGAGGTATGTTATTGTTAGCTATCAATTACCGCTGCCTCACATCAAAGTTCCTTACTGAGAATTTACACTGTGCTATATCCTAATGAGTCTAGGCTGGGATCACGAGTCCTCAGGGCTCAGAAAAGAAAATCACCTCTTTTTATCTGTAACCTTTTATTGTTGCTGTTTTCCTTGACTACTTAACTCTGGTCTTAAGTGCTCTTGTGCACCAGATTCCAGCCTCCATTTACAAAGGGGTTACCCCACCAAAGGGACAAAAGCTGCATTACCCCTAGCTTTGAGAGCAGCCACATACGCTGAGAATTTTTTCCAACAGAAAATATAAATGCTTTTTGCTACTCACATTTTCAATTTGCCACATCTGCCTAAGACACGATCCTTTCTGTTCACCTAGCAATGACAAGAGCAAAAGCAAGCGCGTGTCTGTCCCCCATTCACTGCCCGGCTTCTTGACACAGTGTAATGGACATCGCCGGTGGGGACACACTCGGGTGAGTGCTGTCTGTGCTGAGGGAAATAGCCTACATACAACTGGATGGGGAAAAATGCATGCCATGAAGAGGAGAAGAAAATTTTATTTGTTTTGAAAGGCTATCAAGGATTTCAATAAAGGGCAATAGATGCGTTCCCTTTGATTAGCTCATAAACCCCTGTATTACCATTCTGGGGAAATAAAGCTCTAGTTAACAGTCTCTGCTATTTCTCATAGAGATGGATGGAATTTATCTCTGATGGCTCTTCACTGAAAACAAGTCATCATTTAAATCCCAAGAAATACTAGGATAATGAAAACTGCCATACACAGTACAGATACTTCCCCCAATTTCTTTTTGGAAGCTTGTCAATTATCAGGACTTTCTGAGAGGTTTGTAACTCAAGGCAGAATCTGCTTAAATAATCTGTGAATGTGTGATAGTGCTCATTATTTTCAGAGTTTGGAAAAACATGTCCATTCCTACCCGAAAGCCCTGTAAACCAGGTAATCCCATCACCACAGCAGCACACTTGTTCAGCCTTGTGAGTGTGTTCAGGAACCCCAGTCTGTAAATACAAGGCACCCTTTCTGTGTTTCCTATTCAGTGATACAAAGCAGCAATAATTGTTTGCCATGGATTCAGCTAAAGGTCTGTATTTTACAATATCTGTGTTCTTTTAAGCCAGCTGTTTGCATTTGTCTTAGGAGATGTGCTACCTTCTAAGAAAAACACACAACGGCAACAGATGCCTGCAGAAGCCCCTCATCACAAGAAAAGGCTGAAGTCTGCTTAGGAAAAGGGATCAGACAAGCACACCCTTAAAATAAACAAAAAACCCCTGCAGCCTGTGCCTGATCCCCTGCCTTCCCACAGCTCCTCCTGCCCACCAGCCCATGCTCAGCCTCTATGGGGGAAGGAGCAGCTTTACAGGGCTGTCACCAGCTTTCCTTCTCCACCCAAACCCAGCTGGCGACACGGGGTGCGTCGCATGCAGATGCACAGAGATGGAATTCACAGACTCGTGGACCGGTTTGAAAGAATATAGTCCAATAATTTCACAGGGAGTTTGTTTGGAGGAGGCCCACTGTGCTCATTCACTTAGGGAAAAAAAAAGAGCAGGACTGACTTCTGCAGTGCAAGTATTTACACAGGCAGATCAGAAATCCAGTGGTTTAGCTGATCAGTCAAGGGGAATGACTTGGTAAGGCCGGAACAAAAAACAACACTTGGGAAGAGCTTAATTTCATTGTCTGAAGGTTTCTCCGCTGAGTTCAACCAGCCCTGCCCTCTGCTTGTTTAGGCAGCTTTTCTTAGTAACAAAAGACTTTCACACTCCAGCATACATGAGAGATACAATTTTCAGATGCACTGACATGACGCAGGCTTGGCACTGGCCTCTCTTTGTGCAGACTGAATATAATTAGGTTCTAGTCAATGGTCTGTGGGCAAACACCAGCTTCCAGTCCACTAATTAATTAATCTTTAGTCAGCACAGTGATATGCAAAATTGACACACTTCACACTGGGGAAGGCGAATATTTAGAAGTCAGAAAACTGTATTTTATGATTCTTAGAAAATCCTGCTGTATAATATTGGATGCCACAAATACCCAGAATGTGTATCTCAAACCAAGGTGCCACAGAAAAGCACAATTCTCCTTTCTGTATGGTACCAACAAGTGTATACAGAGTAACTCACCCTATTTTTAGGTTTGTCAGACATTCATCTCTCACTTCCCTCTATCCCTATCTCTGCTGGCACCACTTCCTGAGCTTTGCTAATTAGTGCATTGAGCCATACACATGGATATATAAATATAGATTAGATATAAAGACCTTGTGTTTCTGAGTTTTAAGAATACCCCTAAAAATAGATGGTAATTGTGTCTAATATGGAGCACTGTTCTCCATATTTCCTTCCTTGCCTCCATTTTATGAGTACAGTATAAACAATGATTTTACCATCATAAATAATTCAAGTCATTCCACAAGATATCAGCAATGTCAATTAGACATATTTTTTCCAATCAATGAGAATTTCCTGTTTTCTGCTATGCTTTGGGAAAAACACTCTTAGCCTTGATGCATAAGGAATTGAAAAAATGTTTGTTCCTCATTCAAGACATTCAGAGTTCACCTTGTACACTGTGAGCCCAGATTCACAGGTTTGTACTTCCTGAGGTCGGTATCCTCATTGCAAAGTGCTGTCCTGCAATTCATGCAGGGCTGGAAAACTTCTGATACTTGTTATGAAAGCACCATAATACAAGTTTATTGGGCCCATAAGTAAGCTATGTCCTCACATCACTGGCCTGAAAAATATGTAAACCGTATTAAATAAAACCCTGAGCCATTTTCAGTAATATTTCTTAGTTTTCAAAGGTCATTAGAAGGTGAGCAAAGGTTGAGGAAGAACTTCATGCAATGGATAAAAATAACACAGCACAGATGTAACGTTTCTGGTCAATGTTCCACCAGATCTTTACAAACATTAATTATGCCTCACATTTTCCGTATGAGATAGGTAAACACTGTCACTCCCTTTCTCTCAGATCTGTAAAACAAGGCCAGCAAACCACTTGTGACTCATAAGACATCAGAAGAGCCAAAAGCAAAATTAAAGAAGACTTAGCAGCCTGCCCACGTTCTAGCAACTTGAATTAATTCAGTCAGCGATGGGATCCTGTGCTCTACTCATGCAGGGTCAGGTCCCATTTCCCTTGCCAATGACAGCAGATCCCTGGCTGTATTTGACTTCCAGTTTTGCGTAACTATAAATAATCTGCTACATCTCATTCTTCCAGAGTCCAGTCATCTATAATTTCCAACGTGGCTTCTTTCCTCCTCCTCTACTCCACTGCTTTGATACTTAAACCCTCAGTTCTCTTCTCTGCAGCATGGCATTACGGGACACCTCTGTAGAAAGGGAAGCTGTGAACCAAATGATGAACATGTTCAGCACAGAGTCCACAGCTGTGAGAAATTCAATGTTAACAAAAGCCAGCAGGAAAGTGTTTAAATTCTCCCTTCTGTCCTCAGACCTGCATATCAGCAGGGTGTAAGTGGTTCACAGACATTGTACCTCACATCTTTGCCATGGGATGAATTTCACTTAAACACCACAGTCATATCTCACAACTTTGGTCTCTATTCCTACCTATTTTCAGTTCTGAGATATATCCAGCAGAAAATATATCTCATAATAAATAACAAAGCACACTTGCGCTAACTTTCAAACACAGCTGTGTATGTGTAAATCCAAAGTGCTGCACCAGGCACATGGAATCAGAGGTGCCACAAGACAAGATGAATGCATAAGCAAAAGAAGAAACAAGTTCATACACTGCTACTCCAAATTTTCTGCAGTGCTGGGATTCATATATTATATAAAATAGCTGAATTTTATTTCTGTAGTAGGACAAAGATGTTCAAAACTTTGTCCTCAAGAGGATTTTTGAAATGAATGCACTAGCGAGTAGCTTAGGACAAAAGTTTTGACTAAGTGCAGATTCATAATCAGAATTACTGTCAGGGTAATTGCATATCCAATTATTCAATCTGAGGTCATATTTGCCTAAGTTATTGAGAAAAACATATTTAATTATTTTTAAATCTTTCAGCCAACAGTCCTGCAGAAAAGAACTCCGCCCTGTTCTCTTTCAAACACTAACAAAACAATTTCCAGAAAAATTTTGACTGTAGCATTTGCCCCTGATGCAAACACATATGTATTTGCCAGCTCTGAAATAAGATTCATTGTACTGGTAGTCAAAAGAATCAAAACGATGATGGAAGTGGTGATGAAATAGATATGAATCCTTTACCTGAGTATCAGGGCATAATGAGCTCTAGAAGCACCATTGCCTTATTTTCACAACCAGATGCATTAAAATTAGCAGTATTTGTGTTATTTGTTGAAATATTGCATTAATATCTACGTTCCAGCATGAAGTTCCCATTTGATTCTACACTAATTCAGTGTGCACTGCCGAGGGCAAAAGAGGGTCAAGTCACCTCTTGACCAGTGCATGAAAGTCCTGCATCATTAATGACATGAAAAAGGAAGGACCACATTTAGGCAGGTGATCCAGCAGAATAAGTATCTTGAGCTGGAACCACATCATTAATTCCACTGCATCGATATTTCAAATGCATCAGGTTCAGAGGAAAATACACTTGCCAAAACCAACAGCAGTTTGGCTTCAAATCAAAACCTGTAACCTGCAATGTATTAAGTGCCAATGTTCTTGAAATGCTTCCTGTTTTTATGAATACAACCTGCAATTCAAGTGCCATCATGTAACAAGGATAAGAAGAAATTTAAAAAATAAATGTATAAAGTGCAGCATACCAGACAGATTGTGGCTTAAGAACATAAATAAATATAGAGTCAAGCCAGTGCTCATAAAGTATCATTTCAATAATCTGAATGAATGACCTAAACAAAGAGATGGCTTGTATGTGGTAGTAAATATGCTGCTATTTTAAAGGCTCATGGACTCCTTTAACACTGACAGCGTTGGAAATCCTGAGCTATACCATGCCAAAGAGCATTCAGTTTATTCATATATAACATATTCTGGGATCTGAAGAGATGTGTTCAGTCTTTTAATACAGCACTGACCAAGCCTAACTTGCTTTTTCAGTTGAATATTCACTGAATATTACATGTTACTCGGGTTCTTCTTGTACTGGTGTGACAGTGCATTGCAGCTCCCTACTGCTAGCAGCTTCTTAATTCTCTGGACAGTGAGGCCAGAAATTCATTGCAACACACTCACAAAAAGTAATAGAAAGCGTAAGGCTTGGAATGCTGGAGACAGCCTGTGCTTGGGACAAAAATGTGGTTTGGACAAAAATTATGAACTAAGAAGATGCCCTGGAACTGATAATTTCAGTAAGCCTGAGATAAGTGATTCTTGAATGGGTCTCTCCCTCCCTTTGTGTTCGAGCCTCCCCACTTTGCACAGAATACTTAACTAGCCAGAAAGATTTTCTTGTTCTGCAGTTGGAGATTTATATTACTATTGCTGTACCAGTGGACAGTCAATTATTTATACAAAGTACAAGAGAGTCAACAGAATGGACTGTGAATGCCCTGTGAAACATAATGACCTATTGCTCAGAGGCTACAATGCTCTCCAGGCAGAGGAGAGAACTGAACCTTATAAAAGCAGGACAAAATCATCTCCTTCTCCCTGGATAATAGAGCTCTTTTGCTGCTTTGCTTTTTTTTTTTCCCCCTGAAATGAGAAGGAAAATTTGACCCAAATTCACAAGCAGTTTCCAGGCAACTGAACTTTGCCAGAACATGTAACGAAGCTCTGAAATGCTATTTCCCATCCTGCTGTAAAAACTTAATGGAGTGCAGTCATACCACGAGGTAAACTTAACGACAGGCAGCTACTTCTGAAAAGCAGGGAGGAGAATTTTCTGTCACTGAGGAAACACTAAATACTTACCACCAGGATGTATTTTCATCTCCAAAGGATAATGATTCAGATCTTGAAATTGATGGGAATCCTTCCCCACCACCACCAAGGATCTTGTTTCCATTTCTGCTTTATGAAATTATTATTAATTCTTTATGCTATCTTAGGATCTAGAAGACCCACTTATTATCCAGAACGCTCACTATTTTGATGCTGTGTAAACTGTGGAATTTGGGCAGCAGAATGAGCAGGGATTTCAGAATAGGAGCCACCCTAACCATATTTTTTTCAATACATGAGGCACTGAAGACGTGTTTTAAAGGCTTCTGAAGGAGAGTGGAGAAGTATCTTTTGACTATTGATGGAGCATTTTTATGAAGTGTGAGGAAGACCTGGGAAGCAGCGCAAATGCCTTCCAACACATCTCTGAGCAGAGCAGGGAGTGGAGCTGTACATTAACGGCGGGTCAGAGAGCCAAGTCAACTCTTCATAAGAGGCCCTGAGAGGTAAATTTCTTAAAATACATTTAGGGAAAGGTAAGCTAATGAAGAACTGCAAAGAGAGAGACGGTCTGAGTGAGCGAGCAGATAGGAAAATGAGCCTGTCCCTTTGACAGACTTAAAATAGTGGGGTTTAACTCTAACCTGGCTAATAAATTCTATGACTGTGACAATAGATTACTGAGGAAACTTCGTTCCAGTCAAGTTCACACATTTCACTCTCTCATATTGGGTGACCATTATCATATATGCTGACAGTCTGCTATGATGGCTCAGCCTTCGGTACCGATGGACATCCTCGGGACTTCCAGCAAGACTGACCCCGTTGGAAGGGAGACTTTCTGACTGCTGACAAGTTAATGCTGAGATTGTCTTCTGGAGACAATCTGTGCAGTTTTAGCACAAGGTTGAATGTCACAGCACAAAGTAGAAGCCTCAAATCTTTTAATATCTTAAAATTTAACCAATTTACTTAGTAACAGACTTCTATCCATTTCTAATTCTGGATAAAGCCATGTTAATTAGCCCTTGAGTTAAATGATATGTCAAGTACTACCAGCTGTCTTTTCCCTGTTCTTCCTAGATATGTGTATGAAGACAGAGATACTTAAGAGGATAATTACACCCCAGCTCTTTGTTAACAGAAGAAATCCCCTGTCTGAGCTTGTGCTTCCTCCTTGCATTGAGAAACGGGGCAGCTCATGGCAGAATTGGGTAGGAGCACATATAATCTGTACAATTAATTTTGTTTACCACATTTTTAATTATTGCTAGTAGTCCAATCCCTAAACTGTATTCTTTGTCTTGGAGTACCATACATTTAGAGAGATGTGCTAATTAGCTACAGTGCAACTGTGCACAATGACAAGATATTTTAATGACTCAGGTAACCTATCATACTATTCCAATCATCAATCAAAGCAAGGTGGAAAAACCTAGATAAATGTATATGCTGATCAAAGTCAGGCAAAAGGATGATACTTTCTCTCTCAATTTGGCCAAGAAATGTAATTTATATTGTTCAATAAAAAAGCCCCCACTCCACCTCAAAATAAAAAAAATTATATACTGTTTTGGATAAAAAAACTTCAGAAAAAAAGTATTTCCTCCAACTGGTTTTAACTTTGTGGTTTGAATGATCATATTCCACACTGACACAATTTTATACCCATTTTCATTTTAGTTATTCTACTGACGCTGGCAAGGAGCATCACTGTTAAGATGACTATTGTGTAACACTATGTCAGTTTTATACTTTCATTGCCCCCTGCCATTCAGCATGGAGGGCAGAGGAGAGGAGGAGATCTTCTTTCTTCAATTAAATATATGGCTATTTATTTCTTCTGCACTCAGTAGTTTCTTTATGGTCTCTCAGATAAAGATGTGGGAAACCGTTTGCATCCAGATTTGCAAGGCAAGACAAAACACAGTGTGACTACTGCCGAGTATTACATTCTTCTGTATGTCACAGTGAGTGAACTTAATTACGGTTCATTAACCCCAAATCCAGTTTCTCATTCATGTACCCAACAGTGTGGTAGTGTGGTATCAAACCATCTCTCATAACTTCAGCATGATGTTCTTAAATCAATGTGGACTTTTTTTTTTTATCAACATACCCTACAGTCCCTGCATTTTTCATGATATTTTAAATGGAAACATGGCACATTATAATTAATGATTTCAGAAGCTAGTTTTGGAGAGAAATAAACTGGGATTATCAAATCTCTTCCCTGAGGACAGAGACAGTGTGATTAAGTGCTTTGAAAAGTTCCTTTTAGATATCTTTTGCAGAAAATGCCCCTGCTGTGCCTGCCCTCTGGTTATTAGTTTCACCTGTAAACAGTTCACTGCCACTGCTGACTCCACTAAACATCTTCTTTGTACTTCAATCTGCATTTTATGTGAACTCTGGAGCTATTAGCCACTAATATCAACAGCATTGCACAGTCTAGGAACATTTATTGCTCCCCTGCTTAGTTTAATGTTTCTGCCTTAGTACCGTAATATTATTAATAGTCACAAAGTACAATAAAAGAAAATTAAGTGTTTATTTTGTTTAGGCTTTCGCCACTTTACCTGCAGCCTTTTTCCATTACATTTGCACATAAATGAGCATACACTACATTTTTCAGTGCATCTAAAAATCAGGGTTTAACTCCCCTAATCATATTGTTCTATTTTCAGTCATCTTCCAGGCCTCTTTATTTGTTATTGCAAATGCAAGTATATTATGGTAAATTTATACATATATATATTTTATATAAATGCATAGCATGCGTTTGCTAGCTATTTGCCTTGCTAATAGACTTCATTTGTATATTTTTCCTTCTTTAAAAAAAAATAAATTGTAAAAACATGGTCTTCAGCAGAGGCAGAACATGTTCATATCACATGCATGCCAAAACAGCCTCTTTGCTGCTTGTGGTGCTGCTTTATTTTTCCTCTCAGTTCCACAGATATAAAACCAAAATTAAAGTTTTAATGCCTATTAAGATAGGCATTGATTCAGACATATTTCAAACGGATGTGCATGAGATCTGGCGACAGTCACCTTCAAACAGAGAACAAAATTCCGAAGTGTCTATTCTTTTGAGAAACATTGGCCTCCACAGACAGTGTGCTGATAAAAAGCAAGCCAGGTCATATCTGGCCACAAGAATATAAACTAAAGTGCTTCCCATGCACATACATAGTTATGCATAAGAATAGCATTAACCACATTCTTTCCAAAGACCAGCTCAAGTAGATATTCTTATTATAGTAACTAGATGGTGGATAAAATTAAAGATTACGTGGTTAATGAGTATGTAAAACTGCAGCTGCAGAAAGCCTCTTTCTGTACGGCGCAGGCTTTGCATGGCACCGTGCTGGGCACAGCCCAGGCTGCTCTGTGGCAGAGGACAGCCAGTCTGGGGGGTATCTGTAGAGAAATGGGTTATGAAATAACGCTTTCTGGGGCCTGCATGCTAACAGAGTGAGAATTTAACCAGGCCCGTAATCTCTTAAGTAGAAAGAAATTACTCATTTACCCCGTCTAGATATTACGCAAGTGTCCCAGCCAGCTCTCCAGAACTTGCACAACCCTGCACAATGGCAGCAGGAAGTCCCTAAAGCACGTGCAATTTTGGTTGTGAAACTGCAGCCCAGGGAAGGCTGATGGGCCTGGATTTCCCAGATGGTTCTCAGAGTGGCCGGCCAGCCTGGCACGAGTATCCAGTATTACAGGACTCTGCATCAGATTCAACTCTCTGCGGTTAAAGCTTCACACTTCTAAGCGGCTTAATGAAAGATAGTAGGTGGCTTGCATTTTTTTCTGAACTCTTTCTAATTTGACAGTATTTTTCCAGTATCCAGGGGTTTAAAATTATATGCCAGGAGTCCTGGCACCATGGGAAAAATATTAGGTTTTCTATTCTTTCACTATGGAACTAAATTAATAGCTCCAAATTCCTGCTCCCGGTGGACTGAAAGGAGATGCTTTGAAAT
Source organism: Falco naumanni (assembly GCF_017639655.2). Classification (NCBI taxonomy): domain Eukaryota; kingdom Metazoa; phylum Chordata; class Aves; order Falconiformes; family Falconidae; genus Falco; species Falco naumanni. Next base: position 30,104,718 of record NC_054061.1, on the reverse strand, counting down.
GTATGCATTTGGTGAGCTATACCCGTTTGTACACATAACTAATTATAAAATAATTAGTATTATCTCAATACATCTAAACAGGCAAGCAAGGGAAGACAGAACTATTTATTATAGTGACAACGAGAATCAGCATTTTCTTATCATAAAAATCCAAGTTATCTTGTTTTCTTGTATGTCAGTGTAATTAATCACTGTATTTAGCATTCATAGATAATAACACCCAGTATCTGCTTTGATGAGATACAAACAAGCATATTATGAATCACTTCACATTCAGACCATCTTAATTGCTAAAATTACTGTCTTCATGTCTGCTGCTTCTGTAACAGCAGTTAACTCAATGAAATGCCTGAAACACCCGCATGCTTTGGCAACCAGTTTAGCTGCCGAGCTAATACGGTATTTGTCATTCTTATTATGAAGCTATATTCTTCCTTATTTACAACTGCATCAAGCCAGAGAAGTCCATGGGGTGATGCAGGACATAAACAAGGGCATAATCATACTTCCTACAGTGGATGACCAAGGGAGTGAAAAACACTGTCAAATTCAGTAATTCACTAATCCCATCTAAATAAACCTCTTAACTGGATGGAACACAAAGTGAAATCTTACTTTTATCTTTAACTGAGTAGCAAAATAAAATTAAAAAATAAAAGAACCCTTATCAGTTAATTGAGATTGTCTTCAATTATATAAATACTACTGACTAACCTTTAGGGCTTTTCATTAACCAAGGTTCATCAATACTAATCATCTGACACTCAAATACTCTAATGGCCAAGCCAATGTAATTAAAGTTGCCAATTCTGCTGACAAAGTTCTTAGCTTACAAGCACAGTTATCAATGTAGGATGAGTAATCTTGTATCACACCGATTTCACAGATACTGTCCTATCTCATTAATGTCTTAACTGGTGACAGATTTTATTAATGAAATTAATCTTCATATATGTACTCAGTTGTTACTTTCTGTTCAGAACCGGAAGGAACCACCAGTTTGTAATCCTGTGTGATATTTTATCACAGGTAATAAACACAATAGGAGTCCTGATAGAATTGTCATCTTGAAACAAAATAATTAAGTTTTTAATCTTTTAAGGGTAATTTGTTTGACCCCATCCTACCGAATGCATTCCCAAACATTCTGCTGTATGGATTGTGACTGTGGGCAGGAGGAGGGTCAGGGTGTAAGCAACCAATTCAGCAGCTGCTTTAGAGTATCTTTTGTATCGTTCTAATATCCACATGCATGGTATAAAGATTTCTCAGGTGACAAGATGACTTTCCAGTTAGATCATAGATTTGCTGCCTATAAAATGTGCAAAAATTCATTTAAACAGCATATAATACTATCTATTAGAATAATTTACAAGCATTCTACAAGCTTTGCTATAAAATGTGCAAAAAATCATTTAAACAGCATATAATACTATCTATTAGAATAATTTAAAAGTATTCTACAAGCTACTATGCAGCTGCAGACATCCAAGCAACTACCAGATCTTACACACTGGAAAAGTTTCATTGTCTTCCATCAGGCTGATCACAAGAGTCAAGTTACTGTCTAATTCAGATGTGCTTTTCCTCTTCCAGAATGACTGCAGGATATTTAGGAATAAGTTTTCAACAAGAGGTATCCTCTTTCTTCCTTACATTCAGCATTGTTTATCTTCCTTTTTAATAGATCGAGAACAATAGAATCAGAGGAAATCTTACACCATATGATAAAATCACCTTAACAGCAACGTGATTTATGACCAAACACTGACTTTCACGCATCAGAAAATAAAAGGACAGCCAAACTGGGTCAGATCAAGGGTTCTGAAAGTGGCCAGAGAAGACGGCAAAGGGAGAATGTAAGAGGATGGCAAGCATATTGTTGTACATTCATGGGACAATTTCAGACAGCTCTGGTCTCAGTTTCTCCTCTAATAATTCCTAAATTCAATTTTCTTTCTTGCTTGCCACTGAATATTCAGCTGACATTAAACTATCAATAGTAACTATAATGCCTCATTTTTGAAGAGTGGTACTTCGTTCCCATGTAAGTATATTGAATATATTGAATACTTTTATCTAATCACCAATCCCTATTGCAATCACAATTTTTTAAAATTAAAATACAGTTATGGAATATACCTGAGCAATAAATACATCCAATGATCTCTTAGTTGCTTTCAGACATTCAAAAGCAGAAAGTAAATGATGTTCAAAGAATTTTAAGGGTTTGGTTTTAGTTTCTTGGGTTGTTGCTTTTTTCCACTAAAATCGCAGAGCGGTTATTAGAATTATTAACTCACAGATATGTCTTGATATTCTCAGTCAAGCAATCACTGGCTTTTTTACTGTATATCAAATTATAAGATAATCAGATGAAAAGTTAAAAAAAAAGAGAATTAAGACATGACTTGACAAGTATTGTTACTCATGAGCTATTGAAAGTTACAGGTCATAGTCTCCCTGCTCTACTTGCAGAATTTCTTCTGACAGAATTGCAGGATTGTGCCCATATGAAAAGGAATAATAATAATAATAATAATAATAATAATAATAATAATAATAATAATAATAATAATAATAATAATAATAATAGTCTGTTTATATATTGTAAGAGTTGCTAAGCAAACTCATACTGAAAATTTACATCAGCGCTTAAGCTAGCCAAGAGTAAACATAAAGCAGGTAAGAGTTCGGTTTTGGGTTTGTGGTTTTTTTATTTTCACAAATAAATTACTTCAGTAACTACATAGGCATCTACCTACACTAGCTTGGGGCTGCATCTGCTTAGGTCTTAGCTCACAATGAATAACTTTGTGTATTCTTTGACCTAGAGCCAGTCCTGTTCAGAATATTATCTGTAAACTATGCTGGAGTCAGTAAAGCCTTGAACTTGTAGATGGAAGCACATGCTTTTCTATATACTGCAAATAGGCTGCTGATGTTAATGAGAAAAGGCGCAATGAAAAACAAATGAAACATATCTAAGAGTTTGTAGAAGAGCCTACAGAAACAGCATTCAACTCCTAGATTTTTGCTGTTTGCTATAAATGTACATTCCTACATGCATTTCAAGAACATTTGACACTTTGTAAAACACATTGCTTAGAAAGAAAGCGCAAAAGCTACACCGACAGCCTGGCACAAACTCACGGTGCAGCTGCATCGCTATTAGTTATATGCAACTGTCCTCATACACCATGTATAGTTTTAAGCCATACATGCAACACAAGGGCATATGAAAGGCTCTCTCTATTCAGTCTGAGCAGGGGGACAAGAGGTGGCAGCCTCAGAGAAGTGACTAGGAGGTTCAGCGAGCTACCTGAAGAAGTATATGGCAAATTCACGAATGGGAGCGTGCTCTCAAAATACAGCCTAACTTTTTTCTACATGAACACCAAGTTGATGCACACATCAAACAGTGGAAAAACCCTAGAGAGCCACATTATTTCCCGTTGTTCTCAGCTGAGCTGTCAGAACATGCATGCTAGCAATGCTAGGCACTGAGTTTGTCAGCAGTGGAAAGAAAATCAGAAGCAATTAGAGAGCAATATTGGTTAAAATTATCTCAATTCTTACAGCCGTTTCTTCCCACAACCCATATTCAAGGACAAATTGTGGAAACTTTATTCAATTCTTATTCAGCTTAACAGGCGTTCACCCTCTGAAGTGCCTGGGAATTGTTTTCAAAAGGGGGCTCAACAACAATGTCAACTTCTGGCCCAAAGTCAGCTGGAAAGAAGCCACAACCTAGACACAGTTGGCCCTCAGGATATGCTTCCAAAGACCTTGATGAACTTAATATTAAATTTTAATTATCCCTATTCAGCTTGATTTACAGTAATTGTCAGTATCTGTGGTTTGAAATAACACATTTTACAACATGATCAGTTAGAGAAAATATTTTCCTAATGACTAAAGCGAGGAAGAGTCTGCAGTGAGTCCAAGAATTATATTATCAATCTTATTTATTATTTTTTTAAACCATAACAGACAAACATTTAGGAGACATTGATCTGAAATTGGGGTGAAAGGCTGAAGAGTACTATGTTTTCCTGGTTTTGCAGCAGTCAGATTTAGGAGTCTAATCTTGCAGACACAAGACCAGCTGAGGTCTCAGGAGTTCACAGAGATAATTAATGGCATTTGAAATGCTCACAAATTTTGAAGAGTCCACAGAGCCATAAAAATGTTGCTTGCCAATTATTTTTAAAAATAATTATGATGTGCCAAGAGTGGATAATTTATTCATTTGGACAAAGATTCTTGTGATGTTCTTCACAGCAAGCAAACCCACAACTGTTATGTACCCACGACAAGTCCCATTAAAATGTTCAGCTCTTTTCATTCCTATAGAATTGCACAGGAAAAGTCAATTTTAACACTGGGCTTTCAAGCTTATCAGCTTCTGGGCAATATTTTTGAAATAAACTGCTATGACTTAAAGATACCAGGCAAAACAACAAACACACTCTCTGGTGTCAGTGTTTCTTGCCTTCAAGCAACAGCCACGCGCGGAACCAGAGGCTCAAGCTGTGGCTGTGCCAGGAATATTCTAAATCAATACCTGAAGTTGCTCAGAAATCATCTGCTTTCCTGCTTTGAATCTATTTACAAAGAACTTAATGCATACGGTTTTAAACAGGAGGAGTAAAGGAGTAGGTTAAAAATATAAGAGCAACTTAATTAATTTGAAATAAGAACTGTTAAGCTACAGTGAAAAATAGATCCCAATAATGTCAGCAGAGGAGTGTTCAGAGGTCATATACCACAGAAATATTGCAGTTACTGTCCCTGCTCCGAGTAAATGGCTCACCAGAAACAAATCCCATCATTTGCAACTATTGTATTGGCAGGTCTGTGTAACAGATGATGTACATATCCTCAATGATTTTTTTTTTCCCCCCTGTATAAAATGGATAAAACTAATATACGCTTCCGTTTTGATTTTTTTTGTAACTTGACTCAAATAGTTTCTGTAATGGGTCTCAATTCCTGGCCACTGCTTGATTCATTCTTACCAGCAGTCACTTCAGCCAAAAAGATACTATGAGCTTTTGCAATTTCATTTTCTTTTTAAAAGTAGTTTTCTGTAACAACTTCTTCCTAATAAGCTATTTGTTTTTCTTAATACCGATTGAATGAAACATTTTGCTTCATGCTTCACATGTTATCTCATTTAAAACATTCATCTATTTGAGCTATAAATAAAATTATCATCACCTTCCTTTTAAATAACTAATGTGGATGAAACTTGCCAATCCTGAACCTCATATACAGTGGAAGAAAAGAGGACTTTCCAGCTTTTCTGCATTTTACTCCTCAAACATACAATTCCTAAACCAACAGGCTTCCTCACACAAATTCTTTGATTATTTACACACATAAGCCCAGAAACTGCACATCATCTGGAAGACTGTATATGAAACCTATTGATTATCTCATACCCTGCCCTAAAGCAAAATTTCTCCTTTAAGAATTACAATGCATTATTTTATAACAATATTTTTCCTCTCCTCTCACCCAGGCAGCAGAAACATGAGAAGGTGATGAAAACCTCAGTGGGAGTTCACCAAAAGCCACAGGAGGATGAAGTCTACAGCTTAGCTCAGCTCCAGACTTCTAGCTGAAGTCTGATTCTCTGCCTCTGAGAGCAATGCAGCTTTAAAATGTTTTTTTGACAGCCTCTTCAGAAGTTAGAACATCAGTTACTGTCCATGTATATGTAACACTGGCAGCTGCAATGGGCTGCACAGAAGCCTCAAGCAATTCTGCAGAGAACCTGTCCTCCCAGATAGCAGGAAGAAATTATGCCCAAGATTACTAATTTTAAGCACAGACTTTTCTACAGCCTCACAAACCATGAAAATCCTCCCGGTTTCTAGGCTGCTAGCCAGATCAATGCTTAGGAGGATGAGCAGGCAAGACTTAAACAGCAATTCAAGAAAACAGAAACAACTGTTGCTCCAGAGGAAGAAGATTTTAATAGCAAAAGTATAAAAATACTATTGAATATTGAAATTCCATTCAGGATTTTGGGGAAAGGGATCAGAGGGGCTTTACAGGACTGTAGGCAAGGGAAGACATGCTCAGTTTGTGTTCCCTAGATTGCGTGATCTTATAATATAGGATAGGAAGGCAGGGTCCTACCCCTGGAATAAATTTTCTCTGTGCTGGAGGTCCCAGTATTTGCCTCGTCTTCAGTCACCTGGAGGAGAGGCCTCTTCCCAAACTGACAGATCTCATCCCTACCAAAGCTCTGCCTTGGTGCAGTGCTGAGGGACAGGAGGAAAAGGAAAAGCACAACCTTTCCGTGGTGAAGCAGGCACACAGCTAGCATCCCACAGTGTTCGGGACAAGGTCACCCGTGAAGGTCTGGATTACCTGGATTACCAGGCAAACCTGTCAATGCAGAGGACACAATACCATGGTAGTATTATTAACACCTAATAATTTTTCTATCATTTGATATTGAATATTTTTAGAACTCTGATAATACCATGAAAACTCCATATCACCCGTTATTACTGGGAAGCTTTGTGGCCATTATCTTTTAAAGTAGGAGGTTTCCATAGAACTGTATCTTTAACTGTATGTTCTCACAGTCCAAGGTTCATTAATTCAACACTCAATTCATTCTTTTGTAAAAATGATACCACAGGAGTACTATTTGAATAGAAATAACATTTCATAAGAAGCAAACTCCACAGGAAAGAGTAACTAGAAGACAGTTTGTATTCATTTGATAAAATTATGAAATTGTAGGCTTGATTGAAAAGAAATCTAAGAGAGAAAAGTCTGTTTGGAAAATATTGCCTTCTTATAGCTGCTTATCAACACCAACAAGACAGTTGTGCAATAAAGAGTTTAAATCTTTAACTGCTTAACAACTTCCAGGCAAAGATGGTATTGCAATAAAGCAATGATCTCAGGATCTGTATCCAGATTTGAGTACAAATTACAAAATCTAAGGGTTTTTCAACTACAAGTTAAATTGAAAGTTTTTTAACTACAAGTTAAAAGCATCTTTCCAATCAAATCATTATTCCTCTTGCATGGGCAATAATGAGCTTTTTCCAGAATAATTTCCTAGTGAAACAGTAAGAGGTAGATTTACTGCATTTATCTTTCAATTCTGCATCAGAAAACAAAAAGTGATAAAATTTAAATCAGATACAGAAAAGACCACAGCACAGCTGTCTTCTTCAGGGAAATGGAAAGGATCTTCAGTGAAGAACATGGACCGAAGCTGAGAGGGGCATCCCCTGACACAATATTCACACAAATTGCTTCTGAAACACGGAATCTTTCAATAGAAAGGCACGAAAAATCTTCAGACTGCTTTATTTCTTTAAGAAAGAGGATCTGAAAACAACTGAGTCTAAAAGAGACGAATGACTTTGGATCATTTGAATGGTGAAGGTGAGTTATGTCTTGTGGAACTCAACGCAATGTGCACTGTGCTGACACCATATTTATTAATACAGAACATAAATGCCATAGGAGCTGGGGTTTCAGCAACAGCTTCACCCCAATGTACAATATCCTTGCTCCATTCATTTCCTTTTCATCAGGGGAGTACCCCAACATGGGATACTTAACTACAAAGAAGAAACTTAAGAGTTCTGATACCCCTATTGCAAAGCCTTCAACATGTAAGGGCTTTTCTGGGGGTTTGGGTGGACTGAATTTATCAGTGAAAGAACAAGTTGACATCATGACTCTAGCCCTAAGCCTGTGAATCACTGGGACAACTTAGCGCAGAGAAAGGCAGCAAGCCATTGCAACAGCATGCACATAACACACACATGCATGAACAAGACTTCTTTTGGCCTTGAAGTATCTAGTCCAGATTTAAACTCCCAGGCTATTGGCTTGGCATCAGGCTGTCAGTTGTACAGCCTCAGATGGTAGCCTACATTTTTCTGCTAACCCAGTGCCTTCTGTTCCGAAGCAATGGATGTTGGATCTTTATGGAGGTTATAAATTACTGGATGCACATCAGGAAGCTTTTTAAAGGACCTTCAGGAGACAGGTGGGAGGTAATCATAAAGAATAATAATAAAAAATTATACTGATTTAAGATTGATTCAAAACTCACCTCTCCCAATTAGACTTTTTGCTGTTTTCAATGGGTTTACATCCTATAAATGTATCAAATGCAATTGCAGACATTTTCAGCACAAATATGAACTGAACTAAGCAACATTAAATTAGTTTTTAAAGTTTTGTTAAACAAATTGGACAGGTGAAATAAACACATAAGATTCCACACTCCTTTCAAGGGCCACAGTAAGAACTTTTCATCACTATTATATGTGCTTTCCTCCTCTCACAAAGCTACATTGAGAAGTTCCACAGATGTCTGGATCAAACAGGCTAATTGGGACAGAGTAGCATGTAGGGAACAGCACCTCTGAGTCCCTGGCATCCCCTCCACCTGTGAGCTGAATCCCACTTGAGAAAACAGTATTACCTAATGCCAAAACAGCTTTTCTGGGTCTCAGCAGCTCTCAACTCACTGTTCTAGCCTGCACAAACACAAAAGGTTGCACACCCAAACACAGATGGGGTGCTGTACACTATATGGGGACTGTAACTAGCACAGGGAAATGACAGCTGAAGCTATCCAGTCCCAGAGAGACCAAGATTTTCTTTGGTTTGCTTTCCCTTTGCTTTCCCCTATCCTGTATCTCTTCCATCTTTGCAGCTGAAAGTGGGAAACCCATAGGGATGTGGGAAGCCCAGCATCAACACAGATACAGCCCCATGGTCTTGGGATGCAACCCTTACAGGAGCACAGAGATAGTAGAATGCAAGAGGATTTTCCAGTCTCTCATTTCTAAGATCTTTTACTACAAATTGTAACATGTGGTGCATGAAGGATACCAGAAATGACACTGCTACATATTTTTCTCAGTATGTGTAGAATCACACTTATAAAACACTCAGGAACACATCCATAGAGTGGCTCCAGGTACCACACTTTCATTTGATTTTCATTTCATCCTTAGATATTCAATATTCAAGCATTACCAGTCTAATGCATAGACTTTTTGAGCTATGGTATCTCTTCAAATGAGACAATGTCAAAAATTTGGTGCCAAAGCTACTATTTTTGCCAGTAAAATTAAGTTCTTTGCCACTTTCATGTATACCTTGTATATATACAAGACCTTTAACCAAAATATATGCCTTTTTTTTTGGCAGAGTGATTTCTTTTGTCAATAGTACAGGCACCAACTGCTGAGTGGAGGATAATCTAAATGTTTTAACTTCAGCTTTCAGATTTCCTAACCTTATACAATCACTACAGTCAAAGTCTCACTTGATACCAGTTGACTATAAATGTTTTGGATTACCTAGAGGGCAAAAAAAAGAAAAAGAAACAGAAGCCAGAATATATTTCAAAAGAAATATTACAGCCATTAGTTCCACAAACACACTGTACCTAACTCAGAACCAAATTCTGCTCTCAAAAAATGATGTGTCATTTATAATTATGTGTATGCATGTATGTAAAGAAAGTGAAGGGGACAGAGAGAATATGAAAGGATAGTCTAGCCCCTCATTTTTATAAAGAAATGTCTGTCTCAGGTGTCTGGATGTTGTGGAGATCTATCATATTGTTATCCTTGTTTAATAAGACTTACAGTGTATTGCAAGTGGAGCTCATTTGTTTCATCAGTAAAATGAATTAATTATTTTACCAAAAAAAGTTAGCGTTTATTTTTGTGCTGACTTTAAATTTTAATTCAGAATGCTTCTACCAGCTCTAGCTGTCAACATTGGTTAAAATGAAACAGACAAGCAGGAGATTTGGACCACTATTATCATAATTTATATGATAAAAAAAGTATAATTTCAAAATACCTAATAGAAATCTGGCACAATATTAATACATTACAATTTCATTCCAATATGATTCACAAACCCTTGTGGGTTAAGTATTACTATTTCTGTGATACAGAAAGACTAGCAAGAAACTCAGTGTCAGAATAAGCTCCCAGCTTGTGTTTCTGTGCTCACCCCACTCATGTCCTATAGCTGCTCTTTGAAGAAATCTCCCATCTCGGCATATGTTCACACGATTTATGACAGTTTTCCTAGGAAAAAGTAATTTTCATGTGATGTTTCAATGGCTGAACCTAAGATATCCCACAGTGGATGCAAATACTGCAAATAGAGTTTGGCAAGAAATGTCTCAGCACAAAACATTTTAGAATTTTCCTATGCTCAACTGGGACATGACAGACATCTTTATATATAAAAATCTGACACATTTCAGCACGAAATTTCATAATATTTAAACTGGCACCTTACAACAGAAAATAGAAAAGGAATGACAATTCCTCTTATTCTACTGGATGGAAACGAAAAGTGATAAAGGCGTGTATCTTAGACTCATCACATGGTCTACACTGGTTGGGACAGTCCTCAAAAACAGTTCCCCAGGTCTTTGGAATGCATCTGTCTTGGAAAGTCCATAGTTAAAAATCAAACTGTGAATTTTCCTCGTCTTCCCCTCTTGAGTTTTGGCCCTAATGTGAAAAACATGATGCAACAAGTTGGAGTGTTTCAAACATCCCATTTTTCTTATTCCTTTTTCCATTTTTCTTCGTACCAGATCACCTTGGTCTTTGATACATCAGTTTGAAAATTCTATTGGGATTCTAAAAGCAAAAGTAAAAGCAAAAGCAAAACATATGCAATACACAGCAAAGATAAAACAAATAGCTCTAAAAATTGCTGGAGGGTCAGCACAGTGCTGATAGAGTAGTGAATCAAAAGACACACATTCTTTAAGGATTCATTGTGACAGTCCTGCGCTGAAAGCATGAGAAAACTCAGATGAGTCACACTGTGTTATAACATTTATCATAAAACAATGCTATTAATGCAAGCAGACAAGTCAAGTCACAATCTGATGCGTTAGTCCAGAGAGAACAGGAACAGATAGATTTTCTACAAACCAGCTAAACACGAAATAAATATAAAAGTATCTTTGTCCTCTGAAATGGCCCTCTCATTGGTGAAACAAATTCACTCAGTATTCATACACTTTTTTAGAAATTCTTGGCTTAAAATTAAGGTTTGAGTACAGCATTTCCCTCCAGCCAAAAGGTCAAAGGCATTTTACAGCTGGTACATTCCTATTAAAAGTACAGTGGCTCTTCCCTTTGTCCCCAAAGTCAGGGGAAGGAGAGGAGCTCAAGGCAATCGGCTGGTGCATTAGATGGTAAAACAATTCTGCCTTGGTTCTTCCCCTAACTACCTTGCTTCCCTTCACACAACTTCCCTTGCTACTTTTCATACACTGCTTCCAGCAACACTTCACGGGCTGCTTCCACTGGGGATGATGAAAGTTTGTCCATGTGTCAAATTATTGGTAGTCACTTCTCCCCATAAAATAAAGTGACATACCGTAATGATACCCTGCCCTCCAGAGCACTCTCGCAAGATTGCAAAGCACTTCAGAATAGGTATAAACTATCAGCCTCAAGTTACCTGTGATGAAACTGAGACACAGTGTTGCCCACAATTAAAGCACAGCCATTACTGGAAGCAGCCACTAATTGCTGGTTTCTCTTTTTCACCACCATTTTGCCCATCATCTTTGGAAGTTATGCCAGTTTTTGCTTTCCCTGTATTTTTGCTTACAAAGAAGAATAAATTGCTGCAGATCTCTTTTCTCTCTGAGAATCACATTAGTGACACTGTGGCTTCATAGCATTACAGAGTTGAATAACAAGGAGAGGAAATACCAGGGCATGACACTGAAATCCAGTTCCTGATCCTTAAGCCTCTAGAACTGCAGGAGTACTAGATTTCATAGGCAGCAGGACCATCATTATCTGCGAGTCTGACCTCCTGCATAATGCAGGCCACAGAATTTCATTCAATAATTCAGTCAGTGCGAGGAACTAATAAGAGATGCTTGATTCTGCTTGCTGAAGCAGCTCTTGAGACTACTGAGGTAGTAGTTAGGTTAAAAGGAGGGTAGGGTTATCTGTTGGGTGCACCATTCCAGACAGTAAAAGCTAGGTTAACTCTGTACTGTCCAAATATAAAAATTGGCAGATTTTGTTTATAAGCCCTTATCCTTATTCATCTGCTCATTTATCAACTCTTTCTGGCTGTATCTACAAGGACAGAGCCACCACCCTGAAGCCCTGAGCTACTGGCCAGTTTTACAGCAGCTTTGCTTAGATGTAACCACAGTTCAGCCCAATCCTGGAGCCTTCACCAAGGAGATGGGACAACCCCTTTCATCATCTCCCTTCTAATATACACTCTTCTGTGGTCTATTTTGTATTTGTTTGCACAAACATATGCCATGACATCAGAAAGTTTGTCGGCAGCTCACAGATGGCCACTGTCACATAAGCAGCTCTGGTCGGGCTATAAGGTCTGACTAGAGATGTCAGGCATCTCTAATATGGCTTGGAGCATCTCAGCTTGGAAATGTTGAATCAGGGTTGGCCTTGTGCAGACACAAAGACTAGCTGCCCTATGAATTTAGCTTTATATTCTGAATTACTTTAACTGCTAGCATTGTTTGGGAATTTGGGACTGATAGAATATGCAAGAATGGTGCCTGAAAGCTGCATTTCAATTTAATGTTGTTGCTATCTCTAATAGAAAATGCAACTTAAAGGGGAGTGTTTATCAAAGACAGAGTTCTGAGGCTAGACCCAGCACCTGCCTGTTTTCCAGTGTAGTGCACATTGCCTGTTAGTCATGAACAAAAAATAAACTGTGTTTTATTCACAGTTACAAAAAGAGTGAAAGATAAAACATTGCTGGGGATGCACCACGCTGCCTTTTCTTACTGCTGTTTTCCAGTTCTGTACTGCCTAGAAAACTCAGTAGGGAAGAGAAAGAAAATGGAGGAAAACAGTCTTTGAAAAGAAGTTTGGCAAGGCTTTTGTACCTCCAATACTAGAAAAAAATTGTATAAACCTTGCTTCAAGGATTACTTTTATCCTTGTTTTATAGGGATAAACCAACAGTAAATGATCACAATGAAAGCCAAGAAAACACTAACAGCATCAAATTTACAGGAGAGAAAGCACAGTAAAAATCACAGCAGTATCTCCTTCCTTCAAGCAAGTACAAAGACAGAAGGGTCCATGCCAAACAGGCCAGAACATGGGCCAATGTATTCAATGAGAAGATTCACCATGAGCTGTAAGTTGTCTGCACTTTAAGTAAATGAACAGTAGCCCATTGCAACAGATGCTGCCCCCAATATGAGACCTCTCTTGCAGAGTTTTCCTAATTCCCACCTGAGGAGCTTCTTTCTGAATCATGTCACCATGGCCAGGTTGGGGACATTTGCTGGCTACAGGAACAGCAGGAGAGTTTGTTCCCAAACACCCTGTGAGACCCAAAGTGTGGTGAGGACACCCACAAGAAGACAAGTCCCATGCACAGCTCTGACCTGTCCTTTTCTGCAGGGCAGCAAAATCCTCTCAAATCCATGCCAGTACCTGCACCAAGGCATCCCCCTCAACCACCATCTTCCGGCAGCAGCCTGTGATGATAGTGGTGGTTCCTTTGACAGCTCTACTTTTTCAGGGGGTTCCTCTGAAGACTTAATATCACTTTTTGCAGAGAGGCCTTGATGATAGCTGGCCATGCCCTAGGCCTCCTAATTTGACCAAATTTTACATTCTACCACATAAAATGTGCCTCCTATGTAACCCACAGTCTTGTACTTGTCCATAAAATTGTAACTCCATGATATTTAAAATACTGCAGTTATGTCTTTCTTTGTACATATGGAAATGCTGCAACTTTACAAAGGTGGCTTTCCTCTCTCTGCACTGTGAGATATTGGATGAACCCTGTGGAAGCCCATTTGGCAGGAATTAGTTTGGGTCAATGGTTTATTAGCCATTTGTCTGCTGTTTGAAAGCCCCCCCGGATGCTGGAGGTTTGTTTTCTTTTCCTGATTGCTCTCACACATGAAGTTGTAAGGACATGTTGATTGGCCAAATGAAACAATTGGACACTTAAACTCACATCCATCGTGCCAGGTGAGGAGTCCATGTAATTGCCCGCTTTGGTCAGTGGTGCTTGTGGCAACCTGTCATCTCTGCGGCTTTTTCCATGTGCAAAACAGACACAGTGTTCAAAAGATCCAGTCCCATTCCATTTGTGTACCCCAGAACAAAGCTCACCCTCCAAATAAACCCTCCTTAATTTACATTTTGTAAACATTTAAGAAGATAGGCAAAATCTGCAATATAGTAAGTCTTTCCTCATGAAACTGTAGTGGAATTACTGGCAAATAAGCTTCATTGTCTCCACTGGATCAATTTAGACCCAGTTTTAACCATTTTGCCCTCCAGTGGCTCTTATTGACAACATGGCAAAAGTCTCCCTTAACCTCATCAGTTCTGGTTTAATTATAGGCACTTTGAATCCAAAGACTAATTTCCATCAAGCATTCAATTGTTTCAGCTATAACACATTAATATGCTAAATGAATACATTAAATTAAATGAAAAAAGTTTCCAATTTTTAAACTAAGCTCATTCACTTATTTTATCATTAGAAAAAAAATAAAGTATTGTACTTGCTACATACACTTTGTCAAAACATTAGGTTTAAAGTACAAGTGCTTACAGAAACATATTATGAGCGTAATTTCTCTTTCTGCAGTTTCATCTTGTGAAGCTGAAAATACAGCTTTTGTAGCAAGGACAGTCATTATATTTTTGAACATACAGAATTCATTCAGTGACAGGTTTATTGCTTGTTTATCTCAGAAATATTTGCTACAATGGACATCACAGAAAATTGCAAGAAACCGAAATATTGAATGTGTTTTGAATTGCATTATATGGAATTCTACAGCTGAGTGGTATTTGATAAAACAATATTCTCAACTCACATTGTCACATCCAAGAAGGATGCTTGGGTTCATGAGAGAAAGATGCTTGAGTTCACTAGAAAAAGCTGGATCTTATTTGTTTTCTGCCAATATTTTCGGTTGACTAAAAGCAAGGCTTGAATCTTCTTGACATAATAATTTCATTGTATCTTAGGATCTGCATGGAACTGAAAAAATATTTGCTTGAACTGCCAATGTTACTGCTTTAAAAGTTTACAGAAGCAAGGAGTGAAGTGTAAATTTGACGATGCTGTAGGATATAGAAATGTTGTATTTAAAAATATCCCTCAAGATGTTTTTTCAAAATGGCAGGATTAGGGACAAAGGTCATATTTTTTATATTATTTACAGTCAAGTTGCTCAGATTACTTATGGAAAAAGCAGCCACGAGACTTATTACAGCCACAACCACACATCATTGTGATATATGCTATGGCGAAAAGATAAGACCAGCTCCAGCGGAGGGAATGACTAAGATGAGAAATGCTGGGTGCTACATGTGGCAGCATTTCAACCTGTAAGCTCCCCAAACATGAAGAGTTAAGAATCAGTCTAAGGTCTCTCCCTAAGTACAGCATTCTCCTCTCCACAGCAGGAGAACTGCAGCTTGCAGGAGCACTAAATCAGGGAAGAGACGATACAAACTTTAAATGAACAAGAGATTTCAAGAGGTCTTAGAGAAGTTAATTCTGTTTCCCACTAGAAAATAAAGTTTCTTACCTGACTGGAATATGAAAAAGCAAACTGAATGGTTTGTCCTTGTACTTTAACTGAGTATAATTCACCTCATAATTTCTCTGGCATTCCTTAAAACTGATTTCAATGGATGCCTAAGCAGCACTGCTACATATGCTCTTGAGAAGTATCAACAAAGCATGCTAATACAATGCTACACTAACCCCTGTAATGTCAAAGCTTTTGGCTCAAATTTCAATACAAATTTCCTTCCCTGGATCCTTCCTTACCTACAAACACAAAGATGAGCATCAGTTAATGAACATGGTATGTGAATTCCTTAGACTATCACCTGCATTTAAAAGTTACAGATGAGCAAATCCTCTCCCCCATCCACTCTGCAGTGTTTTGAAAAGCTGAACTTCCATGGCAGCAAGTCACCCTCAAGAAAAAGCAGCACAGAGTACCTAGAAGCAGCAGCATGTTTCTAGGAAGAGCTGAAGGCAATGCTTAGATTGAAAAAAACCTGAGGCTGAGCTGGGGATGTTTAGGTGGGGTGAGTCAAGCTCCATTCAAAGTCACTGAATAACAAATTCTAAGGTATCTGACTTGAAAGGAATTTTTTTTTTACATTATTTTGTTCTGGAACTTTAATAACCTGACATTTCTTAAAATATAAAAATTGAAGCACAAAGAGTCCAATTAAGTAATCCTGAGAATACGAAGCAAGCCAGGTGCAGCAAGAAAATTCAAATTAACACTCATCTCAAGCTTCAAATCAAGTGTCAGTTTGTTCCTTTTTATTTTAATTTATTGTAGTCAACATTAGTTAAAGCTGGAGACATTTGTTCTTTTGCTAATGATATACACATAACTCCCACTTACATCCCCTTGCTCCTTCCAATTAAGAACTTCTGAACATTTCAGCTAGAAGGCTTATCTGGCACAGATTATTCACTGTATCATATGGGTTCAAGTTCTTATGTCTGCAAGCTCTTTAGAGCAGCAATTTGTTCTTTGTTTAGCATATTTTGCAGTGTACAGTGCTAAATAAGCTTAGGGAGAGCTATTCACTGAGGCATGTTTGTGCTCAATGGATTCGGCATTGCCTTGTGCTTTGTTGTTTCAATCTGTGCAAAACCCCTCTCCAATGCATTATATAAAATCCAGGCCGCCTGTAAGTCAATCTGTTTCTTAAGGAAATCTTCAGACTAAACACACGCAAATTAGTGGGTCTGAGAAGCACTGTAGGTGGAAATGTAGCACAAATTATATTACCTTGCTATTCCCTGAGTATACAAACGAGCACCAGCTCACTGCTTATCTTCTCTGCACAACTAATTGCCTTCCTTACACATGGCACTGACACATCTTACGTGCACACTGGGAATATTTAACACCAACCAAGCAACAAAACAACACCAGATCCTTGACTTGTTCAATTCAACACAGCTTGTCCCAGTTAACCAGTCACTGTTGCATTATTTCTTTACTTTTCAGTCTTATTGAAACAAACAAACTTTGGAAAGTATGAAGACAGGGTATTATTCCTCTGAGAACCATGGAGCAGGCTCCCCCCGTCAACACGTGATGCTTTATGAAAGTACCACACCTGTTTAGCTCCCAGTTACGCCCTGTGAACTCTCAGGCTCTCTGGACAAGCAAAACAGACACAGGGCAGATGCTCCCTGCTGCTAAGGAGTCTGCGGGACGGGAGAGCGCCTACAGAGCTGCCTCTTTTCCCCTTCAGGAGTCTGAGAATGCCTTACTAGCAAACTGCGTGTGAACAGGGCTTTATCAGGTCAAGCTTATGGTCAAATAAAACAGCACCATCCTACATGGTATGTGCTCTTCCAACACAGACAAGTATCAGGTAGGAACTTCGCAAATACCATTACGTTTAGTGCCAATAATCTTGAGACCTTTTACTTTCTTCTATGTCAAGCTAGTGAGTAACACCATGGCTCTGGACTGGACGGGACACAGACACTGAGGGATGGCCAAGCCCAGTGGCTGCAACACATGGTCTTGGAATTCACTTCCTAAAGAGTGGCAACAATTTTAGTGTTTGAAAATCGTGTATTCTGCATGAGAAAGAAATGTTTTCCTCCAAGAAAATATAGGGAATCTCTTCGTTTTATTTAAATAAAACTTTCTAATCATTACCGTTGTTAAGGGAATTAGAAATGGGTAATTAGTAATTTTCACTCTTTATAGGTTTTCCCTGAAGGAAAGGGAAAGTTAACATAACACGTTTTATATGTCCTCCTGACTCACACATCAGAGACTGAGCAAGGAGTGTTTAGATAAGATACCATAAGTTGTTACAAGACTGTGTAGCCAAGGGGTGAAAATATGCATGCTCGGTTGACTGGTACAGGAGAGGACTTATTATACCTACAGATCATAAGACATTTGAACCCAGGCTGAATCCCTAGGATGACTGGAAGGATACTTACACCGAGCACTTGATTTCTGAAGTTGCTAAACAAGCCAAGCAATCTGTTCAAAACACTGAAAAAGGCTTAAGTGCTTAAGCTATCGACATTTCTTTCTCTGATAGACATCCATGAAAACCAGAGACAAGAGTATGCTGATGAGATTTCCACTGAAGGAACAAAGCAATTTCACAGAGCTACAGGGCCGGGCTCCTGCCTTCACTCAGACCAGCATCAATCTGTAGAAGCATCAAACCTGTCCTTAAAAAGCTTTAGCAAAAGGAAATATTACAGGTTTCTAGTCTGTTGACCTGATTTTAGTCACACTTACCCGATTGCTAAAATATTAATTGCAGCCAATTCTAACTCAGTATAAACTGAAATAGCTTGATTATCGTCAGTGTCGATTTATATCACATAAAAGCTTGGTCCACTGACTTCCTTAAAATTATTCTTGATTTACTTTGAAGCTTAAAGGGGTGAAATCAGGCCTTGTCTGTTCTTTACATTGAAGCTTCAAGCTGCAAGCCTAATTTTGACAAGGAGGTTGACAAAAAAATTCTTCTGTAATATGTAGATTAGCAAGGCAGAAAGTGTGCCAGTTAGCACTAAACTTAACTGCCCTCCTCTCGTTTTGCCTCGCTAGAGGTGCCAGCCTCACCAAGGCCAGCCAAGCACAGGGGGACGGTACCTGCCCCTGGCCCTGCTGGCCACACTGCTTCGGGTACCAGCCAGGGTGCTGCTGGCCTCCTTGGGCACACAGGGGTCCCGTTCAGCCGGCCGCCAGCCCCCCCAGCCCCTTCCCAGCCCCCTGCCCCCAGCCTGTGGTGCTGCCTGGGGCTGGTGTGACCCGCGGGCAGGGCCCGGCACGGAGCTGGGCTGAACCTCACACCCCTGGCCTTGGCTGTGATGGCACTCGGGGGACTCTGCCCCGGCACCGAGGTCAGGCTGACAGGCCTGCGGCTCCCCGGATCCCCCCTCCCGCCGGTGGGGTCACCCTGGCTGACCCCCAGCCTGCCAGGACCCCCCGGTGAGCCAGGGCTGCTGGTAAATGGCTGGCGGCGGCGGGGTGAGCGCTCACCCAGCTCCCTCAGCACCCTCGGGGGGGTCCCATCCGGCCCCACAGACCTGTGTGTGTCCGAGGGGTGCAGCCGGCTGCTGGCCATTTCCCCTGGGGTTATGGGGGCTTCATCCTGCTCCCCGTCCCTGCCTTCCAGCGCAGGGGCTGGTACCTGGAGAACAACTGGTCTCGCTACCAAAGACTGAAGCAAAGGCAGCATTAAATACCCCCGCCTTTTCCTCATCCTTTGTCACTATGTTTCCCCCTGCATCCAGTACAGGATGGAGATTCTTCTTAGCCTTGTTGCTAATGTTTTTATAGAAAAAAGAAAAAAACCCTTCTTTTACAGCAGTAGCCAGATTAAGTTCTAGTTGGGCTTTGGCTCTTCTAATTTTCTCCCTGTGCAACCTCACAACATCCCTGTAGCCCTCCAGCGTTGCCTGCCCCTTCTTCCAAAGGACATAAACTTTCCTTTTCCCCCCAGTTCCAGCCAAAGCTCTGTTCAGCCAGGCCGGTCTTCTTCCCTGCTGGCTCATCTTCTGGTGCATGGGATTGGCTTGCTCCTGCACCATTAAGATTTCCTTCCTGAAGAACGTCCAGCCTTCCTGGACTCCTTTGCCCTTCAGGGCAGCCTCCCAGGGGACTCTGTCAGCCAGGCTCCTAGACAGGCCACAGAAGTCCAAGGCAGCTGTTCTGCTGACCCCCCTCCTTACTCCTCCAAGAATCCAGAACTCTTACTGTTTTGTGATTGCTGTGCCCAAGACAGCCTCCAGCCAACACATCACCCACAAGCCCTTCCCTGTTCACAAACAGGTCCAGTGGGGCGCCCTCCCTGGCTCGCCCACCAGCTGTGCCAGGAGGTTCTTCCATACATTCATGGAACCCCCAACACTGTTCCTCTCTGCTGTATTGTATTGCCAGCAGAGAGCTGCTAAGCTGACGTCCCCTGGGAGAACAAGTGCCAGCAGTTGTGAGACTTCTCCCAGCTGCTTACAGAGTATCTTCTCTGCCTCTTCATCCTGATGGGGTGGTCTGTAACAGACTCCCACCATGGTATCTGCCTTGTTGGCCTTCCCCGATTCTTACCCATAAACACTCAACCCCGTCGTCACCATCGTTAAGCTCTAGACAATCAAAACACTCCCTAGCACAGAGGGCTACCGCCTCCTCCCTTGCCTGTCCCTTCCGAAGAGTTGACAGCCATCCATTGCAGCACTCCAGCTGTGCGAGCCATCCCACCGCGCCTCCGTGATGGCAACTATGTCACAGTTTTCCTGCTGCACAGTGACTTCCAGCTCCTCCTGTTTGTTGCCCATGCTGCGTGCACTGGTGTAGATGCACTTCAGTTGGGCTGTTGATCCCACCACCTTCTTGAAGGGGATAAGACCTAATTCCTGTGTGACCGTTCTCAGGCGCTTCTGTGGTTTCTAACACATCAAAACCCCTTGCTGCTTTACTGCTGAATGGATCTCCATACCCTACTTCCACTGAGACTGCAGACTGAAGGACCTCGCTAGCACACTGTCCCTCAAACATCGGCATGCTGTCCCAGGCTTATCTATAAACACAAGGGTTTGACACTTTCCTAAAAGTTTACATATGATTTTATATGAATGAAAATAAGAGCAAGTTCAAAGCCCAAGCAGCGTGCTTAGGACTTTGTATTTTAATAAGCATAACAGAGAATGATAAAAATACCGATCAGTCTCCAGTCCTAAAGGAAGAAAAGGACTGAAATTAAAAATTCAAACAGTCAAAACAAGATAAATAAGAAGGTCTCGCCTTATTTATTTGCAACAAAATTGGGTATTTTTTTTCTGCTACTTTCAAAAGTGGTACATCTCTGCTTTGAAAATGGAAACCTGGATCTCCAAACTTCTATGTATTAAGACATCTCCCAAAATATGTCATAAGTTTTAACCTTAATGTGAGAAAAATAAGCTTAATATTAATTGTAGTATTAGACTGATTTCTATTTCATACATATTAAAACACTGAATTCTATCTTTTGAATGTTTGTTTTAATCCTATAGTAACGCTCATGATAAAACACAGATCAAACCAGCCACCTATTAAATCAGCTACCTGCAGTACTGGGATCTTAGTGAAAGTTAAGTATCAGGAAAGGACAAACTCTCTCCTGACTTTACAGGAGACCATATTATACCCTGCAGCAAGAGATCCAATTACAGTTACCATCATTAGCCAAGGTCAGAAAATTATTGAATACTATTAAAAGTTCATTCACAGTATTTACCTCAGCAACCTCCAGCAATCTTGAATTCCACTGGGGGACAATATATTGGCTTAGTTATTGCCTCTTATCTGAGATAGGCCTTAAGCTAAACATATTAAGAAATGTTTGGATTCAAGGATTTGGGTCAACACAGTTTTAATTCGCAGTAGCTCTTTCATTTCAGAAAGTGTCTTACTTCCTTCTCTCGGGCATCTGTCTGAGCACATGTAAAGCATGATGAGCACACTTGACTAAAAGCCCACCAAACAGTATCATTAATCTCGGCTGATTACACTTACTGCCTCAGGACTGCAGATCATCACAGAAATAAATACCAGAGGTTAGTTTTACAAAAGGATTGGAGACATTTATGGTTGTTAATAAGACATCTATCTTTGCAAGGTAAGTTGAAGCTTACAGGTAGAAGTTTCAAATGCACCTCACTGAGTTAAGTGCAACAAGCACGTTCAAATCAGTATGTTGACCCATCGCCAGCTTATAGAGCACCCCATCTCCATCCCTCCCATAAAGGCTGTCAACTGAGCTTTCCATGTGAGGGAAGACCTGACAGCATCCTTCCCTGACAGGGAAGTCTGCACAGAGCCAAAGAACTATACTAACTAAACTGTCAATGCAAAAAGTCTAAAACTAGAGTTGACACTTTCAGCACAGGGCTACAGGCAAAAGCATTGCAAGGATGCTTTAATTATCTTGAAAAGCAAGCAAATCATTAGAAATTTAGACTCAAATATTTAAGGAGATATATGTATGTTAGGGTATAAAATTCACAGGCACAGAGGTTAGCTCTGGTAATGAAAAGCACTTGGCACATAATTGTGATCAGCAATAGTGCTGTCTACAGCTCTGTATTAGGTTATTTTAATTTTTTTTTTTTTTCTGGCTGCATTGCATTATCAAAGTATAAGGTATTATGATTGGTTCAAGACTATCTTTAATTCAGTTTCAAAGTGGTAAAACTCTTTTTGGCAGAAGCCCACATCTATGAGTGCCACTGGGGACATGGTGGGTAAGAAATCTGCAGACTGTGTTGGATGTCCCTTTCCATGGCCAAAAATTGGTCCTGACCAGCAGTATGGAGTTGTCAGGGACACTGTCCTTGGCCCAAATATCAGCAACACCTATAGTCAATAACAGGCAGACAGGTCAGTCACAGCATTCTTCTTAGAAAGGCCCGATGTTACGTATGAGATGGGCCAACATGATACACAGTATGCCTTAACCCAGTCTGCCCTTAAACTACTGTGAGCTCTAGGAGTGCTGGAATTGACCTTCTGCCTTGCACATTCTCTGCAGGTAGCAGAGACACAGTGCACATGGATGAACAGCAAGCATATTTCCAGTCTTGTCCCATCCCAGTAGGATGTTATTCTGAATAGTGCATTTTTCAGGAAAGCAGCTACGGTCTCTGCTTTATGGAAATGGAAGAACATGGAGTATGTATTTACTGTTTGGAAGGAAGAATATTGTGCGTGAGCCTCTGCTGAACAAGAAACTTTTAGCTATGAAGAACAGTGTGAAAAAAATGTAAATGCACTTACCAAAAGCCTGACTTGTTTGAAAGTTTAAAGAGTTGGTACTATTCTGCTATTAATATAATTTTTTAAATTATCTCACAATCCTGAAATACTTAAAGGATTTATTTTTTAATTAATCTTAAAGCATAAATGAATTAACTAATATAATTGCTCATTTCAGAAAGTTAATTCTGTGCTCAAAAGAGTAGACGCTGTAATTTCGGTGCCACATAAACTATTCTTTATAGATAATAAAGTAGTTCTAATTGTCAAATCCGCATTAGTAAAGTTCTGGCAGATGAAGAATACTTTGATCTGTGCATAATTACAAATCTTTACCTTGGCATGGTAGGTAAAACTTGCATTTCTGCAGCTAGCAACTCCCTGTCAAACACATCTTTGTAAATGTAATTTCTGGAGAGGTGAAGGCTTACTAGTTAGGACTTTCAAAGGAACTGGTGACTCCAGGTGTCTGAAAGTTCCCAGTGTCCCACTTAATGAGACCTGTGTTTCAAGATGACCAACGTTTCTGTAAATAAAGTACCCAAAGTTGAATGCCAAAACCAATACACCTGCAGTCACTAGCCAACTAACAATCAGCAGAACTAAGCAATTATAAAGCAAAAAGCTTAATTTAGTTGCTAAAGAGTAGTCATAAAACCAGTCAATGCAAAAAACCTTAATTACTTTGAAACACGTAGTCTCCATCAAAGGAGATTCCCAGGTCACTTAAGACTCACTCTAAAAGGAATCAGAATTTCTGCACTGAAGGGGAACACCAACACAACACCAGCAGTGTCTGACTCCCTCAAGGACAGTACAAGAGCAAAGGTTGTGAGTCAACCCTCTTCAATGATGTATATTACGCTCATAAAAATAATTCACATGTCATGCAAACACTGGGATAGTCCTGCACATGGGGAAGGAAGCACATTTTAAACTTTCTAGTTTTAAACAATGCCACATTCAAAAATAATTCAGTGCCTCACATGAGTGTGGCATGCTGATTTCTGGACACATTTAACTGTATGTCCTTTAGCACATATAGTGAATTTTGCACAAACTTCAGAA
Organism: Falco naumanni; assembly: GCF_017639655.2. Lineage (NCBI taxonomy): Eukaryota > Metazoa > Chordata > Aves > Falconiformes > Falconidae > Falco > Falco naumanni. Next base: position 30,080,801 of record NC_054061.1, on the reverse strand, counting down.
TACCATGTAGAAGCCAATCTGGGAGGCTGTGAGCGAGCTACTGCAATAATTCAACTTATGCTGTTATCCAGACATAAATCAAACCTTCTGCATCCTGCTGAGACAGCAAGACCTGAGCTTTTGCTGAATGCCTACATAGATTAAAAAGAAAAAAAAAAAAAAAAGCCTTCACAATGTAGTTGATGTGGTACTCAAAGGAAAGCTTGAAGTCACAGATGAAACCAAGATTACAGGGTGGCTGGAAGTAAATAACAATCCCATCAAACAGAACCACATGTGGAAGAGGGTTAGGAGGAACCTGCTGCTTAGCCAGTGACAACCAGTGTGATTCAGTATCACAAGATGATCCAATTTACAAAGACACGACATGAGAGAAAACTCCTATCCAACCCTCAGTAACAGCAGGAGAAAAAGGCATAAGATGCTAGTTAATAGCTAAAAAATGTTTGAATGAAAATAGCTGTAGAAGAAACAAAGGATGTTAGCTTGATTCTTGTCTAACTTAGATGTACATCACGAAAAAGTCTGTTGCGGTTCCTGGAGTGTAAGAGATGTAAAAGACTTGAACGAAATAAGATGCAGACACTTGCAATGTCAGATGCTATCACCTTAACCTATACGGAGTATGTACTTTTTTGAGATATCTATCTAATCAATGTCACTGAAGTTTCCACTTAGTGGAATAAGGCAATAGATAGATAGGCTAGAAGTAAAAGCAGCATCTTGTAGCTTTACTAAAAGCTGTTCAGCAATTCCCTACTGACTGCTCCAGAGCAGACTGGCAGTTTCCTCAAGAAAAATCAAAAATTTTGAAGGAAAAAGCAAATATCATTCTTAAAAAATATTTCCTTTAGGATAACAGAAAATGTTTAATTTCTGGGGACAATTTACACAAATTGAATGCACAAACACATGCCTACACACTCCTTGTTACTATGAATCAGAAGGTTTTTGTTTGTGTGCTCAAGCATGGCGTGTTTAAGGTCACAAAGAGCACTGTAGTTCACCTGTGAAATATCCCACCTCCTCCATCTCGTGTACCAGCTAGGCTGGGGTTGCTTCCCCTCCAGAGACAGCACTTCAGAGGATGACAGCTGTACAACCTGGTGCTCCACACGTGCCATAGGGTAGCTTGGCAGCAGGGGGATGCAAGGCACATAAAGTCTGACTCTCTGAAGGCATTGAAGCAAAAATAGGAAGAAAGTAAATTCAGTTTAAGAAGAGATATTTTTAACATTTCTAAGTTAAAAAATAGTTTTAGTTGAAAACAAGATGTCAAAACAAGGAATCGAATTTCCCAAGATGGAAATACCCATTCTGTACCAGTCTAATGCTTAAATCTGAGAGGAATTCTGCATTACACCTCATGGAGTCACTTGATTCAAGTACTTGTCTTTCAGGAAAGCTCTTTACTAAACAGGTATATTTGAACCTACTTACAAACCAATACAAATAAAAGAATTTTCATTAAGAGTCAAATCTTGCTCTTTTTGACTAGGACTGCAATTTATGCTACAAAAACTTTGAAAGAAGTTGGGAAGTAAATAGTGCTTCAGAAAACTGTTTCAATACAATATGCAGTGAATAATACATTGCAGGTGAAAACAGATTTGTAGGATTTTGGAGACCATGTCCCATATGTGTACATCACCAAAGACACATAGAAGCCTTCTGAACAGTTACATATTTGTTTGGGATTCAGTGCAAGAAACCATTACCCTGAAACACAATCATATTCTGAGTTACCTTTGCCAAAACTCATAAATTCAAGCAAAGGGAAAACATATTGGGTGTCTGGAAACAGTGGAGGTAATTTTTCCCTTCAGACCTGCTAGAGATTTTCACTATAATGAAAAACTCTAAGGTATTATTAAAGAAATAAGTTGGGAAACTGTTTCCCAGCCAAAATTACTTGGATCCACTTTATACCCTAGAAAAAATGCCCATTGAAATCATAAAAACTCTCTGGATTTATACTGTTATCTTCCCACAAAGCCAGCTGTTGATACCCAATTATTTTAAATGCTTTGTGATGATCCCAGCTCATTTCCTATCTGGGTCAAACCAGGCCCTAAAAACAAAAGCAGACAAGCAAGCTCAGAGGTGCAAGAACAGAAGTAAGTAGAAATGAACTGCTAGCAGAGCCATTCACAGCAATTATTGCTCAACAAGCACTTACAGACTCCCTGGAAAAGAAAAATGTCTAGTATCGGAGTATCTACCCTTGAATGTCCCTGACTCCAGGGGTGCCAAGCAAAAGACATATTTGTACCACAGTTCTGTGTAGCTCTGTTGACAGCGTGAAGCAGAATATTTTCCATGTAAAGGACTTAGCCACTTCTTGGGCAGCTTGGTTTTTAACCAGGAAACGCTTATTCCATAAAGGCAAAACATATAGTGATTTAACTGAACTTTTCAGTAAGACACACTTTATCTAAAGAAAATAATTGTAAACTCGTGGAGCAAAACAGTGTACATCATATATTTTACACCATCTATTATAGCTATATAATTAAATGAGCAAGAGAGCCAAAGGTATATATATATTACAACAAAATGAGGAGGATTTTCCAGCTGGGACTAAACCAAGTATCAAAATCTCGGAATTTTTAACACAGGCTGGAAATTCTGGTTTGCAGACAGTTCAAAGCTATAGCTTTCATTTGAGGCTATCCCACATTCCCTGTAAGTGGACAAAATAAGCAAAACTCAGTAACACCAGGGGAAGATGCCTATAGCTATTTGTAAAATAAATAGGTCTGGATACGCCTACGTATATGCAAAGACATTTTTTCCCTTTGTACATTTACACACATACAAGTCCATGACAAAAACGTAGATTCTTCTAGGGATGAAACAATATTCAAAATAGGGCATTTGAGAGGATACCACGACTGAACTAGGAGGAGGTGAGGAGGCAGATTCACTTTTCATTCCCAGTCTTGCAGGGTAGGGAATTATATCAACACTATAAACCAACATAGGATATAATTTCTCTCCCTTCTCCCCAGGATTGTGTTCAAGCAGAATCAGGCAACTGTGACAGACAGAGGAGACCTGTCCTTCTCAGGGTGTGTGTTATGTTTAATTGCTGAAGGCATGAAACATTTTAAAAGGTTTGTCAATAAAATCCCTATTTAGTTAACCCCAATCTCCTCAGATCTCGTTACAGGCAGCCTTCTGCTCTTAACATCTGGGCTGGCAAAGCCTTCAATTACAGTGCCGCATTTGGTAGCTTAATAGACCTAGATAAGGGACCCCAGTATATCCATTTCCCTTGGTAACTGCTTATCTCTGGCTAGTCCAAGGATACGTAGCCTTTAGGTCACAGCGAGGCACATAATCATGTGGCAGGCCACACAGTGTGTGTGCATATAGTGTGTGTGCATATTCACATTAAATCCAAAGCTTTCTGTGACCTTTCCTCTTCTGTGGCTGGACTTAACATCTGTCACAGTTACACTTTGTAATTGATGGGGAAGGGCAGGGGGAAGGGGAGAGAGCAGCCCAAGGTGGCAGCCGGGGGCAGGCTCACACCAGTGGAGCTCCTCTCCCCTGCACACAGCCTGCTCCTTGCTGGCATCTTCAGGGAAGAGGGCAGGAGCGGGCAGGAGGCTGCTGAGCTGGCTGGGGACCAGATGGCAGGCACCCACCAGCTACTCCCTCAGGCCCTGGGGAACAGAGCCTGGCGGGCACGTTGCAAATCATTAAAACTCCTCCAAAGCATGATGTAAGGCTCCATCCAAAATAAAGATCTACTATCAGTCAAATAGCTCCACGGCAAGATTTCTCCTTAATACGTCCCTAACTGGATGATATTGAAGTAAACCTATAAAAATCAGCTCTCAGCACACAGTTGTCTCCTCTGCACTGAGATGAATCTATGACTGTTTTCTTCTACACCTTCCTATCTGCAGCTGTAAATTAGCACAAACTTCTCCAAGTTCAGTCTCAGGTGTTAGTTGACTCGAACAATTGACACCCATTCTTCTTTGTTGCACCCAAATTTTGTATTGTACCATGCTGAGGTTTCCCTCCTGAATAACTCTCAAAATACGTGCAGACATTTGTCTTGCTTTTTCGTTCACCTTCACTTTTAGTTCCCTCTCTGCAGACAAATCAGTGCCTTTAAAAGCTTTTTAGAAATTTAAAATTCTCATGTTGTCTGACAGGGAATTTGCTGAGCTTCTGTAGTGACATGGACTCATCTTCCTGCTTTTTTTAAAGGGCACACTATATCACTACCCTCTTTTTTCTCAGTCCATCTGCCAGCTAATTTGCATGCACTAAGAAAATCAACTTTTCTGTTCTCTGTACTCCTTAGCTTTCCTCCACTTTCGCATCAAGTTCTGTGACAACGAAGAAGGGCAAATCAGCTACAGAAATTTCTCTTAAAGCTTTTATGTTAACCTTCAAAACTCATGTTTGCCACTTCAAGTTTATGTGCCAAAGACATGAGAAAGCAAAAGCCAGCAGTTTGTCAAGGCATGTTCGCTAGAGATCTGGGTTCTGTTTCAGCTGTCACCATGTCGCCATATATACCTATTGATGTAACTCCTCATGTGCAGCAACAAATGGTAAATAATTCCTCTCTCAGAGCACACTTCTGCCTGAGTTGGAGTCAGTGCTTTTGATCAATAAACCATTGAGGCATCTTCCAGCAGAATATTGTTCCAACTGTTGCTCTGAACAACATGCTCCACCACAGTTTCCTTGTTTCCTATGCTATATATGAGCTTTTTACTTTTATCTCCTCTTCAAGCAGTATCTTCTCTAGGTTGCTATACAGCTACTGCACATTGTTTAAGCACATCCCTGGTTCTTGAAAAGGCTCACTAGTTTCTACTGATATAAACCAGCTTTAATCAAAGTAATAGGTCCCTACCTGTATCACTTCAAGGAAGAATTTCAGTTCTGTGGCACTGGCATCTAATAGAGCCATTTCTTCACATTAGGCTCGACACTTACTTCTTCTAACGTAATTCCCTGGGTTCACCAAGTCCTTTTGAACTTGTAGCCCCTGCATCCTCACCTCTCCCCAGCTTCTGCTGTGAATTGACCCATTTAGATGTTCTTTTCTTATGTATTTTCTCATCCCAGATATACCAGAGCTCTTGTTCTGATTTCCACTTTATTAAAAATGCAAATGCAGACAAGTATGTGCTACTGGCAATACATTTATAGATAGCTGTTTTTGCAAAGTCCTGGTGTTTTTAAAGGCACTGGGTGTGCACAACAGACAATCTGTTGTTGTTCTTCTGTTTAGATGTTTTTACACACTCTACACACACTGGGATTTTCTTTTTCCAGAAAGTTTCACGCAGATTTATATAGACAGTTGATAGCACTTCATTTGCCCAGTCTGTGGAATAGATGTCCTTACTGTCAGATTTGCAGAGTAGTGTAAAGCAATACTAACTTTGCCATAAGGAACGGACTTTCCTAATATTGCCTGTAATTCAGTTTCCTGAGTCCTTATGTCAATTCTATATTTTAAGGTTTTCCCTACAAATGTGCAAATATTAACCTCTTAAGTTAGTAACACTACATGTACTTCACTGCTGTTGTTTCCTGTATTCTGACTTCTACCTCAAAGTAACATACTTACTACCTTTATTAAACCATTCTCCTTGACTTAGGCTCCTGCTATATGCACTGAACATTATGGATGCTTTAGCTTGCCTCTGCAACACACTGTGAAAACCGAGGCTTGCGTTTTGCACGGTTTTTCCTGTGCTGCACCGTGCTTTATTGGTGCCTGATTAAGCCCTTGGTGCATGCTTTTCTTCTGATGGTGTATCCAGCTGAATAAAATTCTAAATTATAAATTCACACACAAATAAAAACCCAAGTATTGAGAAGACTGAAAATATTTGTGGATTTGTAAAGAATTTGGCAGCAGTTTTAGGTGGAAAATAAATTATCAGGCTACAAACCCTAGAACACTGGCCAACATCTGACTAGGCAATATTTTTAATTCTACCTTTCATTTCCAAATGCTGGATTATGTTATGTTACACAGTGATGTTAGACAAATTGTGAATGTCACAGTCAACTAGCAAAAAAGTCAGGGCTATTCCCTTCACTGAATTTAATTCCCACATACGAAGAATTCCCCTCCCGCATTGCTGGCGCAGCACTCTTCACAGCTTTGCTATAACGTCGCTTTCACTGTGGCACCTTTCATCTGAAGTTATCAAAGCAAGCTACAGACACATGCTAATAACAGACTGTTCTTAGAATACTTACGAGGTAAGAAATTACTATAACGTCCAATTTGTTGATGGGAAAACTGAATTAGAAATTTATTAAACTGAGTTAGAAATTGAGTAGAGGTCACAGACATTGGACTTAACCCCCAAACACCTGGCTCCCAGCCCTGTGCATTACTCACTGATAACACAGGCACACATCTCAACAAAGGTCTCCGACTCAACTTAGTGTTTTTGCAGGTGATGCCGATACAACCGCAGGTAGGCTAGATGAAGGTGTTACTCCCACGCCCCAGTACAACTCATTATATTACACTGCTACCCTTATTACAACAAAGTTGTGTCATTAAAGCTAATCCTACAGAGCCCCACGGGAGCGTGTGACCAGAATGAAAGCAGCAGGGCACAGTTCACAAGCCACCAGAGAAGCACTTTACCACAGCTTGCTTTCAGAAGTAAAGCCTCGTTTTAAATAAAACAAAAACTTTTACTTTGATAAATGCTGGCTGCTTCAAAAAGATACTCTGTTCTCAAGTCTCCCCAGCTAAACGCCACCACAGCTGTAAGGGCCAACCACGTGTGCAGTCAGGCTGGGAATTATCCACACAAATAAAGAGCACAGCTTGAAACATTGACTTTTTCCTGATCAAAAGGGTCTGGGAGACAACTGGACAGTTTGGATCAGGCAGAGGATAGGGCTTTTATTATTTTCAAAGAGCACGCCAGTAAATGGAGTAGCCAACGTGGCCCTGGTGGCAGTTATACTTTTAACACACTCCTCCATCCTACACAAGTTACAAAAGCTTTGCTTTGGGTCTGTTTGGGGTTTAGTTTTTTTCCATTTTTCTTTTTGTTGAAGAACCTCTGTAGGGAAAACCTGAAATACAATCAATCCTTTCACTAGCTTTTTTAATAGCATTCCCTAAGCTGTCTCCCCCACATACCAAATAATAAAACACAAACATTACCAAAGAAACCTTGTCACATCAAAAATGTCTTCATTATACCCATATTAAGGAAATATGTGCTTTAATTCTATTAAAGGAGAATTTTTCTTTTCCTGTGTTTTCATATTCATTTTCTTCATATGCTTCAGTCTGAAGTGAAAAAAGAATACAGAAAAATCCCTTTCCACCCTGTTTTTACTCAGTTTCATTCACTAGTTGTTTTCAAGTACATATGCTGAAATGAAAGATTTAACATGAAAAAATTATTCATGAAAAAATTTTAAATCATGAAATATTCACACGATTTCACTTTATAAAGCTGTTTTTTTAAAACAAAACCTAAAGGATTTAAGTCACAAAATAAGGCAGAATATTCTTCAAAAAGATGTTTCTCTTTTAACAGCCATATATCCCAGTCTAAACAGAAAACAATCTGACATGGAGGTATGTGACAGCTAAGCCATGTATTCCAAATAAATATATTCCATCAACATTATGAATTTGGCAGTTTGTTTTAATCCTAAACAGAAGTATTGCAGCAATAACAGCAATGGTTTTGGTCTTCATTTCTTACACATCAATCCAGAAGCACACAGAGTTCCAACTTGCTCAGCAACTGTTGTCTATATTCTTGTCTTATAATTGCATATATGATAAAATATCTTTACTAATGTTGTAACAACATAATGGGATGGACATCTGTTATTTAGAACCAAAAAAGAATCAGAGATCTTTAGTCCTCCTATCTCAAACCAGTTTGATTTTCAGAGTTGTGGTGTTTTGATTGCAATCAATTTGCAGAAGAAAAATTTATACAACCAAAATACAGTAGCACCACTTGATCAACAGATGAAACAATACGGTAGAATAAAATTAGATTGAAACTGTAAAAAATATATCCTTCTTGGTGGTATATTTTAGTTTTTAAATATCAGGTGCAAATTACAAAGGTATTATTTCCTTAACAGATCTGAGAGGATTACCTGTAAGAATTGTGATGAAATTAATATTTTGTAATTGTTTTACCTGAATATAAAGCTATAAAACATCGTTGTCACTGCAGGCTTACCTGCTTTGTCTGCAAAGTTCAATGAGTGTTTGGGTGTGTAATAAATCTCCAACCTGTTGCCGATACTGGAAACCTACAGAGCAGTAAGAGCCATTGGCTGTACTAGAGATTTCTGGAATAATACCTGCAATCTTATGACTAAAAGCTGATAGGGATCTAACTTCATTGAAGCAAACAACAAGACTCCCCTTTGACCTAGGCAGCAGCTGGATCGATTCCTCTGTTGCATTATCTGGCATTTCGTAACAGCAGTAGGATTCTGAATCTTGTTAAAATACATGGCTTCAAACTACCAACTTCCAGTAAAGCATTAATTCAAATATTCATGAAGCCCAAGATCACTCACTTAAAAAAAAAAAAAGACCTATGAAGCACATTCTATGAACCTATTTGTGCATTCATATTTTTTAATTTTTAAAAGGTTTCTTTTCCCTCACTGTAAAGCTTATTCCCCCAAGGCACCAGCTGAAAAGGGGTAGAGTAGTAGATGAAACAACTCTGAACTCTTCTCCTTTATCTGAGGTGATCAAAATCAAAAAGTTACTGTGCCTGTGGTGTAAGGTAGAGTGTTTTAATGACTATGAAATTTCTCGCTGGCATGTTGTTTGAAGGCTGTTTCTGAAATGAATCCTCCTCATCTGAAGGCTGAAAAACTCATTGCTTGATGGGATAGGCCTGAAGACAAAACACTAATGAAATTTATGTTCATATTTTGAAGGCACAGATCCATATCCTAAAGAGTTTGAAGCCATCTCTCTTTTTTCAGAAAAAAAAACTCTTTCTTTTACTTGCTCTTCCATCAAATACCATCATAGCCTATATATTCAGAATTTAAGGGATGAGACAGGAAGAGGGAATTTATTTTTTTTTTTGTTTAAACACCACTATGCAATACTTACAGATTAAATCATGGAAAAAACATTCCAGAGGAAGATTACAATCTAATGCAGATGGGAAAAGCAGCACAGCCAGGCAGGGTGAGGAATAGTATCAGAAACGCCTATTTGTATCTTATGGTCCAGAGTACAAAAGTAGAAACATGTTTCCTCTAAACACGCAGAAATAGGAATTCTTTCTGAGATACGATAAAGCTGGAAGACTCCACCAAACAAGAAGAAACCATTTTTGAGCAAATCAAGGCCAGATTTTCCAAGCAAAGTGTCCAGCCCTGAATGCCCGAGAGGTTAAATGCAAAACCTTTGGGAAGAGATATGAGAAGAGAGACATAAGGACTCACACAGGCAGGGGACTGGACTAAAACACAGTGCTCAGAATTTGGTAACAGAATGGAAACAGTGGTAACGAAGAGAGACATACGATATGAAGGCAACAATTAAGAGCAGGCATGATAGAATAGGAATTCGGGGAAGATAAGAGGAACACAAAGTGCTTTGTTTTACCCAGTTGAATTTGATGGAGTCACAAGGCATCCGGCATGATTTACTAACAGGCCACTGAAGGCACTTGAATCTCAAAATCTCTCTCGCAGTTTGTTATGAAATAATAGCTGGCACTAAACAATGAATGGTGCTCACGTGTTTCTAATTAAATGTATGGTTGGCACTCTCTAATCTAGTTATACATATTCTACTCTACGTAAAGCTTTGATAGACACTGACCTGTAATACAGGAATACTGCAAACAGACGCATGCCCTGAGAAATTCTCCAGGCAGGCATAACCTGTAAACGCCACGCATAGCAGAAAACATTGTTTTATAACTGGGTGTGTCAGCCTCATGGTGTGATGTGTTGATATGTTCAAAATATTGAATTGAGTTGAAATACTGCAATATTTCTTTCCCTTGCACATTTCCTTCAACACATTCACACCAATATGAGCTAATCAGCCACAGATCTTCAACTGGCACATATCGGCATAAATTTATCAACCTCAAGCCACTGCCTGAAGACCATTTTTCAGCTCCGTACAGTCTCCCACCCTACTTACCACTTGCTGAAGAGCAGGGAGAAAGTATCACCTTCTCATACAGTGACAGTTTCTGTTTGCCCTCTAATTAAGTCCTTATGGGCATTTTAACATGCAGGTAGCGCTAATTATTACACAAAGCACTTCCGATGGTGTCATGCACACAATATTCCTTATGACATTGGCAAATGTCTCTCTCTGCTCCCCCCTTACCGATAGGAAAGGGTAAGAATTAAGCATAGTGCAATGTCTTGGCTATAAATGAAGTCTAAACTAGCAGCAGGTGGGACTGGAAGCCAGAAATACCTAGTTCCTTGGTCCTGTCCACACAACAGACCATGTCACCTCAGGGAAAATCAAAGTTTTATCTTAATGCATTAAGTAAAGGCTGTCTAGTTCATTACCTTGGTGAAAACTTGTAGGGAAAACCAGTACTGATTTGCCATACTAAGCAATATCTTTGTGCAAAATTCACAATTGCTAGCGTTTTCAGTCCCCAGTTTCTATGAGGGTTTCTTTCTCCAGATAAATATTGACAGTTCTTGGCTGATTGTTTGGATTGCAGCAGTACATTCTAGCTGCAGGATTTAGGCTGGAGTCTATTTCAGGGGTGTGCATCCCTAGAACTAGTAACAAAGTTTGTCCCTGGGAATAAACACAGTTCTGAGCATAAAAAACCTGCCAGATTTTGTTTGACTCTGAGTATATTAGATAAAATTGTGAGTTCATACTAAACCTACCTCCTCTGCCCACAAGCTAGAAGACAACTGAAACAGTTTTAACAGTTCTGGGAGCATGACGTGGCCTGTTGAGTACATGCAAGCTGAGAAGGCACATTTTGTTGCCGGCTGAACAACCTGAAAAGAACTACTTCTCACCATGAGAGCACTGAGTTGCAAGGCCTGAACAGGAGGGAGCTTAGACAGCTTCTTGTTAAGCTTCTGAGATCAGCTTCAGGGTCTGGAGGAGGACTCACTATTCTTCACTACTTTTATTTCTCTCTAACTATTTTTATTTCAAAATATGGGGATGTAATTCATCCTCATCATAAACAGTGCCATTTCAAAGCTAAGGAAAAGAACAGACCCCTTTTGAAACATGCTCTGCACATTTCCTCACCGGCCAGCTGACACTACACATTTCCTCACCGGCCAGCTGACACTACGTGAGCAGTGAAGACCTTCTAGCTCAGACCTAAGGAGAAAAGCAGAGCCCCTGAGGGCCTGCAGAGAAGCTGGGACCTGGGGGGGAGGGACTGCCTCCCCCACCCTTGCTGCAGAGCACGGCAGACAAAGAAAGGCATCAGTGCATAGACTGAAACCTGCTCTGTCCCTATTCACTGCTTGTAGCATGTCACCGGGCTTTTTACTTTGAAAAAAACCCCAAAACCCAAAGCACAAGTATTGCATGGAAGGAAATTACGTAATTGTAATTATGTGTAAAAATCAGGGTAGACTAATCATTTCAAATTTGCCCAAGACAAATGGTCACCACAAATTAGGGCTACATTACAGCATGGGGATACAGAATTCAGACCAAAGAGATGGGACAGAAGAGTTTCTATTTCCTAGGAGGTCTTTGTAGCCTTTTTGGTGGAGCAAATATCAACAGCAAGCCACGGTGCAGTTGAGGCAGGAGCAGCTAGCCAGGGGGGGCTGTGGGCAGCTCAGGTGATGGGGTTAGTGCAGGAATGGATGAGACCTTGCTGCCCAGCATAGCAGGCAATAGGGCTCTGGGGTCCCACAGTCACTACCAGTGAGTAAGGAGATGTCACAGGACATTAGAAGTATCTGCTCAAGAGGTCGTCAGAGATGAGGACTTCAAATGAGTGTTGGTACATTCTGGGAAGGGAGTGATTGCTTATTCTCTGGTGTCCTGCTACCTTGCTGCTGTTCTTTTTTCCCTCTAACCAAGTACTGCTTCATGAATCATTTGACTTATTATTTATGAGTGGCACTGGGCAAAGTTTAATATTTTGTGGCTTTCATGCAAGGAGACAAACCAGTGTTCACAGGTGGCCCTGGCAGCTACCAATGCCAAATCCACCTGCTTCCAGCAGTTCCCAGCACCAGTCCCAGCCATATGAGTACTCAAAAAAACCCAGAGGCAGCTCTGTTATCAACACCCAGGAACAAACTTCCTCAGAAGACAACTTCTACGAATGTCAATGGGTTTCCTTGGCTCTCTCGGCTTTGCTTCTTTCAGTATTTGTTAACTAGCATGCTGAGTACTTGACATCGGCATGTTTATCCTCTTATACAACTGTTCAACACCTATGACCTTTTTCTAGTTGTGTATCTATAGTACAGCTATAAAAACTCCTTGTTAATCTCAGTCATTGTTTGAAATAATTAACTAGAAATAAATCTAGAATACAAATCACAATTCAAATCCTATGTATAGCAAACCCAATTATTTTACAGTATGTGGCATTTATATTTCAGGTGATATTAGAGTAGTTTATGCATTCGCTATAGTCAACTAATTTTTTCTTAGTATACTCAATTGTAAAACAAGCATTTCTGATTAGATGACCTCAGCTACCTACAGCTCTCATGGGCTAAGTATAAAGGAATACAGTGATCACTCAGAGGCTCAGTAGGATTTTAATTACATTTTTGGTACATTTGTCTGGATTCCTTTCTTGTGTAAATCAAATGAATTTATGGACATGTTTTTATATGACGACAAGTTTCTGTTTAAGGTGCTGTAAAATTCCTCCAGTACTTTTGCTTTGGAGAATCTTAAAAATCACTAAAGATTGTGATATTGTGATGAATAGATTAACATCTTTAAAATGTACGTCATTATGAGTATTGCCTCTTAACAACTATATTTTATGACAGAAGGTATATTCAGTAAATGCAGTAAATATTCATTCTTACCACAAGACTGCTGTCCAGAGAAAGTCTTTTCCCAATTTCCCTTTTTTGTAGCTGTCTTTTTCTCTCCATAGCTGAGGTTATTTGTTTTTCTTTTGATCAACTAGAAAAGTCAGACTGTTTCCAGAGACACTGAAAAAAAAAATAATTAAGTGCACATTTCAATATCCTACTTAGCAGTTTCTGTCTTTTCATCATTAACTTTGCAATAACCCAGCAGCTAATGACTTTGTGTCTATAGTAGGCTGTGTTCCAGGAACAAATTTTCTGTGCCAAAAAAGCTAAACTCTCCAGACAGAAATATTTCCAATATGTTTGGGTCACTTTTCAAATTTAAAATAAATAAATAAATGAAAATCTGCTACTACTGTCTTTACCAATACACCCCATGTTCACACAGTCTCTTTTGGACCGGGCTGGGAGCAGGATTTGCAGAGCAAATGAGTTACCTGGGGCTGGGGAGGGGGAGGCAGGGAGGGAAACAGTTCTGTTCACATTAATTGCACTCCTCAGCAAGCCCTGCTTGCTTGTTGGCACATCTGTGCTGCTACTATGATGTACAAATTTTGGACTTAATCCTGGAGAGTTCTAAAAGCTTTCAACTCCCATTATCCTTAATGAGAGATGAATGCCCTCAGCACTTTCCTTAAGTTTTTAAGGTCAAAGATTCCGCTGTGATAATCAGACGGTCCCACTGCCTGTACAGAACGGCTGGGCAACTTCAACCCATAAAGCTAGCAGAGACAGAATTAGTCTTTTCAGTTTTGTAGGGTTTGGTTATTCCTGGCTGGTGGTTTCTACTAAAACCAAGCTGCAGGTACAAGTAACAGCTACCAGCACACTCTTTTCCTAAATGTTCCTGATATGTGTATTTTAAAGTTTTAGTTTGCATTTTAAGGTAATATTTATTGTGTGTGATTCAGGAACATGGGCAAAGCGAATGAATTTATTCAGGATTTACAGAAAGCAGCAGAATAGTAACAGAAATCAGAATCTAGTCTAAGTTAAGGTAGACAGATACACTCATAGATACAGAGCCAAATACAGGAATTTTCTCCTGCATCTCATAGTGACTGCATTTACTGTATCGCAGGGCAACATCCCGTATCTCTGAATCTGGGCTAACTCCCATTAAGGACAAAAAGCTTTCACTACAAGAATTTGTCCCCATTTTTTAGGCAAGATTTGATGTGGAAGCCTATTTAGAAACATAACTCTAGTAAGATTGAGATATTCATACAGTGCTACTTAATGCTAAACCTAGATACATCACACTTCACTGAAAAACAAAGACAAATCTGTCTGTTTCTGATCCTTGTTTACTTAATGCGAACAGCACCTTCAGCCACAGCCAGGTGATGCACAAATACCACTGGGCTTGGCTGTAGGGTAACACAGCTGGCATTCCCAAACGAAGCCTTGCATGTGCCCTCCAGATATATTTGCATGCCTATGGATAGATCTGACTTCTCATGCACCTGTGAACGCTCCCATCTGTTGCTGGGGCGATACGAAGCAGATAAAACCACGGCAACTCTTTCCTCAGGTTGTCCCCAGTGCTCTGCCAGGCGGGCACGCAGGAGCCTGAACGTGAGCCAAGCACAGGCTGCCCACAAGGGGAGCGGGATGCCCCAGGCTGAGCCTCTGAAACCAGCTGGAATTTAGAGGGCTCCCAGAGGCACACACTGGGATCATCAGGTACAATGTGGGCATCACAGCCGGGACTGCTCTTGAAAAATACTTCCCATGGGGAAACTGTAATTGGCCCAGCTATCAAGCCATGCAGTGGAAATTCAGCCTTCTATTAAACAGCACCTGGTGTCTCCTATATTTGTTTTGTACTTCTGGTTTACACTTAGGCAAGACCAGAATTAAGGCCATTTTCTCCAAAATGGATAAAAATTAGCCTCTATACACATCTAAAAAACACATACAATAAGAACATATACACACAATAGTAGGAAAATCTTAGTTATTGCATTGTGATCATTCCTGCCTTGTGGCTTTTTTCCAGGTTTACCTGTAAGCCCTTGCTTCTTTTTTATAGCTACCAATCCGAAAGCTACACACACTACTTAATTCAGCTAATAAGGAATCTGAATAGTGTGCTATCGCATCATTATCATTGTTTCCTGATTAGCTATCACGTCTCAAAAGAAATACCACCATAGATTTGAACAAACACAGAGGAAAGGTATTATACTGTTCTTGTGATTATGCCAGAAATTAGCAAAAGAAAGACCTTATGTAATCTTTATATCATTCTTCTGTGCATTTATCATGCCTGGAGAGCATGACTTCCACCAAGGGAGTCTTTATTGATCAGTGAACACAGAACCACTTAGGAGTGAGCAAGTGAGACTACAGTTGGAGCCAATTATCCCCATAGAAGGTCAAGTATTTAATATGAACAAATGCCTGAAGTTTCTGTCTGCAGGTATTTGGTGGACACACTCCAGATTCCAGTTTAGAACTAAAAGGAGAAAGGATTATTACTAATTATTCCTATAGCTTAAATGCTATGCTGCCTTGGGCACTTCAAGCAGCGGATTTACTGTAGCCCTACCTAGCACAGTACGTGGCCCTACTCATGTACTGTTGAAGCAGCTTCAGATCTGCAGACTCCACTCCTTCCCCCCTACACGCCACGGAAACCAAAATCTCTGGGCATGTTACCATTAGCAAGCTGTCACAAATCTCTCCTGAAGAGTTAACAACCTACGGCTGAACCCACTTGGAAAACCCAGTTTTGAATCAAAGGTGATTATAACACTAGACAATTCAATACATCACCTGTTCCTACATACGCTGGTGCCTCAAAGCACCCAACTCAGGAGGCCTTTAAAGAAAATGAATCATCAGAGTGAAGTACTTAACAAAAACAGAACAAGTTTCCATCTTGGAATGGTCATTTTTGTGCATAGTACTGCTTGTCACAGAGAAAAAATGACCCTCCCAGGTAAATCTCTCTTCTTCTGAGACCCACCAAAAGACTAACAACAATTCAAAATGGAGCTAACACATCCACTGGGAAACTCAGCGGAGGAGAATGCTCATCCAGATGGAACAGTCTTGAAATGCAAAAGCACTGAGAACCAGTTTGCCCAATCATCAGAAATACTATTCTTGTGTTACCAAGAGAACAGACTAGAAATTTATTCGCCTTCCCTGACCACTTTGCTTGTTGATATCTTTACAGCAGAGACCCCAGTGATCAGCATTCAGACTCTGACTGTCCCATTTAGCTCGGCTGAACTGTGAACTATTGCAAAGTCACTTCTGATTTATGGTGTCTTCACTGATAATACACTCACATATGCACGTTGCCAAATCTTTAGGGGCACATCTTACAGTTCTTTGTGCTGCAGGAAATTTTTTCACTGTAGGACTCTTCTCTAAGGGACTATTGAGTTCATCTATGTTGAGCATATTGGGGAAGGCACTGAAGTTAGAGGCACTCGGTGATTAAGCTTGTATCCTCAAGAAGTATATGGGGATCAGTCTATCAGAATGCAGGTCCCAGATGTTTGCCTACTGGCTTCTCAGTTTTGCATTGAGCTCAGGAAGAAGGTTTTGTATGGACACAGAAAAAGCTCTCAGGGGAAGACCTAAGTGGGATCTTGCTAAAATATAAACGGTATATCCTCACTGTTCATAAAGCCAGCAAGCCAGAGGCATCAGCTTGATTATATATCCTAAAGTGCAGTATTTTTAGTACTCAATACAAGAATGTTCATTACTTCGGGAGATGGCTCTAAAACTATGCCCTGGAGAAATGGTGTGATTAACATAGAAAAGCACTCTCTAAAATCTATGCAAGAAATTTCCTGGATTATACTACCTTCTTCATTTCTAGTAGTTACAAAGGATGATTGATGTATATTGCTTTAGCTGATGAACACGTATAACATTATATTCCTTAGATAAGCATCCAAGATATTTTCAGACAGTTTGAAACTGCAGTTACATTTCAACAGAGCTATGCCAACATACGCCAGCTGGGAACTAGCACAAAGTATATCTCTTTGGTAACTGGAAAGGGACTGTAATTATTTTTTTGTCTCTTACAAATTAGTATAAATTTAGCAGTTATGACACATGACAAAAATGACAGCTCTGCAAACTAGTGTCCTTTTGTTTAAATTCAGGATAGATGTAATGCAGCCTCCCCACCCTCTGCTTTGCACACCTTAACGCCACCAGCAGGCAAAACACCCGTAGGGCAGCAAGGTACTTCCCCTCTGCAGGCTGCTTGTCTTTCTGAGGTGTTAACAACAGGACAGGTTTTATGATGTGGACATCACACGACTGGGTAATGGAATGGGGCCAAAGTTATACAACGACTACCTTTTTTCTACCCTGATAGCCCTGCCATACTTTAAGATGGAAAGGGAATAAGCAGAACTGATATTATCCCTCAGCAATGAAAGAAGGAAAATACTATCAGTAGCATAGGTCAGGAAGCAGCTATGAGAAAGTAAAGATTGTCATCAATACAAATGTTAGTTAGAATGAACAGGTGATGTAAAAATGACAGATTTTTTTTATCTCCTTACCAATCTCTGGAGTGATTCAGTTTCCTAAGAACTTAATCGAATTTAACCGAATCTGTCATTGTCCAGCTGTGGTTTTTTGCTGGCTCTGGTGCTAACACCAGTGTGTGTATGCTTCCTTTTGTTGTGGTCTTTATAGGAAAAGGGGTAAATAAGTATGGTACAGTTTGTCTGGGCCTTTTCAGAACTGGAAGGAAAAAAAAGATTCCAGAATTAAGTATTCATGTGTATTCAACAGATCATAGATTGTTCAGGTCTATAAAATCACTACATTTATCTTCCCAGGTATAGACCAGTCACAAACACTAGTTTGAGTATTTCCCTTTGGTGGTTTTCTTTTAAATGGTAGAGTGTTCAAAGCATCAGAGCAGTAACAGCAAAAAAACCTACCTTCACAAAAGATGAGAAAATTCTGCCTAGTAATTAAAAGTGATCCATGAAAATGGTTTCATTACCACAATCCTATCTCTCCCCATCGCGCTACTTAACCTGCTCATGATTTCAAGTGATAAAGTGGAAAAATAATTCCAAAATTCTCTTTTGAGATGATGTTTCAAACTTCAGCACTTGGGAAACAGAGCACTACAGCGACATCGGCATTTCTGCAACCTGAAACTTAGCTAAATGGTTTTTGGTTTTGCCCATAATGTATTTCATAGCAATGCCATAAGCAGGGCATGCCTGCCTAATACCCAGTACTCCCAGGTATTTGCTTAGGCTGGTCAGCAGTTTGTTAGCACTAACGTATATGCTGTACATTCACACCCACTGGATTAGGTTGCTATTTGGATAAGCAAGCCACATTTCTGTGGAGAGGGAAGGAGAATGTGCCATGTGCCAGCATTAATGAGTTAATTAAATTAGAAAAATTCCAATGCAGGAACCTAAAATGCTTAGATAAGTAGAATACTATGGGACTTACAAGGCAGCAAACGCAGCACTGCTGTAGCATTCTGCCTACATGTCTAGATATTCTGACTGGCTTTGGGAAATTATATTAAAAAAATACGTCAGGTCAGTCAGAAAATATCTAGATAGAAAGAGATTCCTTCCTAGTTCTGTTTTGTTTTCCTGAGGGATAATTGATTTTGATTCACCTCAAATTTCTTACAACCCCTCAAGCTGTTCCAAAAGATATTGGAACTGTAGAGGCACCACACTGAGCCAGCCATGCCTTGCAAGTTCTTTTGGGACCCAAAACACTCTCTATTCAGTGGTCTTCTAGCTCTGGTTGAAAACTGTCCAGTGGTCACCCACAAGGCCAGGATAAAGTAGCCCCAAGGAAGTACAGGAAGGACCAGAGCTAGACAAGGAACCTTCTCATCTTTGTTGTGATTTTAATTAATCACAGTGACACTGACACACAGCAGTTTACAAAGAAACTGAGGAGGGTTGACTAACTTGAGAGTGAAATGCTGTGGATCTCTCCTGCTCTCACCTCATCCCTTGAAAGGGAAGCAGTAGAGCACATAGGATAGTCTCATGCAATTTTTGACTGGTGATCACTTGCAGCATAGGACAGACTTTTAGTACAATGTTCTAGAAACACAGCATTTAAAATAAAGCATCTCAGCTACTAAATTCAACCCTGTTTCAACCACAGTTTTCAAAATACATTTATGCTTTCTTCGTGCAAGATAATCTTCCATTTATTCAGCAAACTAAATAACCAGTAAAGCTTTCTATAGCATTGCTTCTAGGATTTAAACAAGTTAAGATTAAGGGCTTAAATCTAGCAAACCTATCAGTGTGTTCAAAATAATACCAGGAATTTCAATAAATCAGAAAATAAAGAATATGGCATTAAAGATGTTATTACTACGACAGCTGTCAAGATGAATTGCATGAGAAGCATTTAAAAGATTTATATCTCAGTATCTCACCAGGTTAATTAAAAGGATGCATGCATTCATTTAAGAGGATAAGGTGGGTTGCAGTGACATAAAATGAGAGGGCACAAGATTACGTTCTTTCAGTGCTAACAAGAACGGGCTGAACCAATATAATTTCCGTATTCTGTAATAAGCATGATTCATCCACTGCCATTTTCAGCTCTCATTTTCTTTCATGGGGAAAAAAAAAAAAAAAAAAAAAAGGCTATGAACATTTATAGACTAACATAATCAAAGCTTTAACCTTTTCAGCATTTTCTGTTTGGACTGGCTGTCCATTTTTATCATGGGGTTTCAGGGCCATGCTGCAGGGAGGAGAAGAATCGCCAGTAAATTACACCAAAGAATGCTGGAAAGGTCAAAGGATTACCCTCCCCTGTTTGCTTTTTATGGGACATACAAAGCATTCATACCATGCAATAAAATTATTGAGACAAAAATGATGAAAGATAAGCAGACAGAAAGCATGAATCTGTTGTCAGGACAGCATGGAAGAACAGGATATATTACAGTGTTATCATCAATAAAAAACAGATTATGACAATGGTGTTTGTGTATCCTTAGCTCCTGCACTGAAATAAAAACCTTCTGAATGTTTTAAGAACTGTATCTGAGAAAGAGATAGTCAAGCAAGACTGAGGCTATTCAGGCTGAAGAAAACATTAGATCCAAAGCTCCCATTCCTTGGGTGAATTTCTGATGTTATTTTTTTACTAGATACTGTTATAAATTAGGTGATATAGGTTATATATATATGGTAAAGATATATTCCCTTAGCCATTGAGCCTCTTTCAGCGATGTTTTGCAACCTAGGCTGTTAATCTGCAAAAGGCATGCTCTGAACACAGCAACAGCATCAGCTGCCTCTGGGGTCTTCAACACACATTTGTCTCCCTTGGGAGCCACAGCCAAGCTTAGGTCAGGAATGGGCAGTTCCAGGCACCCAGAGAAGCTGAACTCCAGGACCTGAGGAAATTTCACTGTTACTATTCACAGACCTAAAAGGTCACGTAGAGATTTTGAGGGTCAAAAATAAACATCCCATTTATATCCCAACAGACGCCTCTGGCATCAAATGGATGCAACTTCTGTAACCTAGTACGTCGTTATTAGAGCTAGTTGTTTCTCATGGTAAAAAGACTGGCTGGCAGGAGACGTAAACAGCAATCTCATTAGGTTTCACACACTGAATTATAAATCTTCATCAAACGCAGGGGCATCTAGTTTAGGAGGACATTAAAGATAACATACCAAATTCATATGTATTCAACTAATATGTTGCAATGTTCAGAAAAATGCATGCAATTAAATCCAACATCTGAATCTGACAGACAGCTAAATGTGGGATGGATTTAAAATACATAGTCAAGTTCCTATGATTTGCTCAGTTTGATTTGTGTTTTCTTTTAATTTTTGTTTCATTAATGTAAATCAAGGCATTACTCAAGAAAATCCAAGAATTTCAAATGTACATGTAAGACCTGCATCAGGGTCTCTGTTGTAAGCAATGGTGGATTGCCAACTCAATTTTTGAAACTATGAACTTGTGAAGTGTGCCTAAAGAAGTCTTCTTCTCTGAGACAGATGCATTTATTTCAGTCTGCATCTCTTCTGCCTGCCCATCTGTCCTAATCATAGTCCAGAGGGACCACTAAAAAGCATCAGTTCTTTGTGCACACTCCTCCTCTTCCACCTGCACTGCCAAAAGGGATGATGGCCGCAAGGGTCACAGGACGGCTCGGTGATCTGAATGCAAGCCCATCAGACACTGGAGACTGAATATACTTTGGAGGTTTTGTCACTATCACCTCTCTTGTTTCTCATTCACTCATTCTGTAGTTTGTGCACAAAAAACATATTTTGCTACAGACATTTTTGGTGAACAAAAGCAGTTCTGTGAGATGAAGTGTCCCAAATGAATGCTACTTGGTTTGGTCTTCCCTGGCAGCAGAGATGAAAGGAATGAAAGTTGCATTTATTTACTGATGTATTCCAGCTTATACATATGAGGAATTATTAAAATCATGTTAACTTAGTGATAGTGTACAGACATCTGGTTTTACTCCACAGAGCACTGGGTGACTCTTCAAAATGTTCACGTGGCTCAAAAGAAATGTCCCAATATAAAAAAAAGTATTGTAAAAATATTTCCTCAGTTACAAGTAACATCTTCAGCACCCAGCTCAGCACAACCTCCTTAGATAACCTAAGTTGTTCACATCAGAGGGAATATTTCAATGTTTAGACTGCAGAATTTGCTTCTAACGCATGTGGGACTTTGTGGGTTGTAACATGGTGTCTCACATTTCACCTTGCTGTACAGATACTCCCAGTGGGCCAGGGCCTATCCTTACATCACAGGCAGTAACTTTATAGTGAAGGTATTAGTTACAAGAACAGCCTGGAAAAAAAGCTGAATCAAGCTTGTAATCTCTTTCTGTCCCATAAAAAATGAGGGAAGATAAGGTACAGTGAAATATATGTCATCCCTTCACGACCTGGGAAGAGGGTAACTGAGAAAGGGCTCAACTCGTCTATCTGCATAATCTGAAAATAGCTCCTCCACCCCACCACGACTGAAGTCCACACCCAGGGGAAGAACAAAAGGGGAAAGACAGCATCAATCTCTTCTAGGCCCAGCCAAACCAGAACTGAGCCCCTGGTTTGAGAGAACAGACTATAGCACAGGAGCAGAGCAAGAACACGCAGCCTCATTAGGCTGAGCAGCTCTGGGTGCTTTCCTCACAGGACGCTGTGCATGTTTTTATCAGAAAAATTCTTCATCTATTTACTAATTTTGCTGTGCAAATACCTTCACCGAGTCCTGTAAATCTGTACAGTTTGGCCAGTTTAACTACAGCTGCAGTTCCTTGGACTCACCTCTGTTCACTGCTACGGACAAGACACATAAATGTGGCACCGGAGCTGGATTTGGAGGTGCCAGAACCAACTTAGTTCCTGTAGAGGTGGGTTCTAAAATCCTTCAGCTGCCCCCCCAGCTGTTCAGTCTTTGCAGAATTCCAAAGTCTACTTTCATTTCAGCCGACCTACATCATCCAAGGATCAGACTCAAAGGAATTCAGCTCCAGCCTTCCCAAATACACTTCAGTGACATCTCTCCTTCATGCTCATGCTCACAGCAGAAAGGCAACAGGGTATGATTCAGCTCTACTACCTTCAGTTTTGTTGTGGGATATATTCTCTACACATCAATGAGTATACAAAGAAAAACTCCAGGGAGATTTCCCCAGCCAATTCAAGTTCACTTTATTCTTACACAACAGAGCACATAGAACGGTGGGATCTGTAAAATTAAAAGGAGCAGATACACATCGATTAAACTCCATCTTCAGGTTATGGCCAAGAAAACTATTATGAAAACGTTATAAATGAAAGATGTTCTGTCGTCATCCATATTTCCTTAGATGGTGACAGAACACTGAACAGTGTCAGCATACCAAACAGTCCTTCACTTCTTTTTTCTTTGCAATTCTAGTGCAATCTTATCTCAAACACTGAATTTAGTTCTGGGCCAAAAGGATAGAGACAAACTTGATGGAATTCAGACAATAGCAGCAAAGATGATTAAAGTATTGACTTGGTGGGAAACGATTAACAAGTCCCTTCATAGTAGTTTCAAACAATGACAAAGAGGAGACTAAAATGGGAAGGAATGACTATCTACACCAGTTTGAGGGACGTATACTAACACTAGAGACAGTGAGGAATTGATTAGGTTATTGACAACAGGCTGAAAAGAAATAAACTGGGGGAAATGATGCTGAGTATCTGAAGAAATTACCTAAAGTGAAATCCAATACAGATTGATTTCCAGAGAATCAAAGGAACACTTGTCATGTAAAAAAATAAGGCAGGATAAAGTACAATAAAATATACTGAAAGTGAGGATGCTGCCAGGAATGAGTTGTTTGAAGACCCTGATGTGGAAGAAAAGAGCCTTCTCTCCCTTTCTTCTCAGTGTCTTTCCTTATACATTGCAGTATACACACACACAAACACATACATATACATCTAATGGTAATCCACATTAGACACAATTAAGAGTGAAAGGCTTTTGCTGTGCGGTGGGGGAAAGAGCTACTCTGTCCTTCCCCCATGTAGTCAGGTACTGGCAGCGCTTACTCCAGTTTCTCAGTGTGAAGACTGGCTGTCACACACTGATTACTAATTCTTCCGTCTGCCAGAAACATAATAAAAATGTAAATTAAAAAACATTCATGAATTTCCTACTTAAAAGGTTCATAACTCTCCTATGTTTTATGCCATTCCACCAGTCTAACTCATCTGCACTCAGTTCTACCAAGCGAAATGGGAGAGAACATAGACTCTGCTATCACAGATAATAATACGACACATTGGGATTATGGATACAGTACTATCCAGAAAATATTAGAAAAAGAGGAGGCATACTATTAAAATTCTCTAGTCTCTCTCTCAAGCATCTGTCCATTTAGAATGCAAAGTAAAAATCATTAAACTACAGGAAGTGGCACAAGTCCCCCCATACCCCCTTTAAATCAACATTTCAGATGTTCATCATTCACGAAAATCAGATATTTTTGCTTGCAGTAGCAACAGTTGGGTTGGCACAAGATTATTTGTCCACTTTTTCTTATAGAATTCATATTAATGCCTCAAATAAGACTTTCCCCACCCAAATTAGTTCTTGAAAGTAATGCTGTGCAGATTTAGGTAGAGCTTTTAAGACTAAGTCTTGAAATAATCAAAGTTGTTCAATACTACTGTGTAGCTTGAATTTCAGCTGAAAAAAAACCACCCAGTATTTGAGTGGGGAAGGGAAAAGAGTTAATACACTTGCATGTTCTAAATGATCTGCGTTGAATTTGAAAGCACATTTAAAGATTAAATATAACCTTTTAAACTATCTTGTTCTGCATCAGGTTTACTAATCGAGGAGGGTGAGGGAGGAGGACCAGTTTTGGACATAAGCAAGGAATAAAGTGTATTTGCTTCTTTTCAGATAAGCCCTAAGTGTTTGCCCATATTTTGAGTTGGATCCCTGCTCGAGTGGGTGGTTTAGGTTGATTCACTAACTCCCGCTGTCTCAGTTTCTCCACTATACTGTGAAAGTAATAATATATAGTATATAAGTGCCATTTACAGAATAATTCCTCTTTGTCAAAGGCTTTAATAGTGAAACTTTCTATTAGTACTGCTGCTTTGTATCGTTACTCTTCCCTGTCTACCAGATGTGTACATCACGACGCACCCAAACAGGGGAATGATTCTTTCTCCAAATTCTGCACAACACAGCAGAAGACACTTGGTTCTCATTCACATCTTGGGCATTCTGTCAAAATCAATCTGATTGCAGAAATGAAACTAGAACAAGAATTAAACCCAACAGAGGCAGAGAAGATCCTGCCACCAACCAGCTGAAAGCAACTATGTAAGCAATGAGCCAGATAACATCTACTCCCTCTACAGATTTAAACCTGGCTCCCCTGCAGGGCAAACCAGGAAGCGTTAAAGCAGCATTCACAAAAAAATAATAATTAGGCCTTTTTTCTTTAATAGTTGGAGGTCTTAAGCAGGACGCTACAGCCTTAAGTGCTGTTCCCCTTTGGTTTTCCCTATTGGCTCACAGTGCCGTTACCTGGAGCTACCAGAGAAGAGAACCTCTAAACAGGACTCCAAGAAGGTGAAAGAAGAAAGCCAGGTGGGGTCTTGATGGGACTTCTTGCCCAAGGGTGTGTCCTAAACCCACAAGAAGGTGTCACATCCTTCCTATCTTTTTGGGTGAGGAGCCTCTGAGTTAAATCTTAAGCTTTGCCTCACACCTGGGTGAGCCCCCCATTGCAGCTAAGTATGAAAGGAGCTAAGGGGATCTAGTCTCCTACTGCTGCTGGTGAAGTTAGATACATCTGCCAGGGGTGTGGTGGGCTTCAAATACACTACCTGGAGTTATAAACCCTTGAACTGTGAAGCCAAGCTCAGAATTCCCCTGTAACACACAGGATACAGGCCTGGAGGTCAGGTAGAGGGAAATAAGGTAAAGTATAACCTGCTACCACAACAGACAATAGCCAGTGGCTAAAACTGAGACTTTAGTGCTTTGCTAGGGAGACAGAACCCATCAGGAAGATCACCTCCCTGCCAAGAGCAAGGAAAATATTACCTAGGGTTTGTGGTATATACCTGTCTCTGCATTGTCGTGCTGCCCATGGCGTTGTACCTTATGAACCATTCCTCTTTCAGGGCCGTGCCAAAAACTATCATCTAGTTGATAAATTCCTATCAATGTTTGTTTAAAGCTTTTTCTTGTGACAAGATTTTTGTGGTAATCGAGAAGAAAAGCAATTCACTTGATTAAAGATTGGTAAATATAAGTGACAGAAATAGTTTCCTATGAACATTGTGATGTATTCCCAATCAATAACACCATGACAGAATTGCAGCTTAAGGGAAGGAAGTTACTAGTTTTAGGAAAGGCACATAATTAAATACAAGACAAGTCTACAGATTGTCAAGCGGAGAGACAAGGAGAATAACCAACCCCAGAATTTGGAGATCACGCTATTGTTGTCTCTTCAGTTCATTTGGTACTGTCTTTCATTTACTTGTGCAACCTCAAAGTAAAGTTTAAGATCTTATTCTCAAATGTTAGGTTTAACAGCCAGTGACATAACAGAGAGCTGTTTATTAAAGCGTTAGACCATGTTTCACTTTAATATTTTCCTTCAGTAGCAGCAGATGTTAAAAATCCCTAACAATTTAGCTGAACTTTTAGTAATTTCTAAATGTTTCTCATGTGTAACTGCAAAAAGCACCTGGGCCTTTTACCACCAGCTTGGCATGGGGATTGGATAGATCTGACTATTGGTAATTGGGATTTTAGCCTTTCATCTCTGCATCAATGTTTCAAACTCAGACCAGGTTGGTATTGAATAAAAGTAATTTCCATCAGCTGGCTGTTCAGTGACCTCTATGAAATATTACAAGTTTATAGTGGACAGGTGTCTTTATAATTAAAATACACTTTGCAAGCACAGTTGGCACCCTGGAATTTTCTTATTACAAACCTATAATCTGCTCCCCCCAGCTCATAAATGGAAAGTATTCAGGAGCACTGAGATGTCATTTAAAAACAAGGAGGATACAGTGTTCTTTGTTAATTCCACAAACAAAGTACCTCTGTTTCTAGAGCAGTTTTGAATCCCCAGAGAAACGCTTTTGTGTGCTGCAGAGACTATTATTCAGGCTAATAAAACTCATGAATTTTAAGTAAAAGATAAACTTTTAAACACTGATAAAAACCTAGAGCCTTCTAAGTTATATTGCAAAATCTCACAGCCAGCGCTATGTATGGTGTTCACTGTGAAGAGAATATATATCCAGACAGTATCAAGAAAGCAGAATCACTCAGGATGTCCCACATATCCAAGAATCTGCATAAATTGAGTCAATGTTCCCAGACATCCACACAGAACAAGTATTTTTGGTACCCAAAAATACAAAAAGGGGTTTGATAGGAGAAGGTATATCCGATCTCAACACAAGGTGGTTTCTCTGACTAGGAATCAAGGCAACAGTTTTATATTTCAGTAGGATTTGGGGGATGGACGAGGGGCCAGCACAATGTTTTATGGCTTTTGAATAACCAAGTCCATAATTCAAGCCTCAAACCTTTAATCTGTTTCTCTTCCTTAACCCATTCTGAGGTTTTGGCAGAGAATGTGTGAGAAAATGTTCTCCATTGACTTTGCTTTCTTCTTACACTAACTCTAAATTAAGCAAGGCAGCCCACTTCAGGCTGAGGCCCTATGACAGATGCAGCTTCGTAGAATTGTGGGACGTTCAGAGACTATCATGGAAATCTTCATGAACTCGACAATGACTCATATCTGCGTCAATGAAACAAGTAAGGAAAACGTTACATAGAAGCGAAACAGGGAAGGAAAATTAAGTACAAGTGAATCCCTGGTAGTGAAAATACATGTGCAAGATGTTTCACCTCTTTGAAAAGAAATATTAGTCCAACCTAGTTCAAAATGTGAAAAGATGTGTAGGCCATCCATTGCCAGCCTTAGCGCTGTTGTGCTGTAGGAGAAGGGCTATGCATCCACCCCAGAAAAGAGCCCTCATCTCAGTGGGGGAACACAACACAGAAGAGGTTGGTTAGCTCAAGAATTGAGTAACTTCAATTTTGTGAGAAGGTGAAAAAGAGGAAAGAACCACACAAAAAAACCCATGCAAACACAGTGTTTTGTAATGGTCCTACTAGGAAAGTCCTACTAGAATTTTTGTCCTACAAGGAACATTCTTCTTAAACTGTTTTTCCTCAGTCACTAACATCCTCTGTAAGTGGCAACTGAAAACTACTAAGAAAATCTCAGCAGTTACCCCTCCAGTCTCCAGTTTATATGCATTTAAATCAGTCTGCTTTTTACATACATTTCAGACTCAGTGGTGAAAAGGAAGAGGAAAAACAGGAAGGTGTGGAATCAAAGCAAGCATTCACACACTCATTTTTAACATGTTTCTGTCACGTTGTCCAGAAGAACATCTATAACCTGCTCAAACTGAACCACAAACCCAAAAACTTAAAAACTGAAGACAGCCACTGTTAACAAATTGCAGATGCATAAGACTCATCCAGAAAGACCTCACAAATCAGCAATGAGGGGAAGAGAGAGCAAATCATGCAGAAACTATTTAATCAATGAGTAAAGACAATTATAACATCTGTTAATCTTTTGTGTAGGTTATAATTAGATGCTGCAGAGGAGTAGCCTTTAAGGGGGAGGCAGGGAATCCTTTAACATCTGCTAGAAGGGCAAACACTGTGCAATAAATGACTTTAAATGCAATCAGCAAAATGAGAGCTGTGCAGAGTTCACAAAAGGCCTGTATAAAAGATTGAGGATAACAAAATATTTTGCCAAAGGTCAACTCCTGCAGCACTAGAGCCTGAATAATGACTGCTAGTTTAGAGGCCACATCAAAAACAAATGGGACCATACCTCTGAAAAACAATTCTTTTCTCATTCGTGTCATTATAGCAAAAGCACATGCTGCTGCTGTATATCACGTCAGCTTAATGACTTATTACGGCTGAATCTATCAACCTTGAACAGCTTAGAATAAACAGGTAGGTATGATGTATTTTAAAGACCAGAAATCAGTCTAATTAGACCAACACAGAACTGTGTTGTACTGTAAAAGCAATGTGACTCTGATTTTAAATAATTAATCATTCAGTACCTTCTAAAAAATGCAATTATTTACTCATTTTGTCCTTGAAAACAACCATATGCTTTAAGCTGCTACTCACTGAAAACGTGAGACCAGGAGGAGTTGTTTTATCCAGTTTAACACGGCCCTCTACTGGCAAAATAACCCCCCAAAATCTTCTCACTATGAACCATTTTGCCAGATCACTTCAGAGCAGTATTTTATAGCGAAGTTACACCAAATCTTAGAAGACAACAGCGTAGATCAGAGCCTTAGAAATTTGCATAAATTAAGCCATCACTTAATCTACCTAGAGTTCCCTTGCTGAGAGCACTACTTCATTTTACCCAGCAGATGCAGCTCTGGCCATCACCAGAGCACTGGAAAAAAAAAAAAAAAAAGCGCCAAGTGCTCCTTTCTAGTGGAGTTAAGTAATTTTAGAAGCAAATGCAATCCTTTTACTCATGTCAGATTGTGCTGTGTTCCTCAAGGAGTGCCACTGATTCTCAACAGAATGAATGTACACATATGATTTCAGTTTGTACAATTGGGTAATACTTAGCATAGGCAAAGCAAGCACAATATAATCCAGCTGCAAAAAGAATACCATTCAAAATACAAATATTAACTACCACCAAAAAGCAACTTTACTGCAAAAGAATTCCTGCTTCCTTCTTTTCTCCACCATTACTGAAAATCCATGGTGGTGCTTCAACACAGCTTCAATCAAAGTGAAACAGACAATGAAATTCGCCTCTGTTGTTGCATGCAGTAATTAACTCTTCCTATTTGTATTAAGTCTGAGCAACAAAGAAACAAAAGGATGCGGTAAACTGTTGAATTTAACAATTTAGATAACAATGAATTATAATAATCAATTAGCACTGTCAAAGAAAATAATTTGTGACATGTATTTGATTCTGCACAGGCTTATTGTGTGCACACACTATCTGAGGCTAGTTTAGGTCTGGAAAACAAATAGTGTTGTCCTGTGGAAGGCTTATCAAACATGCGGTTTAACAGTAGCATTTGTTCTTGCTGTGTGTCAATACTAATAGACCATATTTCAGCAACATAATTTTTATCCACTGCTTTATAATCCAACCTGCTCGTCAGGGTCTGCATCATTCGTAGTCCATAGACAACGTTACTGCCAGTTTCCAAAAAGCACTGCTGCTGTACAAACCACGTTTATCTGATTCACCTGAATGGCAGTCAATGGAATCGTAAAAGATTTCCAAGTATTTTTCACACAATAGGTACCTAACTTTTCATCCTTGAAACATCATGACTAATTTATGTAACCATCAGGGAATACCTAATGTAATTCAGGTTTCTGCATGCTCCATGAGTGGTATCACTAGACAGTACAGAACAGAGTATTACAAGTGTTAATGGTTCATGTTCTATTTACATTGTACATTTATCCTGCTTTAGTAATAAAACGGCATACTAGACTTTACAACTTCTGAAGGTGTTCTGGCAGCTTTGGCACGGATTTTTTGTAAGCATAACTCTGATCCTGCCAGGAGCTGAACACGTGCAGAAGCACACAGGAGCTGCAGAGCATGGTGCCACATTTGGCCCTGGCTGTGCTGTGCTAAGCTCCTCAGCCAACTGTGCTTCCCTTTGGCACCTTTGTTCTGTGGCTTTTATCCCAACCTCAGTCCCACTTGTCAGACGAAGACAGGCTGGAGTCTGCACTTATTCCATTTCTTTTCAGATGGCGAGAAAGCCCAAAGAATTGACATTCTGTTGGCAATTGTCCCCTTTAATGCCATCCCAGAATGTTATCGGATTATGTGCGGTATCCTTGGGCAGATTTCTCAGACCCAGGGAAAATTCAGCCAGGGGATCCCTCTGCTGAAAAGTGAGCTCACTCTATGTCCTAATTTGCTACACTGGAATACAAGAAAGAAAATGTAAATGTGAAAAGGGAAATGTAAGAGAAGAGAATGAAAATCAAATGCCTCTGGGCTCATCAGGTTTTGAGAGTCTGCTTCTGCTCTTAAGGTAATTAGCTGAAGATTTCCTCTTGACTGAAGTGGAACTGGAATTGTACCCTACCACTTTACGTTTACTGAGGCAGGATTTCTACTTGTTTAAATCTAAGCCTCTAAACACTTAAACACAACTCAGGCACTAGAACAATAGCAGAGAAGTGCATGAAGTTTTCTAAAAAAGCAGCAAAATTCACATTTGTACAATTAGGACTTGCACTTAAAATTAATTTAAGTGATAAAGACAAGTGGCACCTGAGCATTTCTTTTTTATCTGGTTTTGTTCTAATTATCTTGAAGAATTTGTAGGCATTTGCCAACAGGATACCTGAAGACTTTCCAATTGTAAATACTCTTATCAGTTCACAGCAGTAGATCATCATTATTGGCCACAAGGTGATAGAGGGAAGGAAAGACTGGCCCACAGGAGTCAGCATGATAGGGATCAAACCATCTAACCTTAAATCCATTCCTTCTCCCCAGGGAAAGGCTCTATCACAATTCTCTGCTCTTCACTCTTATGCTCAGTGGAAGCTTCCAAGCTACAAAAAGGTCTTTTAAAGAAGACACAAACTTTTCATTTATGCTATTGCTGAGTAAGGAGGATGAACACTTAAGAATAAAACTATGCTCTTATTTAAGCACCTATTTAAAACCCCAAAAGCCTTTTCCATTTGCATGGCATCAGCACATAGCTAAATTTATGGGGTTTGGGGTTTTCCCCCAGGAGAATATGCTTCGATTCCAAAGACAGAACAATGGCTCCTAAGTTGCACAATATATTGATGTGCCAAGCCACATTATAACATCAAAAGAGGAGACAGACAGGTTTTGAACTGCTGTAGAAACAGTGTCACTTGAGAGGGGCATCTGCAGTTGTAGCCACCCAAACTTTAATAGGAAGCCCTGAAAATCTGTTGCTGTGTAGGACCAGAGGCCTTGTAAACAAAGCCAGCAGCAAGAAAAGCAAACCAAAATCAATAGCGCTAATAATTCAGGAGGAATCCTCCAATTCCTATACGATTGATTTGTACTGACTTACCCTCATATAGTTGCCATAGTTTTCTGCTTTCGTTCTTGAGAAATGTGCTTTGTCTCCACAAAGACAGATCATTAAATAGAGGTAAACAGTAATAAAAGAGTTCTTCATACACGGTACTGTGATCAGGTTACACCCTGGAAAAGCCACTACAACTGAAATTGCAGTGATTTAGAATGGGCTTCTGGTGAAGGATTGAAATGAGAAGCAGGAGACCTGGGGTTTGTTACCAGCTTTTGAAGTGAGTAAACTAAGTTTTAATAAATCATATCTACAGGCCAGTTTCTCCCTCTGTAAAATGTGAATAATTCCATGACAATCGCAGCTAGTTGTCCTGAAAATTAGTTAATCAGTGGTCAGAAACATAGTTCTGTCCCACAAACAGCAGGCAGCATAGAAACAGTTTTTTTCACAGCAGTTAGCAGTGTACTAGTGTTTCGGCTCTAATGTTTCAGGATTTGTTGGATTTCTAGCAAACACTCAAAACAAAAATTACTTTCTCACATAATTGACAACTCATTTTATCCAAAAGGCATCAGATTTCAAAGCACTGTATGATTGTTTCTTTTAAATTTATATACCTCCAGCAGTTGAACAGGGGCTAAAAATTAAAAAAAGTCAATTTTTGCTTTAAATCAATACCTGTATAAGAAGCAAAACAATTTTTAAAGACAACTGTACTAAAAACCATAAGGAAATCATATTAAAAATTCAAAGTAATTTTGAATATTCAAATAAATACTGTGAAATGATAAAAGAACAATCTTAAGATAGACTGTTTTTTGTTCAGGTAATGACAGTTCTCATGAGATTTTAAGAATCCTAGAATTTCATCACTTAAATTAAGAGAGCCACTTCAGCATAATCTCATGCAAACAAAAGCCAGAATCAAGTTTTCATTTGTCCTTTACTCTGCTGCTCAACCATACTCAGATGCATGGCTTGTAATTACTCCTAATAACTACATACTTGCTGCTCTTTTAATTAAAGCAAAACTACAAATAGCAATGCTGACACACTCCTAAAGAAAATAAGCATTACAGAGATGATAAAAACACCAAAACAGCAAAAGTCTTACTTGCAGCAGTTCAGTCAAAACATGCCAGCCCTGGAGAACTCAAAAGCGTAAGAAGTCTTTGCAGTGCAGAAATTCTCTTGAGTTTATCCAGTGTTTATTTACCAAGCTTTAAAAGTCTGTGGTTAGAAGAACAGAGTTAGCTTTCTACACCATCCACAGCGCTACTGAAGTCCTCCACTAACAGCAGACATAAAGTTTGCTGATAGTTGGGTTTGCTGCTGCTATGTAGTTGCTCAGTACTTGTAAATACAAGCTCTGTGGACAAAGTCCCAAATGACATCACAGGCAGCTGCTTATTGTTGAGTCTTTATTAACCGACTGTCAAAAAAGAAAAGCAAAGGGGAAAGAAAAGCACAAGCTATCTTCCCTGCAGCACAATTTGCATCTTAGTCGGAGTTGCAGTGCTACACATATAAATACTTCTGTTTACCCAACTGATGTTTTCTTAGAATGAATAAACAGTGTTTGCAGGGAAAGCAGAAAAGTAAGAACTTGAACAGCTTCAACACAGAAAGAGCACAGGGAGAAAAAGGAAAATTAACAATGCCAGCAGCGCCCTTTTCAGAATTTACCCCTGAATTTTCCTAATTCTTTTGTTTATTTTAAAATATGTAACTAGGGCTGAAAATTTGCACAGATTTTAAAGCACAGAACAGAGGACTTTAGTAAGCTGAAAGTTTCAACTCATTCCTAATTGTCAAAGTTACATATTGTAGACTAGGATCTTTGCAAGATTTAAGACAGCTCAACTTCAGTTACAATGTGTTTTGAAGAAAACATTTTTACTTTCCCAAGATGAAAATATGAGAAAGCAAGAAACAGCATTAAACATAGTTATTTGCTAGGCACTAAGGGCACAAATACTGACCTTTCCTTCTCAGAGGTGGAGGTCCAAGACTAAGTATCACTTTGGAGCTGAAACACACACTGAGTTCCCAGCGAGGCATGGGGTATGCACTTGACAGCTAGTTCAGCTACTAATCTGAATCTTATCTTCTGTCACTGAGAGTTCCTGCTGAATGAGAGGGGCTGGGATTCTGTGCCTTGATTTCTCAGAATTCAGTCCTTTCAAGTCAGGACTTAAAACGCTGGAAGGATACCACCAAGGTTTGTGACAGACTAAGCTCTGTTATCTGTGCGTGCTTATACACAAAGCTTCAATATTGGGAAACACCCTAGACTGCATGTTCCACAAACAACAAAACAACCAAAACTTAAGCTCAGTGATGAGCTGAAGCCAAATTTTTACTCTGTTTTGAATTGCTACACAACAGCATCAGCCCAAATTATGCCTGTATTTACAGAGAGCAAATCAATCTTGGGTCAGATCCTCAGCTGATGTAAATCAAGCTAGATGCAGTAACATACCTGAACAACAGCAGTCAACACCAGCTGAAATCTTGCTTTTGCCTGCAAGGGTACCATTAAAAAAAATTGTGTGACCCTAATGACAGAGCACCTGATTTTCTTGTTGTTTGCCCTGAGTGGCAGCAATACCCTGCTGACATAGTGCCACTGAGCTAGCTAGAACCTCTCACATAAGCAATCATTACCTCTGCCGCTTGCCGCCTCTAAAACCTAAGTTTGTGCTTTTGAAGGATGTCTGTTATAAATCTCCCTACATTTATTCCTGTGGCTAATCAGCCTGTAGCACACAAGGAACACCATGCTGCGCAACTACGAGTTATATTTACTGCTCTGGCTCAAACATACAGGGCTGCGTTTCTCTTCCATTGCAGTCAGCAAGGTTTTATATCTTGCTCATTAAGAGCTTGCTGGCCTGATCCAGGAAGTCTTCAAAATACTTTGAAGATGAAGTGGGCTATGGGAGTAATAAGGACTAACATATAATATGCAATAACATGAATTTCAAAACATACAGCTTTAATACCAGCTTCACAAATGCCATAGAGCAGCTACTCTATTTAAACAAATGCGAACAGGGCTGTGTCCTCGCATATACAACTCCATAGGGCTTCAGTTCATCTCAGCAGGAACAAGCCCATCCATAAGATCAGCAGAAGGATTAGATTTTGTTTAAACCAAATGCTGCTTTGCAGTATGCTTTCTCAGACCAAGGATAAAATTATTTTTTTCACCTGCCGTTAGAGAAGTATTTATAAAATTGCAAAACACAAGTTACACTCCAGCTCTCAATAACAAAACTGCCTTGTCCTGTGACACTAATGCAGACACATGCACATGGAGAAGAAAGGAAGAGTGCATAGATTAATAAAACAAGGAAACCACCGAATTAATCAAAAAAGGCAAATGTTTAATGAATTAAAAAAGCACAAGCCTGAAGGAAAACTGCAGCCTGTTCCCAGGAAGAATTTGTATTATTTCGCAAATTTTACATCTTACTAAACTTTCTACATATTAACGCATTTCCACGCTAAGCACACCTAGGTGAGCAGGATAAGGACAGCATACACACTGCCCACCTCTGTGGGCAGCCAGCACTGCAGAGGCAGTGACTTAATTGCCTGAAAGCAATTTTTCAGAGACTTCCAGGTAAGTTCTATCTCAGTCCTTTTCAGAACTGCTTGATCTTGTAAAAATAAATGTGCAATAAAACAAGCATTGAGATTTGTGGGTTTAACCAGCCAGTTATTCTTCCCAAGAGAGGAATTCCCATGCGGGTGGACAAACAGATTCTGCGTTCTTCAAATTACAGCCCTTATTAAGGGAGTGGCCATTAGCTCACCCTGTCAGTGCATTTATCCATCTGATTTCTATTCTAAGTCATCATAAGATATAACTACTGGCTGTGCAGATACAGCTTATTTTTGGCAGAAATACCATGGCTTTTGTTAGAACAAGATTCACAACAGAATTCAGTCCTTGACTAGCTACAGGTTGAGTGAAAAGAGAGAAGTTGAAGTGATGAGCTGTAGTAGCTGCACCTGGACTGACATGCAGTAGGTTGAACAGTCATGCATCTGAGGAAATAATTCAGCTTCATACTGCCTCATTTTTGATAGGCAACCAGGTAAGATGAGGCATAGCAAACTGATTAAGTACACACAGCTATTAGTAAAGTTTGTCAATTAACCCATAGCAGTATAGCCAGGATCTGTTAAAGACCCAGTGTCTCATACTAACACAAAATCCATACTACCTTCAGGTTCACTGTCCACATTTGATTTTTCTTTATTAGTAACTTAGAAAGTTCCTCCTCACTGAAGAAGCCAAAACAAAGGTTTGATCTTCTTAGAAAATACAATAAGTAGGTGGGATCAAGTCACTTAAACTGCTCAACACTTTTCCTGAAGCACCGCAGAAGTTCCCGCAGTCACACATGCCCAAGGTGTGTGTTTGCTTCTCACCAGCACAAGAGCAGAAAATGGCTCAGACACAAGTGCCTCCAGATCAACTGTCTCATTACAGACCCATAAAGCTGCAGCACAAGGTGATCAGCCTCACAGGCTGACAAGTTAAAAGGGAGATGGTAAGAGCTACGAGTATTTCCCCTGAGGGATGTCTAACTGTGCTGCAAGTCCTGTGTGGTTCAGTACAGCTTCAGATGAGCCTGTGGGCCACATAAAAATCTTGTTTTACCTTCTGATACTACACATGGGGCAAGGACAGACAAGCTGACAGACTGAAGAGCAGTTTAGTCTAGGAGGACTAAATTGTAGAACACTGAAATCCCAACAGATTGCAATATAAGATAATATAATACAATCCTAAGCTGTTATATTTTTATCCTACCATAAATACTCAGATCACTGGAGGATAAATTTAAAAACCAGTAAAATACATCTCAGGCTGCAGAATTTGCCCTCCTTGGAGTTGCACGTGGTTGGAAGTCTTGAGCTCATTCCTAAAATATCACAGAAATTTCTCTCGAATGACACCAGAGTACTGAAGAGCAAAATGCTCTTTGAAATTTACTATTATTCTTAGTTTTACCAACACAGCTAAGCATGTCTTACAAAACACATACCTACAAGCATATGGGATCATCACAAGTTAGCACAGTAAACACTTTCCTGAGCCTGGGGTAGCTGGCAGAGAGGATAAACAAGTAAACCAAGTAAAGATATGTGGAGAGAATAAAAGGAAGTGTGTGGGGGCGGTGTATGAATCTCCTTGGATACTCCCTGTCAAAAAGGGCCTTCAGTTGAAGCGTTTTGATCAGGCTGGTAAGCTTTTGATCACAAAGATAGTTTGGTTTTTAACCTTACCAGGTGATTTTTCAAAGCTTTTTACCTCCCCTGCATGTCAAGAATAGGGGAAAGGTCTTTAGCAAAGGCAGGTTTTATGGCTGGAACAAACAATAGCTCTCTCCTCTGTCACATTTA
Source organism: Falco naumanni (assembly GCF_017639655.2). Classification (NCBI taxonomy): domain Eukaryota; kingdom Metazoa; phylum Chordata; class Aves; order Falconiformes; family Falconidae; genus Falco; species Falco naumanni. Next base: position 30,043,678 of record NC_054061.1, on the reverse strand, counting down.
TGAATTTAAGGTTCACAGAAAGCAGCAAATAACATATAACAACAATAACTGCCTTCTGATTGGCCATTCTGCTACATATGGGGTCATGGGATATTATCAGTCTGGTTTGTCCTTTTCAGTTGTGTTTGATGCCTGGCACTGCCACGGTCCCCCCTCCAAGAGCTCCTGGACCGCTTTCTGTAATGAGCTGCATGCTGCCTGGTACCTGTCACTCCAGCAGCTAAAAAGATGATATTCTACCTCCTGGAAGACATTTATTTAGAAACATTTACTCTAACTCACCTCCTACACTATGGGAAATCCTGTCCTTAAGTGTCAGGACGAAGCCTTGACACCCTATTCTGACACATAAGAAAAAGAATGGCTAAAATGAAATGTTTTATCTAACCTTTTCAGATGAGCTGAGAACTACAATGAGCATATATGATTTTTCCAGCCATTTGCAATCAACTCCTAAATCTTTTTCAGTTCCATAATTTTTGCTTCAGTAGAATTCTATGAAAAGCATTCATTGGAAAAAAATGATGAGATGTCTTTAAAGGACACTGGCTTTCACTATGAATTGCCTCATTGTAAAATATGATGTTAAGCAAATCATACAAGGTCTGTTTTGAGTGTTGCCACTTGAAACAGAAAAGGTAGGCAGAAGCTGGATTTTTGACTTACATGAGAAGTTAGAAACATTTTACATATGATTACTAAATATAAGTATATAGGACTGGGTCTCATTAATTCCATGAGTTAAGCCATTATTCTTTCTTTGCCTTTCCTGTTGTTTCTGGAATCAAGCAATTGATTCAGCCACCAGTGACCTTATCCAGAGTTAATTGAAATCAATGGCATTAGTGGATTCTGGAGCAGGCCCAAAACCAATGTGCATTCAAGGGCTTTTGTATATCCTTAATCAGATGGGTAAGCCTCTGCAAATGTAGATTCCAGTGGATCCAATCATTAAATCACTTATGCAGTGTTTAAGTTCACATATGGACAGTGGTCCCCTGCTGGTTATTGAAAGCGGTCTCTATTAAGAGGAGAAGGTTATTTACATAATCTATTTCTGATGAAAATGTGTATTTCTACAAGTGTCAGTGTTCCAGCAAGGTTGGTACCTAATGGGGAGGCTGACTAATTTGCACTCTGCTCCTGCCTTCTCGGACATGTCGCTGTATGTCAGAAAGCAGAGGTATCAGCTTGTGAAACACACATTCCTCTGATGCAAGCATCTGGCTTCTTGGCAGCCAAGTTGTGACAGGTTCTGCAGCAGCTGTGATGGCTCCATGCTCTTTCAGATGGTTAAATAGTCTTGCTTTTTAGCCTAGCTGTTTGTTTTCTGCTGCACTCCTGGATGAAAGCCCATTTGCCCTTTTAATCAATGAACTGGCCATCGGATTGGAGTAATCGCTTACATTTTTGTACATGTCAGATCAGAGATTCTTGCCCAGAGACTGCCAGATATACAGCCCTGCACTTTTGACTCACTTAACCTTGTCCTGGTCTGTCCCGACACCTTTACACACCAAACGAAGGGTCATCCTCCCAAATCAAGAGCAAGCACTTAGAATCACTTTCTTCATCCCTCAGTCACAGGATTTCACAGCTCCTGCTTTGTTACAGGAGATGGTAATCAGATGAAAAAGAGCAAATAAGAAATACATAGTTTTTTTTATTTCAGATGGCTTTATAAACTGTCCTCCCATGTGCACACACCAGATGGAGATAGGAATCTGGCTGGAAGCTTTAGTCTTGTGCTATGCGGCACAGAGGTAACAGCACATCAACTTATTAAGAGAAAAAATTATTCAGAGAAGATTACATAAATCAGAATTAAATTTTATTTAAATTGCCTGTAAATGTATTATGCAAATCCACAATATAACAAGCAGTTCCAAGTAGTTCCCCCAAACAAATGAGCACACGGCACTCCTAACACCAAATGTGATTAACACTATTAAAAAGGAGATCTCACAGGGATACCACAAAGATCAAAAGCTGCCATCTACCTCTCAGCCATATGTAAGCCCATCTCCACCTTTGCACTCCAAATGATAATCTGTGTCTCTCTGTGATAGATAACCTTCCTTCTTCTTCCCCGTGTGTTGCTCCTTGCAGAGGAAAAATAAATAATGAACTGACTTGGGCAGGCTACGTTCTCCTTTGCCAGGCTTTTACTCTTAGTTGTTCTTGTGCTTGCCGTATGAAGCTCTTGTGGGGTGCAACTACTGTTATTGCTACCTTCAGTTGGCTACAAACAGGCCAATTCCTGCTCCTGCCACAGAGAGATCTTGAGGAGGGAACAAACCTTCCCCGCTATCTACCTTCATGTATTTCATCGATCCCTTGATGAGGACCCAGTAACAACCTCATCAGTCCTGTCACCCACTCTACCTGCCAAAGCACACACCCTCCCAGTTAATCAGTACCCACAAGTAGCTCTGGCCAGAGTGACACCTGTGAAAACAATGCATCAGTGTCACCACCGTGGGTCCCAACCATACCAGGTCCCGTGCAGCCAGAGAGACCAAAACTGGCACTCAGCACCATGCTTTCCCAAAGGCTGTAAGAAAACAACAGTCCTAACACTGTTTGAGATATATTAGTATCATTTAAAGTTCTCTTTGGGTCTTTCAATTCCATCTTCAAAGCAGGAAAGGAAGGAACCATTACCAGCATATGACTTACCAAATAAGAACTGCAACATGCCTCATTTTAATACCATATAATTCCATATTGTGACATACAATATAAATTGATAAAAGCATCCCATTTCACTGAGTGACTATTATCAACAAGTCTATCTGAAATGCATTGACAGTATTCTGGACCATTAACACCCCTAAGATCCACATAAAGTTGATCCATATCACAGGTAAAATACTCAGGGGGTAAGCTGATTGCTTAAAGCCCAAGGGGAGCCACCAACAAATTAAAGTCTAGGAATTACTGCTCTCAGTGCTGTCAACAGAGCCCTGCAAAATACCACGGTCTTACCTAGAAGTACCTCAATGCAAGTCCTCAGGACTCTCTCTGCTGTCCTCTTGAAAAATCCTGGGCTGTAGAAAGCAGTAATAAAATGTACACACACCAGGATTTCAACAATATGCTATGATTACTTTAAATCTGTGAAATATAACAACTCATAACAGCTAGCTAGACACGTTCCAGGGAAGAAGACCACAGTGCATCTTTGCAAAAAGGATGATGAAACAGCTTGAAATTATTTTTGTGAGGAGAAAGGTTTCTTAGTCTTCCTCCAAGAAAAAAACCCTTCCATTCTGTTTGTCTGGATAGAAAAGGGCAGGTATATCAAACGAAGGCTGTTCTGGTTTATCACACTGTCTTCTCTACTACAGTACTGAAGATTTTATTGCGTGCTATAAAGAGAGGAAAAACTCATCTTGTAATCATATAAACACAGTGAACACCACAGAATAAGTATCAATTACTTTTGCAAGTTTCAGTGATAGCCTCAACCCCTGAGGATAATTTCAAATGGTATGATAAAGACTTCAGTTAGATTAAAAGCATCAAAAGCAAACTAGCATTCAAAACCAAACAATTCCATCTCTGCTATGTAAGTTACAATAAATTTTCTGAACTGGCAGATTTCCCTCCTAGCTGTTCAGCTGTTCCTTTCCCCACAGGTAAAAGAAGTCAATCTGTTTGAGAAGACAATTTGCCACCCAGCTTACTTAATGCCACACGTTAAAATAGAAGGACTGAATAATTTTGTTGTCAAAGAGTTGTTTTAATGGGAATCCATGGTTAAAAGAAACCACCACAATAGAGAAATGCAATGAGATGCTGCTGACTTCCATGTTGATTAGATCTAAATAAAATAACTGTCCAACTTTTAGTCATATTTTGCATGGAAGTTTTCTCAAATCCTTCAACAGGTCCCTTCATATATGTTATTCACTGTTTACTTTAACCCCACAATCCTAATTTAGGTCAGTGATGTTAGTATAAACACAAACATGACTAACAGGCAACAGTAGATCTGTGATAAATTTTTATTCATCTGGAATTAAACATGGTAAAGTCCTGTAGCATACCAGCAAGTCAATGTAGCTGCATTTTCCATTCCCTTTGTGCCAACATATGCCACTATAGAAAGTGCACCAAGTGCAGAAGACTGGTGTTGGGTGATATTCACACAGTGCAGTGCAATGACTTGCAGAGATGTTTGAAGTCATTTTGATTAAGTTTACTTTGGTTCTGGGAAGCAACTTGGCCACATCAGCTCCCCTGCATGCAGCACAACACGGGAAATCCCCTCAGCAGGGCTCTATGTGAGCATGGTTACAGTCCTGCCCCAGTGCAGCAAGCAGGTTCAGAGCCAGCTCAGACCCTGCTGTACAACTGCCAGAATTATCAAGTGTCCATTATGCTTTCAGAAAGATAAAGAAAATGCTTTATCTTCACAGTGTAAGTCGCAACCTGCAAAAGCTTTCCTAGTCATGGTGTGAGCTCACTTGATCCATCTTGAAACATCATTCTTAGCTGGAAGAACAGAAGTAGCCCTGAGGTTGAGCACCAGCTTTGAAATGGTCTGTGATAACACGAAGCAAGACTCACCCCTGCTTTTTGATCAAACGAAGGGCTAGGGCTCAGGCCAGTTAACTGCCTTATTATACCTGCTAAATATCAAGAAACTTAAGTGCATACTGACCAGCACTGCTAGTGCCTGCTCCGTGTTCCCTTGATTTCAAATACAACCTTAGCAATCCAGATGAGCAACTCCAACCTGCTTCCAAAGTTTGACTGCCATACACTTAGCATCCATGGATATTAATGAAATATGCTTACCTATTAATAAAAGGGATTAGCTGTCCCTAGTCAGAACAACTTGCTGAACATATTTGGTGCATCGTGAAAGTACAAAGCCTGTACAGTTGTAACATAACTATTCTTGCTCTACTTTATGTTCTAGGTTGGTTTGTTGAATGACTTGGATCAAGTCTCGTGTATTGGCCAAGAGGTCAGCCATTGCAGACACCTGGAACAGCTTCTCTGACATCTCCCCTACCCAGCTGCTGCTTCCTTATCCCTCCAACATTACAGGTACAGCAGTTCCCAGCATGCAGAAGTGCATCTTACTCTCTGTGAGTGGGTATTACTAGTTAGTATTGTTTATATGATGAGATAGGTAAATGGACATAGTTTAAGAATTTTAAATAAAGCCCATTCTGCTTATTGTCCACAGTATCAGTAACTTCCCTTCAGACCACTTCCAAACATCCCAGAAGCTTGGACATGAATAATTTCTACAGTGCTCTAACTTTGGCACATGCCTTTAAACAGATGGAAATTATTGTTATGCAGCCTTAGGAAATATCAAGATCTTTTTTGTTTCTGTAATGAGGCCCAATTAATACCTAGGACTTTCTGCCACTCAAAGGATTTCAAAATATCAGGATTTCAGCCAGAACTGTAATGGTGATGTGTGCTTTCATGATATAATCTAACTATAATTACCTAAACCAATATCAACATTAGTAACGATAGTCATTCTTATTCCGTAGAAAACCTAGGTATTCCACTGTATTAAAAAAGTATCTACTATAAAAGACTTTTCTCTCTCCCACTGGAGGGTGAGCGTTACACCTTAGTGTGGTTTAGAATTAGAGTAATTTTATTGAGCTATACAGTCTTTGAAATAGTCTCCATGAAAGTTCTGCTGCAAAATAAGATGGGACAGTACAGCTGTCGCTCTGTGCAATCTTACCATGTAGAGAGCATTAGAAATATCTACACGGAGAATTGGTGCAGAATAGCTATCTTATAGTGATTTACTGCTAATTGTGCAGTAACTTCTCCATGTAGACAAAGCCCTAAAACTAGGTTTCTATTTTTAAGTCTTATGCATGTCAGAAGCTTTTACATAAAATTATATCCATGAAAAGCAGCATTTATAAAACACACCAGAAAAAGAGAGCTGGAGGACCTGTCCCATGAAGACAGGCTGAGAGAGTTGGGGCTGTTCAGCCTGGAGAAGAGCAGGCTCCGGGGAGACCTTACAGCGGCTTCCCAGTACCTAACAGGAGCAAACAAGAAAGCTGGAGAGGGACTTCTTACAAGGGCATGTAGCGATAGGACAAGGGAAAATGGTTTTAAATTCAAAGTGGGTAGATTTAGATTAGATATGAGAAATAAATTTTTTACTGTGAGGGTGGTGAGACACCAGACCAGGCTGCCCAGAGCAGCTGTGGGTGCCCCATCCCTGGCAGTGCTCCAGGCCAGGCTGGATGGGGCTGGGAGCAGCCTGGGCTGGTGTAAGGTGTCCCTGCCCGGGGCAGGGGGTTGGAACTAGATGATCTTTAAGGTTCCTTCCAACCCAAACCATTCCCTGGTTCTGTGATTCCATGGTTCTAGGATTTTATGATCACAGATCAAGAACTTAATTATACCTTATTCACCTAGCAGGACCTCCAGGATTATCACTCCCTTCTAAAAAAAAAAAAAAAAAAAAATCAGTTCATGGATGATTGAAATGTCTATAGTAATTTTTGAAGTTTGTCTTATTCATGAGAAGTTTGCTCTTATTGTTTAGCAATTTTGGGCACATGATAAGATGACAACTTTTTACACTACACCTTTTTTTTTTTTTCTCTACCTGCCACACTTGGAAATTCTGAATTAAATCTCAGCATCTTTGCTGGATCCAACAGGACTGTTCACTAACTGGTTTCCAGCTGCTACCTAACATGCCCGAAAATTTCCACTAAACTCAGAATCCTGGCCATCATACTCCAAACAGATTGAGACTGGATTAGAATACCCAGATGCATTGCAAAACAGAATTTCATAACCAGGACTAAGCTGAACCAATGTATTAAAATATTGTGGAAATGAATGCAAGAAAGCTTGGTATCTTCTTTTCTCTCCCCCCTCCTCTCCTCAGAAAGATTCAGTGACCAGATAACTGGCAAGATAAACAGTAAACGTTGCTGTAACTTAATGAGGACTATGTACCAGAAATGGTAAATATAATGACAGGAGTTGTTTTAATATTACATGTTATAATTTTTAAAAATATACTTAATTACAACTGTCAGAAACTGTGCTAAAAATAGGTTACTGAGCTGCATTTTTTCTAAATGACAGATAGCTGTAGGAACACAGCATTCCCAAGGAACTGTTTGTACTAGGGACTGTATTTCCTCTCCACCCAGCAGAACATCATATGAATTTTGCAAATATATCAAGGAGAGAAGAGACACCACAGGCTGTAAAAACTAGAAGATCATAGACATGCAAGTATATGCAGGTGTTATAAGCAAACTACATTTTCCTCCTGCCAAACAGGCCTCTCTAATCTCCAGGTTAGTGAGAATGTCCTCATTGCTCTGATATTTTCCCTGCAGCCACAACAATTTTTTAAATACATATGCAACCATTTGATTTTATCACCTAGAATGACAAACCCAGTAAGTGACAGCGTCCATCAAGTCCCCTGAATGTTACATTCATTTTATATATACATCTTGCAAATTAGTCTACATATTCAGGCTTTCTGTACAGTTATTAAAATACTATAATCAGTTTTCAAAAAAGAGAAGGAAGTATTTTGATTTTATCTATACCTATAGCCCTGACTCACGCATAATTCTCCCTAAATTGAGTGGAGAGTTAAGCCTTATGGGGAGCTTAAATAACTTCAGCTCACTGCTCCCATAGATCATCCCTACAGAGCTGGGTTTGTTTGGAAATGTTTGGTGCCAGGAGCTGAAACCACAATTGCTTGTTATCCAAGGAGCTGCTTAGGATGAGATGTCGCATGCTGCATGAGGCTATGGGTAAGGCCAGGCAGTGTGCTGGAGCAGGGCTGTCTGACACCAGGCATTTGTGACCACCTCACAAGGGAGACTTGTCTTTCAAGTGAACATAGTCAGCACACCTTGAATTTACTCAAAATATGGCTATGGTCATGCTTTATATACTTATAGGAATACCCCTGCTTCTGCAGGGAATAGCGGTGTTGTCTGGTGCTATGAACTAGTTGCCCCAAACAGCCCCAAAGCAGAGAACCAGCAGCACAGCTCCCAGGCCAACCCTCCTGCGGCTGCCACTGCTCCCAGCCTGGCTGGGTAGCAAGTAGAGCCTGGCTTCTCCACTAAATGCCAAGAAGCCACCTCAAAATTATTAATATAGCTATTCATTTTTTACAGATACCTATGGAAAACAGCTGCCCTTATGCTGGCATATTCTGGAAATATTTTTGAGGAAAACAAGGATGTTGAGAGAAACACTTCTCAGAGACAGATGTTCATCTGAAATATCTTCCACCCAAGTACGCGTGAATGCTTGAGCTGTCTAACTGGCCACCTCAGCTGCACACTGACTTGATGGAGATCTTTTCTTTCTGCCTGGGAATTACACAATGACCAAGTGTCTGTGCCTTACCACAACACTTACCCCTTGCTCTAGAATTTAAACTTTAATTAAAAGTTTCTACATCTTATGCCTGGAAGGAAGATTTATCAAAACATGAGCAAAACATAAACCTTCAACCTATATAAAGCCTAAGACAACAGCTCGGAAATTCTGTTATTCTTCTTAGTACAAAGCTGAAATGAAATAACAGCATTTCCTAGAGGCAGCTTCACTGATGAACACCAGCTTTTTAATAAACAAAAAGTGCAGTTCTTGGGGTTTTTTTTTCCCCCGCCTTTCCAAAGCAGCCTAACAGATTTTGCCTTCAGCCCTAACTCTTCCCCTTCAACAACCCCAAATGGAAAACTATACTCTTTTTCCTAAAACTTATGTAAATACAATATATTAACAGACTACAATAAAATGAATTGAACAACAGTATATTAAAACTATTTAGTAGAGCATTCCTAGAGGCACGTATTTACACATTTGCATACATAAAATTTCCCTTCTTTCAAAAAAACTTGAGCTGCAACCGAGAGTTTCAGAAAATGCCACGAGACATCAGGGCTGGGCAAGGTCCCTCTACAGGAGGTACAGAGCTGGCTTCGTTAGTGTTTGTGTCACAGCCATTCAGATACTGCCTCTCATCCACACATTTAACACTGCGATTAAAAGCCTGATCCAAAGCCCATTGATGTCAATGGGAATCCGTTACCTTCCATGGGATGTGTGTAAGTGTACTGCGAGCTGAACTGTGCCGAGTGCCGCCAAAGCAGGAGTGCTCCACAAAGAGCATTCCCAAACAAGACGCAAAACCACAGGGGCAAGTCACACCCTGCTTGTAGCTGATCCCGATCGCGCAGTTTGTCTCAGACGGCAAATCTCCCACTCTCCAGGGAACAGCAGACAAACATTTTAGTCATGGCACACTGTGGAGGGCATACAAACCCAGGTTTGTTTCAGGACAAAGCCACAGAAACAATGAGGCACGGCAGTGGTTTCACAAATGCGTAGTCACTCATATCGCAGTTTCACATTACACTGGGCCCAGTGCTGCACGGGGAGCAGTCAGAAGCCACAGTCCCTCTCCCCACACCAGGAATGCCCTCCTGCCTCCTCTCCTGTGCCCTGTCACACAGCCGAAGGGGCTCAGCTCAGCTCCCAGATGGAAGCCATCCCTGCTGCTCACACACACACGAAATCTATCTGTCCATAGACACACACACACAGGCTGAACAGAATCATCCAGTGGCCACACAATCACAGGACACTGTGAAAAGGAGGAAGACAAACACATGGGAATTGGTAGGGTAGAGATGGACTGGCACACACAACTGCAGCTATCCTAAATTAAAGAGATTGCATTCAGGTGGGTTTCCAGGAAAAAAGGCTGATCTTCCATTGTACATCATTCACCACAGTGAGGTGTGCTGTGCTTGCACAAAATACCCCCAAACTCTTGCATATTGGTTTTATTCCCTACTGTAATGAAAGAGATAAAGCTATTAAACTTTTCCCATACAAAAATCAAATTTATCTTCTAGTCTGAGCCAAGCGTATTGACCTTGCAACCCCACCAATATCTTGGGTCACAAATCTATCCAACTATCCAAATCTATCCAGCTTCCAGCCACTCACTCAATTAGTATACCAGTCTCTTCATAGGATTATATGGGAGAAGAGAGGAAAATAATGGGGCACACAATGTATCATGCCCTCTCCTACCTTAACTGAATGCCAGAAATTGCCCCTTATTCCCATTTCTCTTTCTTCATTCCTGCTCAAGTATGAGTGATAGCACCTAGCAGATATACTCCTGGGAACAATGGAACTTCATTCATGGTAGAAATGCTGCACTTTTAAAATGCTTCAAGCTGCTAAGTATCCTTATAACACACAGGTTCCAGTTTGAGGGATAGGTCCTCTGCCTTCACAGTACTCAGCACCTGTACTCATGCCAGAAAGATGAATTAAGCTCAGCTCTACCTACACACTATGCCAGAGACAAAAAAAAAAAGACAAAAAACCCCCATGGTACTCACTCCTTTCAGTATGAATACACTTTCTAATCTTATGTTCCAAATCTCACATTCATAGGCTGGTTGTATGCAGAGTCTGATAAATACAGAGCCAGTTCAAGATTAACATAAACTGCTAAAAAAATCAGTCTAAAAAAGTAAAACTTTTGGACAGGTGGGAACAACTTCAGTTTGTTGTTAGGGTGGTGCTTTGTTGCACCATACAGACCTCAACAGCTCCTGGACCAAGGCTGGTACAAAGACAGAAATTAAGTTGAAACACAAAGAAGCTCTTCCCATTGATACTAGCACTTACTTATGTAGTTATAATCAAAGAAAGCCTCTCACCTGAATTTTGTCAAAACAAAAAAATAAATTACTATATTGTCACAGCACTCTCCAAACTGTCAAGCTGCAACAAGGTCTTTTACCATTTCATACCAACACACTCTTCATACCAGTTCCTCTACTGCCTTCTCCTCCTCTCTTCTCCCCCAGGACACATATTGTCTCTTCTCTCTGCTTCTTCCTCAGCTGCTCTCTCTCTTCCTTGGCTGCCCAACCCCTTACCAGAACCAGCCACAGCTGCACCTGATCTACATCAGCCAAACCACCGCCCCTGAAGCCAGCCCACAGCTGTATATTATCAATGTTAATTAACCCAGCTTCATCCCTCTACACTACGTGAGTCACCATTTCTAAGTTTCTTACTGAACAAGAGCACTTGCAAAAATTTTACAAACCACTTAGTACAACAATTTCCAGGATGTGGCCAAAGACCCAAATTACTAAAAAACCCAGAGGCCCAGGGGACACTGCATGACAGGGTAGCATTTGTGCTTTGAGCTTTTCCAATTCTATTCACCAAGATATACTACTTTAAACTCCTGAACACCTCGGTGGATTAAAGAATTAATAAAAGCATAAGAAAATGCGCAATAGAATATATAGAACACAATCTGTCAATCACATATTGAAAATGGACTATGAAGATCCCAGTGTAAGTGCACGTACTTACACCCAGAGAACACTTTGAAGAGTTGACTGTGATTTATACATGCTGCAGCTGTCACACATGCTATTTCTGACACTGAAGAACCTATGCATACTGTCAGTTGAAGAAATTTCTAGTTATTGGCTATTTTGTAGATCTGTAAATCACATAAATGCTCATATTATTACCATGTGCTCTGACAGTTTGCATCAATAGACAATCCTGGAAGAACTACGGTGATGAATTATTGATAGTACCTCACATAGCTAGCAACTATTTATTTGAAATGCTGTGATACAGAACCTGCCTCTTTCCAGTCTCAAGATTGACCCTAATGTAAACTATAGCATACAACAGATCAAAAAATATATAGCCTAGCTCTCAATTCATGATCTCATTTTTATCATTCAATGGTTCCCATAAAGATTGTTTATTATTGATGTGAAATGCTGGAACCAAAATATCCTGTAGCTGGATGCTGGAAGTCTCAGTAACTGAGTCAGTGTGACTCTTTTGGCCTCCTCCCAATACACTTTATTTCTTCTATTGAATAAACAAACAGTCCCATTCTGTAATGACAAAGCAAGCCAGGATTTTCCCATATTGTTTTGACAGATGTTGTCAGGGACTGATTACAAAAACCTGTATACCTAGTAGATATTTACTGCTGTGATTTTCCATAATGTAACTGAACTACATGCAGAATAAACTAATGTCCTAGGAAGCTGTGCTAATGAAAAGCTTCTGACTATGGAAATTAAACCGCAAAATAACTTTTCCAACTGCAGCAAAATCTATTTCTGAAGGCACTGGAGGAAAAAATACATTATTTGTTACATTGTACTAACAGGGCATAGAAGACTATGATGGAGATGAAACAACCAATTATCAAAACACCTCAATGTCTGGTTTCAGGCACCTTGCAGGAAAAGATCAGATCTTTTTCCAAAGGTCTCATTACTCAAAAGCTCTCAGTGAAAACAGCCAGACCAACCTTCAGCAGATTGCTACTTATCTTAGTACATTCAGTCAGCGTTCAGTCTATTAATAACATTTTTGTGCTCTGTTTTTACAGGTAGGTGGAAAATGCATCAAAGCTGGTGGGGTTCAATTATGAAAAAGTATTTTAAAGGGTTTTCTGGGTTTTGTGGTGCAGGAGGTTTGGAAGAGGATGCTGTTTGACTGATCACATCCATACATTATTTTTAAAAAAATAAATAAAAGTAGACTGAGGTCCCTTTAGAATTATATGCAGGACCGTGAAACAGAATGATTTTCTATTATCAGGTGTTGTGTCCTTTATAACTGCCAAAAGGAAGACAGTAGACACTGCAACATCACAGGGCTTCCTTTTGAATATTATTTTTCAGGTCTGTAGCCCCCAATGGTTCTGACTTTTACTTGTTAGACAGGAAATCACAAATACCAAGAAGATCATACTCTTTTGAAACTAAGGGAAAATGAGACCTACAGGATAGGGGGCACCACACTGAGGGTATTTGGGCCAGCAGGTTTACACAGCAAACTGGTGCTTTTGCAAGCCCTGATGACTAATAATTCTGGAAATTTAAAACCTGTAGCTCTGTATGACTGACAAAAGAGATATTTCATTGTCATTGTGTCTATGCAGAATGAAACATTGCATGACTCGTATGTAAAAGTGTAGTTGCCCAGTATTTCTCCAGATTCTGCGCAGCCACAGAAATAGGTCTGCATGTATGCATGCATACAGACAACAGGTAGGGTTGAAAGAATAAATATAAATAAAAGGCTATCAACACCACATTACACATTTGCAACAACTGAATCCTTGTATGGTTGGTCGGAGCAAAATCTTAACATGATATGTGCCAAAAGGTCTAAAATGTTTCAGTGATCAAAAGTTTTCACTAGTCTCTCTAATAAAATATGTCCTTCAGTGAAAAAAAAGGGAGAGTTTTTAATTACTTGTGGAAATGTATCATGTGATGGCTTTTCTTATGTTGTTTGTCTTCAGGTGTGTTAGACAAGCCCAAGCCTGAGGAATTCGCAATTTTTCAATTCAGAAGTAACTAAGTGAAACCGACAACTGGAAAAAAAGGTTTAATTCTTCACCAGCGTGAAGGAAAGTTCAAATATATTCATGCAATTCAGTGCAGTTAGCATCCAGGAGGTATTTCTGTTGCAATTAGGATACCTTAGTCTTTCACAAAGGTACGGGCCTACGTGACTTAGGCTTTCCTGGATATCAAGGATAAAATTAAAAGCCCATTTTAAAATCTATATTTTGCAATGATTTACATTACCTTTAGACTATAGACCTGATTTGACAGAAGTCTCACAAAAGTGGGAACAACCTTCTTAGTTATCATGTCTCTTTTCTTAAAACCTTAACTTTCTTCATACTAAATACATATAAAAAGTACTTGTTCAATAAACCCAGTACCACTGAGTTGAAAGCAATACAACTGCCTGTTCAGGTCAGACGCGTCTGTTACCATAATCTGGGAAGGATTGTAAACTGTTTATCATCACTCTGCGCCATAAGTAGGGTCAATATGTCATTCTTTCCATGCAGAATGGTATGTAAGAAATTAAAAATTTAGATTACATTCCTTTTTATTTCATATTCTAATTGCCCAGGAACAGCAATGCAGAAAGAACATACTGTCCCAGTGGAAATTTTAGGAACAGCACTGAGTGAGATGCGCATACAGTAACACTTTATACATGCACTCTGACCTCTCTTGGCACTACAGATCCTTTTCCAATTTCTGAAAGTTTCCAAGAAGAAGCAAAGGGAGTCATCTCTGTCTATCTGATGTCTCGGTGACATTTCACTGAGATGATAGTTCACTGGGATTTGCACATCTAAAACTTCCTCCAGGGAAGCTTGTGAAAAATATCAGTCTAACCTACTTTCAGGACTCACTGGAGTAATTCTGTTTCAAGCACCAACAGCCGCTGATGTTGATAGGAAGATGCGAGGGAGTGCAAAGGGACCTGGCTCTGCTCAGCCCCAGAGGGCCTGGTAAGACCTAAAAGCCAGTCATAGAAATGAAACGCCCCCGTGAAGTTATTTAAAATCGAGATTTAATTTAAGGAAAAAGGTAAATTCTTTGGGGGACAATATTATTGAACTAACACAAAACCAAAAACTATGGCAAATATGCCTACAGATGAGAATCAAGCAAAACGTTTATTAACAAAAAAACCCAAACTTGAAATAACACATTCATCCTCCAATAACTTTGAAATCAGTTATGCTTCCAGCTAAAAGAAGTGTCATTGTGAGGGATACGTGATGACACTCATAATATTTCTAGCTATAGGTTGCATTAGGTATTTGGAAAACCACGATCAGGCTAAATCTAGCTTGCTCTTCATTACCTGAAATCCAGATCTGAAGCAGCTGCGGCAGAGCAGAGGGCTCTCCTGACACATTCATGGACCCCCACACTAAACTCTTTAATGATGCCCTCACAGACAGCACAAGTTGGTGTTCTCTTCTCCCTCTCATTTCTTTTCCTTGTCTCACACCAGAAAGCCTCCTGGAGTATCTAATCTACTTTTTAAAACCATGATCTTACTTCATGCCTCCTGAACCCAATTTAAACTTCAAGCTTTATTTGATTGAACGGGGATGATACTTAGTACCTCTGTGAAAAAAATGAAGACTGGTAAATCTATCAGCAAGTGATTCACCTTTCAGATGAAATGAGCACCAGTAGAAAATAGTGAAATACAACAGACCCCAAAAAACCAAAATGGGCAGGCATCATCTTTAATTTAAATACCATCATTTACACTGTTCTGACCACCTTCATCAATTATTACTTACCAAAAGCAATGTAACCACGACCAGTATGTGAAGGCAAGATGCCAAGGAAAGAAAGTAAATCAAAAAGGAGGGAGAATTTCAGTTAGACTGATGTGCAGAAGCACTTTTCTTGAGCAATGCATGACTGGACTAAGAGATAGGATGAGCTCTGATTGATTTCCTTGCAGTTACATGAGTAAAGGCAAGAGGGCATAGCATTACTAATTATACCACCGCCTTCCTAGGGCGTTATACAGAAATGAGGACTAGCAAAGTCAAGTTGAAGTATCCCTGTAACCAGCATTTACAGTAGATTAACCAGATAGTCAAGCATTAGAACAGGCTGCCCAGGGAAGTTGCTGAGTCACCAGGTATTTAAAAGAGGTGTACATGTGGCACTTAGAGACATGGGTTAGTGGTGGACTTGGCAGTGTTAGGTTAACAGTTGGACTTCATGATCTTAAAGGTCTTTTCCAGCCAAACAATTCTATGGTTCTATGATTCTATGACACACACAAACTGGGTCACGTGTTCTTCACCCAAAGGTTGGCTGTGTAAGTGCTGATTCCAACTCAGCCTTGCTAGTAACAGACCCTTCAGCTTTATGTTAATGAGCACAGTATATTTTACACAGTAAGCCAGGCTGCACTTCTCCCTCTCTTCCCCACACTTCCCAAACCATACAAAAGGAACAGTCCCCTCAAATTCACTTACACTATGCCCTAACTAATAGAGCTGACCACGGGGCTACAGGAAAAAGCCATTTCCCTCCTGTTCTGGGAGCTCCTACAGCCAGCACTGCCCACCAGCTATGCCTGGTATGCAGCTGAGGCATTACACAGAAGCCACACTCATGAATAACCACAAGTTACAACACCAAAAGATGTGCAAGTCCATGCATAAAGAGAAAGACTTCACACAGCTGCTGTTCTTATGATCTCCCTAGATTAAGTGTAAGGCAGCATGCCCTGCTGCTGCTTCTTGGCCAGTAAATTAAGGTGTGGGCTTTGCCTCACAGCAGTCTAGGAAGACTTTTCAGAAATTTGAATCTTCATTCTGTGGGAAGAGAAACTCTTCAGGCTCTACAAATATCAAGCAAGAAAGTGCTGTTGGCCACAACTACTGCAATCTAATCGATCCAAATAAGAAATACGTGTAACTATCCAAGGCTGTCGATAATTCCAGAAAAAGTTTTGCTTAGTTGAATCTACACAGCTGGTGCCTCTTCCATTAAAATTTCCTGTGCTCTATACACAGAGCTCTATGGATTTATTTCATATCCATGTTATGTTACTTATATATTTCATTTGAAATTATTTTATGCATAATATTTACAAAATTAATTCTGGTAAGAAAGCTTATTGCAGAGGGATTCCCGACTGCTGAAACCACTTGGTCCAATCATTTATGGTAGTAAACAAATGTTATGAAACTTCATGGAAAAACTATTATCCAAATTACTGAACAACAACAGAAAAGCCTTTATTATGTTCCAGGAATGCATTTCTGGCAGAGAAAATAACATTCATATACAACGTCTTTTGATAGATTAGTCAGGGGAAAAAATGACTGCATTGATGTACTGCAAAGTGTAAGGATTTTTTTCTCTCCTAAGGAATTACAAGTGACATCAGTTTCCATAATAGCTGAGAAGAGAATATACTTTGTTGAAAGAATTCCAGGTTTTTTTATTCTGCTAAGTTGTGATACAGAGACAAACTTTCCCATTGTTTATTGTTTGCCAAGCTGTGGCTCTGGTGTACATAAAGAATAAGTGTTTCAAGCTCTCAGATATTTTTCCTGAATAATTATTTTATTGTTTTCTCTCAAGCAAAGCAGAAAAATGACCCTACTGAGATCTGTGACAGCACTTGCCAGGGGCTTGAAGCCTTCACCTCCAGCGCACAAAATCAAATTGCCTATGAGGTCTCAGCAGGCTGTTCTCAGGATAGTTATTCCTGGATCATGTTGGTCCAAGCAATCCGTCTCAATGGTCAAAAATGCTGTTCAAAAAACTAAGCAGTAAAAAACTGGGGTTCTGTAGAGGAATGTAGTTTACAAGATTTTCCCCAAGGTGGTAAGCAAAATACAAAGGGGGGGTGGGGGGGTGGAAAGAGTCAAGATGGTGGGATTTTACAGTACATCTGTAGGGAAATCCACTTGTTCTCCCCTTCATCACTATGTAACAGGCAGAGCTTTGGGCACACTACTGAAGGTCTCTGATCTGACAAACCAATCTTTGCTCTGAAATAAACCCAAAGATCTATCAGACACATGGGATGTGTTGTCTATCCCAGAAATAGAATCTATGTAACTTTTCTTCCCATGCAGAAATAAGGATGAACTTCCACTCTGCAAATTAAACTTTTCATATAAATGATTCATTATACCGTATTTTTGTTAGCAAGGAAATCGACAGGTTGACTATGCTGCTGACTCAAAATTCAGCAGTTAAAGAATTCTTTCAGCCATTTCAATGGGAAAAGAATAAAAATCATGTGTGTGACATTGGTGAGCTACTGCAAATTGCCACATTGCCACCAGCTCCTATCATTATCTATGTCTCCATCACAAAACCTTTCTTAATACAAATAGACCCATATGAAGAATGGACAGTTTTTCCAGTCCTGTACTCCTACCACTTACCCTGCATGAAGGGTTTTTTAATATAAGGAACATTCCTTATTTTGCAGATAAGGAAATCCCAATATCCTTTTTATGTAATTCTATGACAGTCCAAGAAAAATCACCTTGAGAACTGCAGTCACAGAGGAAGAGTTTCTTAGCATACATACTTCACTGTGAAAAAAAAGCTTTATTTTTAAACCACATATATTAAATGCATTTACTTGTCTTCAGCATGTGCTTAAAAAAAAAACCAACACACACAACAACAAAAAAACAGAAAAAAAGGTCTAAATTGGCTCCCCTGACACAAGTGGACTGCAAGAGTTTACACCAGTATAATTTGTCCTCTAATTCTTAACTGCATCCAAATATTTAATTCAAGAGTATTTCCCCTTTATTTTTTCCACTGATAATACCTTACATTCTGTGTTTGCAGAATTAATTTTGGCATGGCATACTTTTTCTCATAATGAGTGACCCCAAAAGATTTGTTATGTCAATTATTTGTAGTCCCAGCGTGTTTTAGCATCTCTGTTTTGTAAAAGACATACATAGTGTGATGCGGTGACTGTCCCGTATGTTGAAAGCAGGAGCTCTCACACTGGTCTTGGTTCAGGGCTAGGAGGATAAATTGGGCCAAGAATCTGCACTCATCTGGTTTTGTGCAGTCATCTTTTCAAATTGCTGTTGGTCTTTCACTCGTAGTGTAATCCTGATCTCACAAAAGTCAGCAGAAGTATTTCCCCCCTCATCCCAGACATCCTTACTGTCATCATATAAAATCAAAACAGTACAATCTTTAACAAACTTAGTCCCTTTGCAGAGGGTCATTTTTAAGCCCTTAAGACCAAATGCATAGCCTAAGTACTCACTGTGGAGTATCAGCAGGAATTCACAGCAGAATGTGTTATGCAGCTGTCTGCCTAGTGAGCGATGTCACACAAAATGACTTTTATTCCCTTTTCTTTATTAAAAGGAACACTTGACAAAAGACAAACTACGCTGTTGACTCAAACTTCAGCAGGTGTTCTACAAGCTGCTGCTCTACAGGAGGCACAGAGCAGCAGCCTCATACAATCAGCATTCATTTCAGGAAGCTCTTCTTTTGCAAAACAAAGATTATAATAGTTCAAAGAAAATAACCTGTGTAACTGTCAAAAGACAAGACCACACTCATCTATTGAAGAAGATCTGTGACAAGGACTATCATTGTGATGATCAAAATTATTTAAGAGCTTCACAATCAGAGGAAGACTGGTGTTGTGGTTGTTAATGCACAAGCACTTAATTAAGATGATTCAGGTCTGTTTTGGTTTTTGTTTTTTTAACTTTGCCACTGTCACCTCTGTGACTCTTGGCCAACCACTTGTCTGCATTTCTGCCCCACTCTTGATCTGTCTCACTTTGAAATAGCCTTTTTCCCAACTTTGTTGATTCTGACTGTCAAAATCTTGGTGCAGGCAGCAGCAGGAGCAGCAGTGGGGTTGGGATGAATTAAATGCCCTGGGGAGTAAGACATTAACCAAGCACTTGGAGTACCACCACAGTTCTTGTGCTGACCAGCACCTGCTGCCTGAAGCTACATCCTCTCAGTATTAACAAAGTCCAAACGAAGCTGCACCTAGATTCTGATGTCTTAAATCATACTGAAGAATGTTATTCTCTAAAGCCACATCAATCTGTCAATAAAGCATATTCTTGGATGACACCAATTGTCACAGCTGCAGTGAGGCTCAGTGAGCAAGTTTAATATAGCAGTGACAATAAATCCCATCTTAGGACCCATTCCAATGATAAAAAATAAAGCATTTCCTCATGCTTGCTCTGCTTTCTTTTCCCCTCCCCCACTTTTATTTTGTTTCTCATGTATGAAGGAAATAGCTTTGTAGGGGGAAAAAATCCCTCCAATTAAATCTCTTGGCACATAGATCAGCCTGCTGCCTTTCAGAAAGATCAACAGTTTTATCATTAAAGAAAACATGTCTTTGCTCACAGTATGACCTTGTGAAATTCTTAGTAATCAATGAAAGAAACACCTCATTAACAGATCCTCCATGATGGAGGTTAGCTCAGAAGAAGAGGTGGAAAGCAATCTCAAAGAGCTAATACAAACTTCAGGGCTATAAATTGGGTTCTGGAGAAATTGTAGTGCATGCCAGCTTTGCTAGAAAAGACCTTGTTAGAAGTACCCACATCTTGATTCAAACACAGTCTTTGTGTTGCACAACAAAGCCATGACATTCCCAATAGAAGCCTCCATACTCTTCCCTCTATCTCCTCTAAATGAACAAAGAACCCATTTACAGATATTTAGTTTCAAAATTACTCAGTTTTGGCACTCCATCACAGTCTCCTGAGAGGACCAACAGGCATACAGGGAACTTGTTTTCTGTTCTCATAAAGCTCTGTCGTTGAGAGCTAGTCAATAAAATATTTCAGTTTTACTGTCAATAGTGATATATCATTTTTGCATCACGTACATCAAGCCAGGCACTTTACTACACTTTATTTCACAGAACAGCTGTAAATGCACATCCCACCCATACAAAGATAGCCCTGCAGCACTGAGTTAGAGTGGGGCTGCACTGTCTGATCACCAAGTCTGTTACCTCTACAGCCAAGGTAATCCTTCAAACCTCCCAAATGAGTACTCACCCAGCCCAGCTGGATTTAGATTGCAAAAGAGAGCAGGATTACACTATTATGTGCGGGATTTTGTAAACCATGAAATTTTATGCTTTAATATTACTTGTAACATGTATTCATATGTTACAAGAGTGCATAACAATTCATGCACTTCTGAAAAGCTAAATACACACCACAATATTGAAAATAAGGTGTTAGCAACAAAAATGGCAAAAGAAAAAAGAATCAGCTCTGTGTTTGTCCACAGGGGCATCAAGGAGGTATAAAATAATTTTTAAAAATTAACCTGCACTAACAAGCATAGCCACAGTTGTTCCTCACATGTTGCAATGTCAGAGAGTGTTGCCAAAGTTAAAAGTGTTGCTTTGAATGTGAACATGGTTCCAGGAATGCATTTTTTTCCCCATACAGTCTTTTGTGTTGGGTGTTTCCTTTTTAACTGTATACAGTCTTTCTAGATTGAAAAAAGAGGAAAACGATAAATACAGGTATTATTTTGATAGCATCTCTGTATATATCCCCTAAGGGCATAGAGGGGATGGAGTGGAAAGAGTAGGAACTGCACAGCTACTGTTATTTTCTCTGGAACAGTGATTTGGAAAGAGTAAAGAATTGGCTTTTCCTTTAGGACTAGCCACAAAATCGAGCCAGCATGGGTTAGAGGCTGGAAAAGTAGAAGTAAATTACTTTTTTTCCAACAAATGAAGGAAATAAAGGCAGTTTCTTCCTTGGACCAATCACATTTATACCAATTGGTGTCTAGAGACACAACCTAACCCCACAGAAACAAATCTCAGAGTAATGGGTCCAGCTGCCTATCCAGGCAAAGTTCTCCTGGGCTGATGTGACAAAGACAACATTCATGTGTGCTACCACAGAAGTCATATAAAAATTACACTGAATTCCTGCTTAGTGGTTCCCACTATAGAAGACAGGAAGGGGACAAACTCCCTAATTTTGGACAGGAAAATTACTTTGGTCCTGGTAGGAAGACTGTATGTCATTAAGGCTCAGGACTCATTTTGTGATCCACAGCTATGTGCACTGATCACCAAGGCCTTAAAATCTCATTTATGTGAGATGTCCTCATTTTTCAACTCTAGTTACCACAAGAAGACTAAGGTTCCAGACTACTGCCCTGAACTGCCCAACTCTGGATAACTACAATACTGTTTTCATTAGAATTGCTTTCTAGTGAGGAAAGATTTGTCATCAGGTTCACTGTATGCATGATAATTTTATTGTTTTGATGAGAGTCTGGGGAGTTGCCTGTTCTGCCACCAACAAACTGCGTAAGTAACTTTGAGAAGGCTAATCTCACTTTTATCCGTAGGCTCTCAGACAGATAGTGTAAGAGTTGAAATAATCACTTTAAAGACTACAGATTAAGAGATAGATTCACCATTGTGGTGAAGTTCTGCAGAGAAGGCTGCCAGAGCTCTTACAGCTTCCAGATTTTGAAGCACAACCTGAACCTGCATTGCCACTCTATAATTTGGATAACTAAAGGATAAATTTATGCCTTGTCACCGACTACTGATGATTTTTCATTGACTAGTCAATATTGATCACCCCCCTTAACCTTATGACATAAAACTGCAACATGAAGAATAAAGAAGTTGACTAAAGAACTAGCTCTACAAATATTAACAAACACTCACATAGCCCTGCCATTAGAAGGTCTGCAACACGTTTGGATTTGCCCTGCTTGCCTTCTACTATTTCCCACTGGAAATCATTCTTACCAAAATTATACTCCTTGTGATATACACATCTGGTGTACATTAATCTTTCATTTAGGTTTTCCACTAACCATGTTAGAGGGTGTAACCACTTATATTACTTTAGTATTTCTGCTCTTCCTCCACATGTTACACAACTATGTTTGGTAATAATTATCTGTCCTCCCAACAACCTGTCCCTTGACTTTCCTGCATGTGATCCATAGAAAACACTAACCAAATCAAGGACTGACCAAACAAAATGGAAAAATTATTTTAAAAAATCCCACAAAATCAAAAATCCCTGAACTGAATCCCCAATGGGCTTTATTTGGTAATAGGAAACATGCCCAAAGTGCAACAGCAATCCATGGTGTGGCTTTATGATACCACCAGCAACAGACAGGGAATGTTATTTTCAATATTGTCCTTTTCAAGTAAATTAGTAGTAAGGGAAGAAGAGGAAAGAACTGGTCACCTTGCTGAGGACCGAAACTTACTGTTTGATGAAGCTGAAGAAATGTGTACTATTCCAGTTTCTTCCAGCTGTCTATAAACACACAGTGCAGTAGCTGCATTTGCTTTCAGTTCACAGGTCACAAGATCATGAGCAAATTATCAGACACAGCTTTGGTGTAAATGATAAATTCTACTTGTAATCAACATCAGCAATTTTCACGTTTAATCTGGAAAACAACCACTATCCTTTTGGCTTCTTTAAAGATATTTTGTTCCAAGTTGTTCCTGCTCTGAACATCACTCTCCCTTGTAACTCTCAAGTCTCAAAAGATGTCTCCACCACATTGCTGCAGTGATATTTATCTGGCTAGCACTTGTCAATGGAAGACTCCTAATGACACAGGGTTTTGTATGGAACATCACCCAAACCAGCCCATGCAGATTCTTTAGAGACTTGCAGCCCAAAAAGTCCTACCAGAGCTTTCCAGGCTCCTGGAATAGTCATGGAAATTTAATGTTCACCATGCTTATTAGAAAGTCTGTCATGCTTACCAATTAGTCTGAAATTATTGGAATCTGAGTGTGGTAAGACTAAGGGTAAAATGAAGAATTTGCCTGCAAAACTAACTGTCAGATGCTTTAACTAACTATGGCAACATAACTCCAGGTAACAGAAATGCACACAAAAATCAAACATACTGTTGCTTATTTCTTTCATTTTTCTGACCCTGCATAATCCACCTAATGGCCTGCTAGATATTCACAGCTAAAAATCCATTTTTCACATAAACATTTATGTTCTCATGCTGTGTTCGTGGAAAAGGATCTAGTTTTCAGGATCTTACTTCTCTTTACTTTCTGCCACTCTTTGAAAGAGCCACAACCCCATTTTCAACATTTTCTCTCCTGATTCCCTCAAGATTTCCTCATCCTCACCTGACTTGGGAATACGGTTTGATTACTCCAAGTACCATTTCTGTCATCAGCATAGCCAGGTGTGATTATCACTTGGTCAGAGAGCAGTGTCAGCTCAAGAGAGTTCCAGCGTTTGGCAAATCCCTATAAAAATCTTTAGACTATTGCACACTGAGAGGCAAAATGCTAACATTCAAATCCCAGGTCAATGTGAGCTGTACACTACTGCCTCACATCTGAGGACAGACCAAGTGTGTTGGAGTGATTATGAGTTTAGGAAGGAACTGTGAAAGATGCACCAAATGTACTACAAGCTAACACACTCCTTCCACAGTCTCCCATTGTATAGAGCTTCTTTCTGTCCTTGTGTCTCTGTGCCAGAAGGACTGTGGACCTCAGGACCAGCTCCAATGACCATGGTGGAAGACAGAGCAGTGCGAGGAAGCACAGTCATGCAGCTCCTGTCACAGAAACCAGTGCCAAACACCAAAGTTCTCAGGGCTCACACAGTGCAACAGCTCCCTTAGGCCAATACCTTCACTTGTAGCTGAATGTCATACATGAATCATTATCAAGGATTTGAAGGCAGTACATTGTAAAAAGCAGAGGCCTCTATCCTCACAGCTACTGGTGAACACCACACACTTAGGAACCCCCCCCTTCTGCCCAGGTGGAAGTAGTTTTGCTACTACCTAGGTTGGGTGAGACTTTCATCTTTATCCGCCAATTAGCTTGACATCCCTCTGCTGCTGTATGACTTCCCTTAATTATGGGGCCAGGTTCTGTCCCCCAGAGTTCTCTAGACTGCCAGCAAAATTATAAGAGAAGAAGTAGTAAATCCGACCTAAAATTAATAGATGTTTTAATGTAGAAACCAAAGAGCACTTTGCTTTTCAGGAAACCAGCAGAATAGCCATTCCCTAGTCCTATGGGCAGTATAACCATTACAGACTTCATGCAAGTCTTCCAATAAAGGAGGGTATATGTTCAGATACCCAAAGATTTCAGTTTGACCTGCCAAAGACATGAAGTGGTAGCGGCTTTTACTGTAGCAGAATCACTGAGTAATACCACCCAGGGGAAAACTCCAGGAAAGTTCTCATCTGTTTGCCATTATAAATTATGCCGACCCTTCAGTTGGACTTATGTAATTTTCCCTGTGGAGACACACCGAAATTGTACAACTTTTCAGCAAGTCATTCTGGGGAAAAGCCCAATAGAAACCTGCCCATGTTTTGGCAGAATTTAAGGGCTAATATCCAAGAAAACAATTCACAAAGCCAGTTTTCCAAAGGATATTTAACCTTGGGGACACCTAAAGATTTTTAAGTGTTCCCAAACTATTTCCTCAACAGCTGTGCAGAAGTGCACTGCAGTTTGGAAAGTTTCATACTTAGCTCCGCTTAAGCTCCACAAAGCTCCAGAGACCAGGCAGCAGTGTGCCTACAGGTCAGCGAGCTCCCTGGAGAGACACTTGCTTGCTGTTTAATTGTGGAGGAAAGGAGGCTCTGATCCACAAACAGCTAAACCTCAGCCAAACGCTGGTACAGTGAGATCATGAAGGAAATACAGAAGTGCTAACACACCCTCTTCACCTGTTTGTTTGTATACTTTCTAAGCACCTCTCTTGCTTTCCTTAAGGTAACTGGTATGTTACATAAATCACTGGACCTAGGAGATAGATCCATCACTGCACATATGCATAAAGGAACAGTAAATGACATGAAAAATGTTATTATGCAGGAGGACTCAGATTCATCTTTTGATTTATACTGAGTTCAGCCTGTTTAAGACAGAGGCTCAGTCTGAAGCAAGTTTTGTCATTGTTAGCCCTGAGGTTCCATCAAAGACAACTAAGAGCCTGCTTTTTGGTGCATCTACACTCAGTTATCAGCTTCCATATTTACCAACTTTAGAAAGGGGTTATTTGGTGTTTTGTAATAAAAATTTACCTATATTGAACTGTTTGTCTGCAGAGCTTAAAAATACCCTAAACGGGCAGTTCATTAGAAGTCAGATAGCATACAAAAGTAATTTCTATTAGTATTAGCAAATTATCTGTCTTAGCTGTTTGGGTCTGTCCCACTTCTTTATGATCAGCTAACTATTCTCTGCACTATTTCTGTACTCCTGCTGCCTTTGGGCTTGGATGAAATCTTTAATGCTGTTTATAGACCAGGTGCTGCTAAAACTTACATACATTATTTTTTATTATTTTATGTATACCATGTATTTCATAAACATACAAACATATCTATTTCCATAATACTGCAATTAAATACACACTGACCCTAATTTTGTAACAGTGGCTGGTGATGAGTGGAACTTACCCAAACAAAATAGTTTCTATCTCTTTAATAGATTTCCCTCTGTGAATAATTGCCAATCAATGAGGGTATTTGAAAAAGAAAACCAATCCCTCAATTTAGATATTTTTAGTGTTGATTCTCTTGAATTTTCTTGATTTTAACTGCATTACAGTTATTTTCATAGTATACGTGTATTCATGTTTATGTTTCTTGACAAATACCTTTAAAACTTGATTTTATAATTTAATTGACATTTATTTTGGCAATAAGCTTATTTCTTACAAGCCTCCCCTTGGCACATGCTCAGTGCTACTTACACATAAACAATTAACAAGACACATTTAACTGAACTCCTACTGGTGCAGTATGATCTGTCGCTATGAAATTTGCAGGAATCACAGTTGACAAAAGTGAAGCCAAAACAGACTGACTGACCATGATATGCTGAAATAGGAAACAATTAGGAATTTCAATAATACATATGTAATAATACATATCAATTTCATATGATAAAATATAACAACAGGTAGAAACTAATACTTGGTAGTTCTGTAAGACAGTTTTTCTGATTTCATTCATTACTTCCTGATAGAGTTAAGAAAAACCTGAGATAACATAGGAAACACTTTTCATTCACCTAATTTCAACTGTTTAATACCAAATGGGTAAAACAAGTATTCTCAGATAAAATATTACATAGAAAAAAACCACAGAACTGTCTATAAAAATCTTTGTTTCCATTTCTAAATCAGCACAATGATCTACTAAACAGATTAGGATAAAACTTTACAAAGGCATATTGAAAGCAGAAAAATCTGAAATGTCACTTTTGGTAGACGCAGACATGACCATAACATGTCTGGAAAGTACCAACATTCAAACATAGTTGTGTATCAAAACATCTGTAAAGGTTTGTGCATCTCTCGGACCCAGTATCCGCAGTGACTGCACACAGCTACTTCCTGGGTAACTTCTTTTACCTATTTACATGGTCCGTTCATGAGCTTTTTCCAAAAACATGAGGTTAAATCAGAAGTGTTAATGGCATCTTTCAGTGTAACTAACTGTAAACCTCTTTGATAATAACATTTAAAACATCAAACAAAAAAATCTGTCCTTACTTACACAAGGCAAAGCAGAAAAGGAAGGTCATTCATTACACCCCATTCACTATTTTCTGTTTCATTCTGTAAATATTATAGTGCTACTGAGAAAAAATATAATGTCTGAGGTTTTCAGATCTTCCTTCAGAGTTTTAATCATTCGCTTCCCAAGAAGGGGTTTAACAAATACCACACTGTTCTGTCAATATTTGTATGCAGCACCACACAGGGCAAGCTGCCAAACTTGCATGGTTTAAAGAGCCAAGGGTAGAAAACTGACACCCTAACAAACACACTCCTCGCTTTGTCTCTTTTAAGGTGGTGGCAAAAGTGTCATCTTTGCTTCTGAGTGCAGTTTCAGAAGGTTTTTTGTTTGATTGCTTTACTTCTTGAGAAACGCAGCATTTAATAATCACCGTTCACCAAACTTCAGGGATTTGTTTCATGCCCAAATGTTTCTTATGCAATTCTGAGCCTTTTGCTCTCCACCAGCTGCACTTTAAATGTATTTTAATTGGCTGGAATTTAGAAGGAATCCATTTGGCAGTCATTTACATTTGAAGCACGCCCCTAGCAGCTGAAACAGACCCCAGAAGCAGCCCGATTACTTCATCAAAAGAAACTGCTTGAATACCGTTGACTCCTACATAACTACAGTGTACTCTATTATATAGGTGTGGTGATGTAATTAATAATTTGCTAAATTTTTGCTTATACTGGGAGCAGAATCTATTACCAACTGATACATTTGCAGAGCAGTCTGCAGATTTACAATGCTCAGCATTCGTTTTCAAACACCGTTGTGTTGCCAGAAAGAGGCCTTTCTTGTGCTTTTTCTCTATCTGATCTAAACAATGATGTGGCCCCAACACTGGTATTATTGTTTCTATACTTGCAGCATATCAGGAATGTTACCAGATGGATTTCTGTATATAATATTATTTTAAAAGCTTCTAATGTGCTAGTTATTCGAGGATCAAAGTATAAACTAAGTTTAGTACATTACATTAGGAATGGCTCAGTTTTCCATTTCGCTTTATTTTTGGGTTCCTAATGTGTATTGTAAGCCAACTTTGCAGAGCCTTAATTTAATGTAGTAAGTTCCCCCTCCTCTGCAGTTTGTAATGCAGAGGTTTAATGGTTGACAGCAGTAGGGAGAGTTACCAACAGATGCTCAGAAAAAAAAGAACAAGACATTATGGAGAGAACCACAAGAATTCACACTGTAAAATGCAATATTTAGGATGAATGTAGGGACATTAACAAGTCAGATTTAAAAACAGAGACATTCCAAGTGATTTCGATTGAACGCATGGTATCTGAAAAACCAGAGCTCTGCAATCCATTAAAGCTCCTGTGAAATTGTAACTGCTTGAGAGTTCACTTATCATCAGTGTACCATGGAGGATGAAGGAGAAGAAGAAAAGGGATTATTCTCCAGCTGAAGTACAATGAGAACAGTTTTCTACGTTTAAAAGGTGAATAGTTCTTGAAGTGAAGTTATGACAATACTTGCCACCTACAGAGAAAAGCAGCATTTCAAGTGCATTGTATGAAAAGAAGGATTAATGCCACAGAGAGAGACCATTATACTATAGAAGAGCTGCATATTTTAATAATTTGATTCCATCCAGCTCTGGAAATTTCCATAGTTAACTGGCTTATACTCCTAAGAAGCAGAAAACCTTCAGTGTACTGAGGTCTCAAAGGAACTTACTGGATGTACCACCTTAAAAAAAAAAGCAAACAAAACTGTGGCCAAAGAAGATGATAAATTCTGAGAAGCAAAATCATTTGACACCTTTTAACTGTCTTATGATACTTTGCTGAGAGAGTGCCAAGCAGCTGTCCAGACTCTGTCTGCATTGTTATGGTAACCCACTGTATCACACTCACCTAATGTATTTCATCCTCAAATATATTCATGACTACACAAATATTCTTGCCTTCCTCCGTTTGAAGGCACAACGCCTATGACCAAGCTGGGACACGAACCCAGCTCCTCAGTGCCTGCCTTCCTCCATTAGGTTATGCATTTATAACTGTCCCACGTAGAGACACTTGTGGGACACAACCCAGATCAGAGCTAGCTCAGGTTAACAGCTGAAAAGCATAAGGAAGCATCTTAGATCTTTGAAGGGCAAAGGAAACAGAAGTGGAGGCTTAACTCCAGGCTTTCTTCACCCTCATCCAAACAGAAATGGAAGATTAGAGAGCCGCTCACCTTTATCTCATCTGTAGCTTACCAAAACAGATGACAAAACTCCCACTGAGTTCAAAAGGTGATATGGATGGGAGAACAATTGCATTATTTGAGACCTCAGCTATAAATAAAAAGCAAATCCTAGACTACAAGCAACTAAAATACATCGTATTTGAATCTTTACTCATGCATCATTTAAAACTTTACACTTTTGCCCACATGATTTTATGTGTTTGTTTAGGAAAATAAAAAATATTCCTGGTAGAAGTGCTGCAGTGTAAATATCTGGGGAAGTATCAATATGAACTGTGTGGTGGATGAAGGGGAGCTCTAGACAGGAGGGCAAAAGGCAGCATGCATAACAGCCTGCTCCTGTCCTCCTGCCTCTGCCAAGTGGCAAGCAGCAGACTTTGGAAAGAGAAAGGTCAGAGCTCTATTCATGCTGTCACTCTGAGAATCCCCTGCGTTGTCATGGGCTGCGTGATGACAGCCATGAAGCCTTGATGTGCCATTGATTGTTATAGGACATTTAAGACAAATGGCCATTATTTAGCTTCAATATCTATCTTCACAATTATTTAAATGTGAGACACTGGCAAATGTTTCCAAAGAAATGGTACCAATGAGATTTTCAAAAAAGGGACTGATTTATTTTCAAGCCTCATGTGAGATTCAAGCCACAGCCACAATAAGCCTCAGAAAAGCTATACACTAAACTGATTTTCTGGTAGCAGTTCTGCAAGAAAATCCTTGCATTGACAAAACTTAAGCATATGAAACATTTACTATTAAGACAGTTAATAGCCCTAAGCACAGTGAAAAGGAAAAGCATTACTTTGAAATTTCAGAAACTATTAAAAAAAGAAGACAGAGAGAGAAATATGGGTGCTATCAAAGGAAAGATAATCAATCCTTCAAAAGCAGAGACATCAAGCAGTAAAGAATACTTCCACCATGCCTAATGGCAATTCTTTGCTGCCTTTCTTCCCTAACTGCTGTTGGCATTCAGCTGGACGAAAGGAAAAAAAACAACATTACAGCAGCACACACAAGTGAAAGTGAACTATGGCAAAGGAGAAACCCCACAGTGAATGAAAAGCTGGTTTTCTTTTATGCAAATGCTACGCATCAATGAACCGGTTTCCAGTCTAACAGAATCATCTTCAGGAGATAGATAAGGCTATTAGCGCAACTGATACCTGGTTAAAAATGAAGGAGTGAGGGGGATGAGGATGTAAGTGTGTAGGATTTATTAAAACAGCAGCCCAGCAGAGTCCTAGTGAAACATATGACAAAAGACGAGGAATGATGTCTCTGAAGACAACAGTAGAAAGAATATGTCATCTACCCGGTACACCAGAAACCAGGTGGTGGAAGTATTAAAATAAAGCTTATCGCAGGCTTTAAAAAACTAGGTGAGAACACTGGCCACTCAATTATTTTTCCTTAATCCAGAGACCGCCCATGTGAAATGCTGTGAAGACAAGTAATTGGATGATCAGACTCTCTCTGGTCCTAACTGTGGAGAGCAGGCAGAAGGAAAGCTGAGGACAAATTGCAGCCTTTGTGCTCACAAAATGGGATTACCTCTGTGCATTTTACACCACTTTCTGCCTCCTCATCTTCCTTCAGTACATTTCAAGATTTCCAGATCTGGTCAGGCAAACGTAGGATAACAGCAGACTTAAGCTCCACTGGCCTTATAATATTTTCCTGAGCATCACCCACAACTCCACCACGCTATGGTGTATGGCAAAGGATGTATATTTATGAAAATAGGTTTCCTTCTCTGATCTTTTGAAATCTGGTTCTGCATCCCTTGCTCTCTTCCTTGAAGGAACTACATCCAATTCAGACCTACATATACATATAGGGCATATCTTCATGAAGATCGTATAAAAAAGCCCTGAAACACCGCATGGATGCCAGGTCCTTGGCACAATTATACTCCACTAACCACTCCTGCTGCATTGCACTGCTTACTCATATTGACATCTCCCCAGTGGAAACAGGGCTTAACAAAAGCAAGATGCTCAGTTATTAATGTGTCATGCTTTGGAACAGTAAAGTCAAGGCCTTGTAAACAAAAGAATGTATACAAAAGATGTCTACATTTTTTGGCATGGCAGTGACTTGATTACAAGACCTTGATACTGTACAGTAGTGGAATAGGTCAGGAAAGCAATCACCTTTCTTGTGCATTAATACCTCACCTTCTTGAAATCAACAGCACGGGATTTGGGGATGTTAGAAACCAACCCACTCCTTTGCAGTATGCAGCACTCTGAGAAATGCTTTCATGTCATCAGTCTACTGGGAGTTCAAATCTTATCTGTCTGTACCTCCTCTGAAGGAACAAAATCTCTGATACTGGAACTAGAACACAGGGCATGTTACAGAAATACCAAGAGCTGAGATGATAGACACCGTTTGGCAGATCAATTCCCTAAAGCTAAGATGCACACATTGTTGGCCTGTTATCTGCTACACACATTCCTGTGACAAGGTATCTGCAGCGCTATTACATTCTACACTCAAACAGTGCTTAATATGGAAAATAATTTTCAAAAAACAATACTTAATTTGTGTCCAAGGCCAAATTCATACCCTCAGCAAATCTGGTTAGGCACAAAGTCATATTACTCAGCATTAATATCAGTTTGGAAGCTTATTCTGAATCAGTGTCCATGGACTTCCTACCATTGCTTCTCAATTTTTCCCTGCAAAATATTATAACTTTCTTGTTGCCTCATATCACTTGAAAAAGGAAGAGATATTTAAAATATGAGCTTGTATTCAGAATTGCTGGTATCATTTGCCTTGCAAATCATTGCTGTCAGAGAAGGTAATAATCTGCTCATGAAGAGAGTAAGACCAAACATGGTTGATATGAAAAACTTCAGACCATTCCTTTGCAAGGGCATGGTCTGAGAGTTCTTTTCAAGGCAGAAGACAGGTGTGTGCAGAAGACACTGAAGGTTGTGGGATAATGTTACTGACTACAAACAGGCCTGGACAACACAACTGACTGGAGGGCAAAAGTAAACAAGGGTGGAGCAAAAACAATCCAAATTATGCATCTTGCATGGATGCACATTCACCTTCAGGGGAAGCAGTCTGATGCCCTGGAGAGATGCATCATCCTCAAGTGAACAATAGTCACTTTGATGCATTAAGACAAATGTCATTTTCAGTTGCTGCATGCTGGCTTACCTTATAACCAAGCAGATTCACATGTCAGGCTGTGACAACTTGAAAAGAAATATAAAAAAATCTAGAAAAACTATATATATATATATATAAAGTATCAATGAGTCACTCTTTCCTCACAGGTAATATATAACACCCCACTGTAGATATTTAAAAATATTTAGAACATCTACTGCTGTTCTAGGACTTCTCACTGAGGATTAAGTTACAGAAGTCAGGGGAGACACAGGGAAGTCCATGGATGCTCATTCTCATTCTCTTTATCAGCTTAAATTTCTATTAAGCAAACAGGTTGAGGAAGACTTACGGGTACTCAGTGTAGGAGATTAAGGTCCTCTAGAAAAGCTGAGTGTTTTGTTTATGCACATTCCTATCAATCTCTTGGTCATAAGCACTCACAGCTTGTAATAAAACAATGCCTGAAAGTTCATGTCAAGGGCATTATTTTCAATAAACACTGGAAACTATGACATTCTTATTAGCTCAATTAAGATGAGACAACCTTCAAAGACTGGTGGGTTTTTAAATTAAACTATGTATTGGAACAGCACAGAATGGTAATGCACAGTGTTACCAATGAGACTGGTAAAATACTGATTTTTTGTGAAATAAGGCTCTGATCTGGGACACCAGCCATACCAGCAGATCATCAGGACCACTGCTGTTGGGGAATTTCTACATGGACATAGAATTCTATTCTTTCAGAAGAATGTTCCAAACCATACTTTAGTCACTAAGGGTTTTTTACACCACTACTTAGCAATTATTATAACAATGCATATATTAAGAACCTTGTTTCACACATTCTTTTAATAATAGCGCTTGGAACTTTATACAGTACTAGAGGATTCAACATCTAAACCTTCCCAGAAAGCAGGCAAATAGCGAATGTCATATCTCTCATAATGCATTTAGGTACTGTATAGATGGGACGTAATTAAAGTAAGACTTAATTAAAGCCTTTCTTCTCCAGAGACAGACAGGTAAAACATAACTTACTGTATTCTTGAGTACAAAAGAGGCTAAAATTGTCTTCATGATTACACAACTGTACACTCCTGGTACAGCAAAGGGGAAATACTGTAACAGTTGGGAGTAAGTTTTGCTTTCAACTGTTCCCATTTCAGTCTGAACTGATTTCTAATCTCTTGAAATAAAGCAATCAAGATCTATTCTGCTTAGTATATAGAAAACTTTACTTTTGTAGCACACTGCTAAAAGACTGTATAGGCGATCCCTGGTGCTTGTGCTAAACTGTAGTGCTTTCAGTGATGCACCACAAAAATCCACCTGGGTGGAACCAGCCACTTCAAAGTGTGTCCTTGGGCAAGTTACTCAACTTTCTTGGTTAACAGCTGGATTTCTTTGTGGTGGTACTCACCGCTTACTATCTGTAGGCATAGCAAGTACATCCAAAAAGGGAGTGTCAGCCGCCACATTACTGAACACTATATAAACTTAGTGTTTATTGCTTTGTGTTTGGAGCAAGATCTCCAAGACAATGGCTGGCCTCAATGCCCAGTATGATGCATGGAGAGAGACTGAAAAGTAAGGAAACCCAAAACCCAAAACCCAGCAGCACGTACTGAAGTCAGGACTTCAACATGAAGTCACATATTAAACTTCAGTCCCTCTTGTACCTCAAGCACTGATTCAGAGTTGTATAGAAATCTTTCTGCCTGCTTCTATTCTAATTTGTGGCTCCACCTCTTAAAGGTATTTGGCAATAACAGTTCTCTGAAAAGCCTTATACATAAAGCTACCAGAGGAAGGAACCTACTACTCTGTGTTTTCTGAAGAGCACCTAAAGGTAAAATGTTTTAAGGAAAGGTGCCACCAGTCAGTATTTTCTATGTGAGCAGCAAGCCAGCAACAGGCACCTACCCCAACAGCATGGTTCTTACCGCAGAGACCCTCCAGGTCAGCTGTGATGAATGAGATGTCTGTGCTTCAGGCACAAGTCCCTCTTAAAGGCTAAACTTTCAGCGACGTGTCAAGACAGAGCACTGCAAAGAGTGAAATTCTGCAGACCTCCCCCTCCACTGCAGGTGGGTGAGGGAAGGGCAGTGTGCCTGCTCAGTGCCCTCACCAGGTAAAACTGCCAACGAGCAATGGGTTTTGCCAAGGGAGTATAACTAAGGCAGCTGGGCTGCATTAATATTGAGAGCTGATTATTTTACATTCACTTTAGGGCTGCTGTAGAATTATCCCCTTGGACTAAAGGGCCTAAAACATGGCAGAAAACCTCCTTTTGAAAGCTATCCTGTCTGTATTAAAAGACGAACTTCAATAGTGAAGTTACAGGTGGCCTTAGGCTTGGCTGCAAAGGTCTGCATGGCTGTAATGGGTATTGCACGAATGTGGGCGACTGGACCTCTGTGCAGAGGACTTGTACCTTCAGCAGCCACTGGCGTGGTTGTTGGTTTGAGCTTCAGGGTGATGCAGAGGCAAAACCCAGCTTGCAAAGGCAGAGCTGGGCAGGAATCACAGCCATGATGTGGAGATGAGAGAAATGACACCTGCCAGCCAGCCACAGATTTACTGTCATTGTCTCTCCTTTCAGTTCCTCGTTCTGCAGAATGGGGATAACCTTTTCCTCAAATGACTGTGGTGGCAAGAGGCAAGGAATTCATCTATGAAATACTCTGCTGGAAGCAGTTACAGAAGCTGAATGTGGTATTATTACATGAGCAATATCATTCTTTGAAAAATTTATTCTAGTCACAATGCTGTACTAAATTTTCCTGAGCATAGGTGATATTTTAGCAAAATTTTCTTTGTTTATAGAGGCATAGGAAAGAGAGCGGGACAAAGAGTTATGGCATCACTAGTAAACAAGTCCAAATTTTCTAAGGTCATAAAAATAAAGCAGAACACAGAGCTCTGTACAGTAGCTGTAAGATCTTCCAATTGCTTCACTTTTCCTCCAAAAGCCAGTGAAGCTTTCTGAACACAGCAGAGAATGATATGATCAATCCTCCTGCACAAAGTAATTATGTGGTTGAATTCTGAACAAACAGAGCACTGTAGGATAGTGGTATTTACAATTATTCAAATTAGTGGACATGAGCATACATAAACACTCCAAGCATAACGAGAGCATTTTGGTCAATGAACCAGCAAATGACAGAAAGAAAAAGGCAAAAGAGTTGACAAAGAAAGGATAAGAATAGAATAACCACAGTCTGAGAAGAAGCAGCAAGTTCAGCAATTTGCCAGACCCAAAATTCAGGTTTAAGGAATTTTTTCCTTCTTCACATCACTCCTCCATTTTCTGAAGGCCCTTAGGTGCTATAGTATGGGCAGCTGAATTTTCTGTTCTGTTTCTGTTTCCAAGTTGGCTATAAGCATTCACCAGATCAAATGAGATTTATGCCAGGACAGCTTTTGCCCTGTGCCTTCTTGACCACACAACCCACAGATGAATTTTATCTAAGTTCAAAATAATAAACCAGATTACTTAAAGTATCTACTGATGACAAAGCGCTTTTAAGCATATTCATAGTACAGGACTGAGAAAGGACAGCTGGATGTCTGCAGGAACAAACGTGGGGTTTGTTTATATTTGGAGTTTCCAGAGCCCTAGCAGTGATGCTGTGAGTCAATGCATCCTCTAGCTACCCAGGTCAGTACTATGTGAGTTGAGGTCACATTAACCCTTCTCCCCTTGCAACAGAGATACACACTATGTTCCTGCAAATGATTACTTACATCAGCCTTCTACTCCAGAAATCCTATTCAAGGGTCTTGTGTTGATACACACTGACAGTGAACCAAGCCCTGCGTATTTTGACAGTAGAACAGCACTTAACTTTTAAATAATACTATCCAGCTGTGGACATATTAAATCCAAATAAACTGCATGTCTAAGGCAATTTTCTTCCTTGCATGACAAACCTAGGTTGCTTTTATTCTGTTCCCTAAATAGACCTCTCCCATTTCTATTTAGCCAAATATTTTGCTGTAAAACTTTAACAAGGGGAATGATGATTCACCTGAATTATAGCTATACATCTGCCGTAACTGTTTGCAAGGATGCTTGGATGCTCAACACACCCATGAGACGGCTTGCAAAATAATCCACAGGAATGTACATTAGAAAAAAAACCTGCCATAAACATACAAAGATGAAGGTTTGACTAGGATTTAGTCAGTTAAAACAAATATTTTTGCATTGAGCAATTAGAATCACAATTAAAAGGTGTTCTCTTCACTATGTGGTACATGCACATGGTTCATACACAGAAACTGTTAGCTCTTAGGTCAGTAAGCGCATTCTTAACAATTGCAAACAAAAGGGGCAGATAAAGAGCCCGAGACCAGGTTGGCCTTGTATCACTCATGAAGATTGATGGAGCCAGAGCAATCGCAATAACAAGCATTTCAATCATGCCTTAGGCCTCGCTAGAAAAGCACTTTTAAAAGGCAACAATAGAGACACTACTGCTGATACAGGAAAACTACAGTGTGTATCATCTGGATCTCCCAGACGCTAGGCTGTGCACTCATGATGGATTGACTTGTCTATACCACAAGAGCACGTGGGAAGCATTTCATTGTTTTGTTCCTCTGCCACTATTCTTTGGACTTAGTCCTCACAGTAATTGGGCACTGGGCTGCATGGGGCCTCAGTGGCATCACATTACTTCTTCCATGAACTATCATTGCTTTTCTTTCAAAAAAAATTGTACAAGTTCTGCTTTTCATTGCACAGCAAGTAGTTGAAAATGAAGACCCAGACGATAAGCCTTAACAACCCTAGCAGATATAACATATTTGATATCCTATTTTTACTCTACTGTCATATTGTAATTAAAAAGAAAGATTTGCCACCTCCTTCTTCCCAATTAAAAATCTCCAGATGGAAGCTGGCTGGGCATGCTCTGGCACTCAAAAAAAAAAAAAAAAAAAAAAAAAAAAGCTATAATGAAATGTAGAGGGAATTTATGTTGATATTGTCAACAAGTCAAGTTGTAGGGGAGTTACATTCATCCAGGAAAATAGGAATACCGTTTGTCTACAGCACCAAAGCAGTAGCTGCACGGTGGGAATTTACAGAGATTCAGCACCTTTGTTACATGGAAAAGGTACACATTGGATGGAAATTAGTGTAGAAGAAGGATACATTTATTTGGTCAATGATCAGAAAAATCCCAGGACTACAAACCGCTGTACAAGCGATGCCACAGCTTTGCAGCACAGGAGCTATATTGGTCTTGGAGGATCTCCAGGTTGTCTGAGTTGTTTCTGTTCTCTATTGTGGGATGGATTCTATCTGCCATGGAGTTGCTGCCATTTCCAGTGTATTCTGACTGTACAAGAAGAAACCAGTGGACATTTGTGGGACATGGTGTCATTTCATAGAAGAAAATGATTTAGAAAAGCCAACCAAGCCATAGAATAGTAAAGTTTATTTGGGAAAGGAGAGAGAAGAAAAAGCAATGTTTTACAGAACAGGACCTTGGAGCACTGGAAGATTGCTGTAGCAAAAAACAATGACCTCAGTGGAAACTAGACCTTTGACAGATGAACAAGAGGGAGGATGGGCTCCTCAGAGCTGCATGATGAAGCTGCTCCTTCTGCTCCATCACCTACTCACGTCATCTCCTAGTGCAGAAAGCAGTCTTGGGATTGCTGCTGATTTAAAGATAGATCTGCTAATCTGTGGTTTAATAATTATAAGCAAAGAGTGTACATTTTGTTAAGTTTCAGGCCAAGTTTAGTCATATTTCCCCAGCACAGCAAATCCACCTATCCCTCTGGCAAGAAAATGAAAGATGTGAGAATCAAGAACAAACATGTACTACTGGAGGACGCACATTGCATTTTTAAGCTCAGACGCTTAGAAGCTTTCACTATAAAGCAGTTAATGATGGGCCAAAACCCCAAAGGTTTTTTATTCTCCTTCACCAGCTGTCAGCTTCAGCTGCAGATAAAACAGGATCCTGATTTAAGCTTTGTAGATAAAACCAGCAAAGCATGCAAAGTTTAGATCATTCCCACAAATACTGGTAAATACCTTACACACAAGACCATGGTGCTTCTCAGTGTCCCTTTTTCTCTTCTTCTGTTTTAAAAATAGCAAACCCATCAAATCTATATTTTTGTGTCTGGGAAATTCAATTGTCTCCATAAACCTCTGAACTTGGCCCAAGTCAAAGACCTTAAATAGTTGTGGTAAACTGAGATAAGAGTAAGTGTTGCAGTGCATGTCTGATGGATGTAAAGCAGCCCCAACTGCACAGAGAGGTGCCACTAGGGATTTTTTCAGTAAGCGGACCGGTATTGTTTCCTTCTATCGACTTCATTACCTGCTTGATTTCCAACAACATGCTGTAATACACCTCAGTCAGCAAAATGCTTCTATTCAGATTGACAGAGCCTGTGAAACCTGTGGAAACAATTATTTTCTAAAAAGCAGAAGAAAGAAAACAAAATTCCTGACTTGCTCAAATCATGAACTTTGAACCAAAAACAAGAAGATAAAATTAATCTGCAGTTATTTTATAGGTCTCTACATTAGGTCTGATAGCTGATTTACTGATCAGCACTGCGGGAGCATACAGAAGAAAATCAGCTCACACAAATAAGAACATGAAGACTTTCAGACAATAAAAGGTCTATCAGTCATACTTTTCTCTGAAGTAAGTGTCATTCATCTTAATATACCTTCCTGTCCTCTTGCTTCATTTGTGTTGGAAAAGAATCTGATAAGATTTGGTATATTTTTTATATAAACTAAGCAGTGAAAAAATTATTTGATGTGAGTATTACTTAAGCCTGAATATGTAGTCATTTTTTAAAAATGTGGATTAGGATGAAGACTTTCTTGCATTTTACACATGCTAGTTCTATAAAGGAAACAGAACATAGTTTTAGATGTCCAGTGAAACCACAGTGTACTTTAAAAAAATTACTTCTACATGAATGCTAGTGTTCTTCATATTTGAAAAAGAAACATTACAAAAAAAAAAAAAGACAGGATATTAAGTGATTTAAATCACAGTAGAGCCTACAGAACTGACTCAACAACCAGCTGTGAAAAGAGCCAGATTCTAGATGAAATGGACTGTAACATATTTACAAAAGAAAGCAAGGAACATAACCTTACACTTTCCCTTAGGCCTCATAAAAGAGATTCAGCTGTGATTTAAGAGACCTGAGGCAGGAAGGTATCACAGAGCACACCATACTCATTTGGTTAAAGAAAAAACAAAACCCAAACAAAAAAAACCCCCAAAACCAAATCAAAACAAATTTAGTTACTTAAAACGTTATAGACAAGATTATTTGCAATTAATTGTATCTTTCATCTTCTCTTTTTCTCCCATTCCAAAGAGTGTAAAAATCTATTACTATATTGATGTGATTGCATGCAAAGTATTCTTAAGGAAGAAAAAAAAAATTAAATTTAAAAGTACCCTTTGCAGCACAGTGAAACTAAAGCAACAGCCGCTAAACAGGAGGAAGTCCTGCTTTGTCTCTCTGCCAGTGAAATGAAGTTCAGCCCTGAACCAAAACCCTAACCTTCCCCACAAGAGTTTCTCAGTACACTCGGAAAAACTGAGGATAAACTAGAGGGGAATTCAGAATCTATTTAATGATTATTTAACTACTCCATTTTACCATAGTATTCACCACCTTCCTAGTGCCTTACGTGCATGCAGAAAGCCATTGACCCAAGGCACTAGCAGCTGAGGCCACGCTCCAGAAAGTGCTCAGATGCACAGGCTTCATTCAGGTTTCACTGAAGACGAGCCTTCCAGCTTTTCCTTTCCAGTAAAAATGGCACAGCTTGCCTTTCCGTCTCATCACACAGTTTATTTTCAGGTGGACCTTGTGCGGCTCTGTTTCATTACGTTAACCTAATGTCACCCACTCCATTTCTCCTCCACTTACACAACTTTTAAGCAGACATGCTACCCAAGGAAACCTCCCCTGTGTTCCCAGTTCATCAAACACCAACACAAGCCTTCTGGTAAACCTGTGGTATACTATCAGTCAGATCCATTATTAGAGGAAATATGCCCCATAAGACATTTTCATATTTAGTGAAGAGGAAAAAAAACGAACTGAGAAGCAAAAAAAAATCAGTCAGGTGCTCTATGAATCATGATGTGGTTTGAAGTTTGAATTCCTTAATAATAATGTTTTTGCTGACACATGTTGTTTGTATTTGCCTTCAGAACTGTCTGTGTTAATAATGAGTAATTCCACTTGGAAAATATTTACATAAAAGTATTTATTCTTATGTCACAGGCATAGATAGTGTCTTCTTAAAAGGGAAAGAGCAGCCAGGAAATGACTAATACTGCAACCGATTTTAATGTGCTGCCCTGAGATACCCCACTAGAAACCTATACACGCATTGTGTGATTCCAACCTGTTACCACCACTTTGGTCACTATGTTGCATTCTGCTGGTCAGACACAAACTTAAAGTTCCCACCACTGTGATGGTTTTCAAAGCCACTCCAGTGTGGCCTGCAACCACAGTTTAGACACATGCATATAACATTTACAGGATGAATTAATACCTCAGGTAGAGAACTATTTGTCATATTTCACTAAACCACGCTATTTTCCAGCTATGTTGATAGATTTTAGATATGAGGCAATAAGAACCATGGTGACTGAACTCAGAACTATGAAGACAGCAAGGCTCAGGAAGAAGCAGAACTGGACATCAGCCATTAATGATTCAACCACCACTCTCCACCAGGAACAGTTAACTTTGGAATTCAAAATCAAGTTTTCAGACTTTTACACCCAGTATCAAAACCATCTGAGAGAACAGGACAATGAAGGTATAACAAAAAGATCCTTACAGAATACAATTCCTACTAATTATTGTCTGCAATTGCCACTAAACAAGTAATATCTAATCATACTTTTTATACAGCAGTTTGCATTTGCACTAAAGAGTTTGTAAATTATGTGATAAGATTAGAAAGATGTTTACTGATGCTTTTGTTTTTCAAAGCATCAGAGATGCTTTTACTTTTACTTTGCATCATTTGTAGGTAAGAAATATAACAGCTTGTGTTTGTGTTAGGTTTAACAGTTAAAATTTAAATGGTCTACTGTGGTTTCAAAGCTGCCAATTGCAACTGAACATATCCTTCTGAAAACAAAGATGTTGCCTCTGTAAAAAGTCTTGCCCAGGAAAATTTATCCGCTTCATGTTTGCTGTAAAAGGGCTGCCCCCGTTCAGGCAGAAACAAGCTCTTCTGAGAGGCTGGGAAAGCGTATTTAAATAACACAAAAAGTGGATTGGAAGGGAACTTCCCATTGATGAAAGCAGGGAGTAAAGACAATGCAAAGTGCTGCCGAGCACCAAGATCAAAAGGTTTCCCAAAGTTATCAAAGTAGACTATAGGTAAACCACCCCACCAGACTGAGGTGCAGAACGTGGCTGTGTCTATAACACTCATTTGAAACAGAAGACGGAGAAATAAAACTAAAAGGAATACAATAAAACATTATGCACATCATGTGTTTTTCTTCACAGCCGTATCCAAAGCTGAACATCCCAGGAATTCTGCAGATGTCTCCCTTAAATTCCTAGCAAAAGATAAACATCTGCTGGGGCTGAAACAGAACCAAGTAGATAAATATCTCAGGTTGAAAATACCCAAAGGACTTTGCATGTCTTCAACATCTTTTTGACTCTTTCACTGTGGGAGACAGTGGTCAAATACAGTATGAAGCAAAGCCATTTAACAGACCCACAATTAAGATATGCCTGAGTCTCTAAAAATTGTAGCTTCCAAACACAGCAGGTTCTCTGTTTGCTTTGCATGACTGAAGGAGAAAATCCAAACATGATACATCACTTTCCCTTTTGAACTTGCACTTTTAAACATTTCCAACAGCCTGTGCAGGAGGTAATCAAGAAACTAATGAGATCGCTACATATGGCCTTTGGATGTTGCAGCCACTGTAAGCCCCACAAGCCACACTGCCTGCTGTATATCCTTCATTAATGACATCTGCCTCTTTGGAGGACAATCCACCCCAGCAGCACCTATACACGGGAGAGCCAGTTGTCTCTGTTGTGGCTGAGGACAAAAGCCTGACGTGGGCACTATTCATGCAGTTCAGTGACAGATTGTGCAACACGGCACGGCTCCTTGCACTGTCTTCTGCTCAAAGTATCATACTGAATGGAGCGGGTCATAAGCAAAATATTTTCCAAAAAGCTATTATCATTTCTAAAATATGAATGGGTAAGAGCACAAAAGGCTTGCAAACATTTTGCTGATGTACCTACCTACAAGCCATCCTAAGTTTTCCAGAGTGCTTTGCAGTTACCGAGCCAGCTGGCGCTCGTGTGTAACCTGTCCCATCTAATACCTTGGCTGTCTGGCAAGTTGTATATTTGATGGCTTATCCATGGTTACAAACCACACCATTATCTTGTGCTGCTTTTGTAAATGTTTCTAGGTCTGCTTTTAAAAAATGGTCAAAAGTGAGCAGTCCACAGTCTTCTTAGGTGGACTACAGCTAACAAAAGTACAGCTCTGGTTCTCTAAATCTCTGACAGTTTGCTCAGAGATGGATGAATTTAGCAAAGCTGGAAAGCATTGCTTCCAAGAAAGGTGACATGAGACAGATGCTAGTCATATTCCCTTATTTTTTCCCATGAGACACACACAAATATGTGATTAAATTTGCCTCTGCCATGAAATAATATGCAAACTCTCGTTTCTCTGCCTT
Source organism: Falco naumanni (assembly GCF_017639655.2). Lineage (NCBI taxonomy): Eukaryota > Metazoa > Chordata > Aves > Falconiformes > Falconidae > Falco > Falco naumanni. The sequence goes on along the minus strand of NC_054061.1, from coordinate 30,000,579 downwards.
GGAAAAAAAATCTATTTATTTTTTCTAGGGCAAAATACACAAAGACATGCCTAAATATTGCCACAGGCACTTTTAATGAAGATTTAAAAGACATTTCAAATTAAAATCTTGGCAAACGTCTCTTCTTCCCCAAAAAAATCAACTGCCAACAGCAAATATTTCTGTTGGCAAACACTTTTCTGCTCTATAAAATTCTTCTCCATTAGGAACCTCCTTCCCCAAAGGCCTGGTAAAAAGGGTCTGAGAGAGCTCCATGAATATTGTCAAGTGGAGGCTGCACTTTGCCGTAGGGCCAGAAGGGACCATTAGATCATCTCATCTAACACCTGCATTTTAAAAAAGCACACAACAACAACAACAAAAAAAAACCAAAAACCACCAGAACTTCACCCACTCACTTCTGTATACAGTCAGTAAAATGTGTTTAGTTAGCAAATATCTTCCAGAAAGTCATTCCTCCACCCTTGATCATCAAGAAATGGAGTGTCCATTCAGCAGTTCCCATATTTTTATCTCTATGGAAAAACTATATTACTAATCTCAAGAAGTACTCGTAAAGAGCTACTGCTGTTCGAGTACTAGTATCTGTGTTTATATTTCTCAAATGCCTCCCTCTGAATGCAGATTCTACATCTCACTGGGATGTATTTGAACATTAGGTGAATGTTACTGTGCAATATTGAGTATGTTAGTAATTTAGGAGCCAGTTTATTAGAAAATCTACAGTATGCCCATCAGTAACTGTACCGTGCTGAATGTATAAGATGGACATATGTTCTAGTGGTATTGAGCCTAAGAGTGAATTTGGAGACAGGTCTTGATTAACGCTGAACTACATTGATGTACCATCATCTGCAAAGTAAAAGGACTCCACCTGTTAGAGCTTCTGGGTATGGTTTCTATGCTAGCCAGTTAATTTATCTGCTTATGCAGAATTCTTGCATTTCAAATTACACCAAAAAAGGTCTCAAACACAAAACCAGAGAAAACATGTTTCACTACATTTTTGTTTTAAAGTTATAAGATATTTTAAATTTCTAATCAATTTTTACCTTACTAAATCCGTATTAAAAATCATGGCACTGGCATATAACTTTCAAACAAAATTTATGTTAATATCTTATGTATTTAACATTATAGCACATTACCAAACACTTTTCTAGCACTTCACATTTATAATTCATCACACAATTTTTGCCTACCCTCCCTTGCTGGAACATTTCCCATTTGGGAGAAAAAATCCAGATTGGAGCTATTTGTCCATGAGGTAGTTTAGGTCTGTATTTATCAGCATACGATTATTTTGGCTCTGTGTTTGTATAACTATATTGATTTCCTGCAGTATAAAGAAGAGAAGACACTTCTACCTTTTTGAGAGAAAGTGTAATGATGACACAAAATGACGTCCATTGTCCTCATAAAAAGATAATGAGGTAGAGAATAAAAGGAGAGGCAGAAGTTTAACCAGGAATAAATCCAACAAAAAAGGAGGAATGTGAGCTTTTGAAATGGTAGGTATTGCACCATAAATTTTGAAGTCAGCACAATTAAACCTTGTTTTGGGGTATACACATGACATAGTACTGCATCATTGTCCAGCCAGGGTTACTGGGAAGAATTGTGCTCAACAGTAACCGTTTGCAGGATTGGCTTTCCCATGGTCAGATCTGACACCTAGGAAACAGCTTTAATATGCAAAATCAGTTTTGCCTTCTGTGAGTGGTTTTTCCAAGAGAAGAACTAAATGATGACATCTGAAAATAATCTTCCCAAACGGCATTCTTACCTGAACAAGTCCCAGTCACTGGTTTATGCTGTTTGCGTACAACAGCTGTAAGTATTTCAAAGCAATCATTGCTAGTACTCTTAAATTTGCATCCTTGCCCATCCAAAGATAACAAAGTGCTTTGCAAACACCGGCTCTTAATCATTTGGGGAAATACATTCATCCTCAAACACCACCCCTTTGAGGCACGTATAGGAAATTGTTTCTCCAACACTGATGCATGTAAGCTTTCACAAGGAGAAATACACAAGTAGTTTTATACCACACAGCCCTCTTATCTCTGCATAGCATCATTATAAGCTTTCTCCTGTGTCAAAAACTATGCTAACCATCTGCAACAGGCAGATGGTTTTTCTCTGGGAGAAAAAACGGGGGGGGGGGAAATTTACTGGTTTACTATAATTTATGGAAGAAGCTTCATAATTATAGAAGAGACTTCATCTTTCACAGCTAGGAAAAAAAGCATCATGCTCTGTTTTCAGATGCCTCCACTGGGAGGCATCCCTCAAATGCTAGATAACACTGGCAGACATAAGACTGGAACTCTGGTCTCCTCCAGGAGTGGAAGTGGAATTGAAGCTCAGACTTTAGGATTTATAAAGTTGCTTGAGGAAAGCAAATGCAATTAGAAGGCATATGTTTAAAACACATCTTAGAATTTGTGAAAAAATGCAGGACTGAGGCACCTACCTAAGGCTAAATATATGCTAAAGTATTTTATTGATTTAGGACAGCAGCTGGGAGGGAGGACTTTCTCATGGGAGTCAGCGCAGACTCCGAAATGTATGTCAATGGGGAAATTAGAAAGCAGATACCCACTTGCCCCCATTCAGCTTCTATGTTAATTAACTTGCACTAACTTGAGGTTTACACCAAATCATGCTCAAAATCATGTGTTAGCTGGGGAAAGAAAGAAGTCACTAGTATAAAATAAGGGACTCAACATTAGGAACACATCTGTGAAAACTTACAGGAAGAAACTTCTACAGGACTCAAACGGATAATTTCTGTAGCTCCTACGTTAAGAACTCTGTATAGGCAGTTCAGCGCGTTACACACAGCAAAACAGTAATTCCCCACAAACAGGTACAAGATGAAACAGATCACACTAACTCATTTACATACATGGCAGTTTAAATCTCAATGGCTATCAAAGCATTTAATAAATTACAGCCTGTGATAAGCAGACAGAAGAGATGGTGAAGTGTGTTGCAGGTTCCTGGACACCGCAGAAAATCTCCCACAGCCTTTTTGAGGAAGATAAAATAGCAGGTAGGTGGTTAGAGTTAATTCCCTGTAGTACAGTATCAGCTACTTATCCAAATTAATGAATAATAATGAATAACAATGTTCATTTCAGCCTTGTTGCAAACATACATACCTGGATCATCAATATGAAATTGTTTCCAGGTTGCAGAACAGTAATTCATCATCTGCTATTGTATAAAAACCAGAATAATCTCCTCTCCTTAGATACACAACATTTTCCCCTCTGGCTGGAAGTTTGTGGGTTACATGAGGTTGTATATCCTCTGAGATACAGCCACACACAGAAGGATTTTGTTATTGTTGGGGGCACAAAAGCACATTTTAGGATCCTGGCATAGGCAGGGAAGGTGTTCTGTTCTGAAATTCAAGTAATTACAAAAAGCCCCTATCCATGAAGGGCTGTATTCAGCTAAAGAATTAAGATCATATTGTCTTAATTTTGTCTTAACTTGTTACATTTTCTTACGCTGCCCTATTAGAAACATTATAGTTCAAGTGAAGTGATCAGAGCCTACTGGGCACAGATCAGCTGTGGATTAAAGATGAATTAAAGTCTTAATTTAATTAAAGGCTAATTAAAGACTGTGCATAAAGAACTCCCCAAACCAAGTGCCTGTCATCTTATCTGAGCATGGCTATTAATGTCATTTCTACAGCTGTACTTGCAAATCTTTATATGTAACATCAATGTTGCAATTCCTCTTCAAGTCTTTTCACAGTGCCAATCCACTGTCTCATTTTTTACTGCTTTTCTCCATTTCCAGATTTGTCAGACACAATTTATTCCTTATGAATCAGAGATAGCTAGCTTTTGTCAGCTGATATTTCTCCAGATGTTTTGTGATCTCACATCTTATTAATGTCTCCAGGATATTGCCTGCCAGTAAGGTTAGGCACATAAACCTGTAATTGTTTGTCTCTTGCCCTTCCAAATGGCTCCCATGCTGGCTAACAGGTCTCGTCAGCAAGGTCAGCCAGAGAAAGCATGCATATGGCCATTCACAAGTCACATAGTGTATTTTTCTTTTGTTCAGTGACCATGGTATTTTCAGTGGTATATGTAAAAATATATATCTACTGGCACAAAGTCTGCTATTCCAACGGTGAAACAGGAATGAAACAGTTATAAATAAAGAGAAAAAAGAAATAGGGGAAGATGTTTCCCACACCTATCATTTAAAATCTCATCATTGAAAGAAAATCTCTCTGTCTTAAAAATACTCTTTTGTGTCTGGTGTATTTCATGTTGTTACAAGTCTTCAGGTTATGCCCTGAAAAGAGCCGAAACAGTAGAAAGAGCAAGATGTGACAAGAGAGCTGGCAGAAATCCAGAAAACATAATTTGCACAGTATAGATTTGAGATAGCCTTAATATTGGGGATAACCTACTGGGAGCTTTGAGATTGAAATCTTAGACATTCAAATACTATTTATGCAAAGATCTAACAAGTATTTCTGTAAGGGTGGTGTCATTGCCATCTTTACAATTGGCTTAGACCAGGTAATGGTGAAAGAATAATAACGATAACTAGACAACATCTGTTAAACCTTGTGTCCTTGAACTAAAAGACCTGAAGTACATGTAGAGATAGCATAGGTGTAGCAGAAAGTTAAGTATGAATGATCACCTTATAAAAACATTGCTGGCACTAGACAGCTACACAGAATCTTCTAGCTGCTTCTGCGGCTATTCCAAATTCAGGTTTGCCTCCATGTCATGAAACAGTTTTCTTTCGAAATCCAAGACTTTGTACAGTTTTAGAGCACAAAACAGCATGTCTGTGCCTGTGCAGACATCTCCCTCCTCTCTTCTTCTGAATGTTCAAAAACTCCAGACACAGGTATCTCCCTACACATTGAGTAAACATCCCTGTTAGTGACCATGCAATTTCATTTGTTAGTTCATTCAGTATGCTACAATGGAGATTGTTTATGTTATCCTAAAGGCTGTCATCAACATTTTTGAAAACTATGTCAAATGGTCATTTAGAATTGGACTTTTACATAGATTACCCTTGAGCTTCTGTACACACCAGGCCCTCTCAGTTTTTTGATTGTATATCTCTACTGAGATTCTCTGTGTAAGTTCCAGGTTTTCAGGCCTCCTCCTTTCTTTGCATATTCCTAATGTATAGCTTTAAGTTCTTGCTCACTGAGAGAGACACTTGCCCCATTCCCCAGTTCTTCCTTTTTGTCTGCCTGGAGGTAAAGCTTTGGACTGTGTCTGTATTTTTAGTTGGAAGTAATTCCAGGCTGTCTCTGGATTGTTGTCTTTGTGATCCTTAGTTTTGCAAACACCACCAACACCAGAAGCGTCACAGGACTCAACCTCAGGTTTATGCCTACATTTTTCTGTCTTAAAACTGAACGAAACTCGTTTGTGATAATTCGGCCTGGGCTGATGTCAATAGCCAGCCAAAACTGGTACTTCTTGCTGGTTCACTAACTGTTCAATGTCAAGACCTAATTCCCATCAAGTCCGGGAGTATCTCAGCCCTGCCTTTTATTTTTCTGATCTAGTTCTGGGAAATTAAATTCTTCCATTATTGTGCAGCTAGTAATTTTACTTATTTTCCCTGCAATCTAATAGATTACTATAGTACCTGACACCACATCCAACTTCATTATCATCTCTGGTATATTCCACAGGTGCTTTCTTTCAGAAGTTCCCTCATTCCTTCCTCTTCTTGTCTCAGACAGACTGGCTCCATCACCTACTACTGGTAGCCTTTACCCATGACATCCTTTATAGCTCTGCTTTCCTGCACTAGCTGATGTCTCCATCATCCTTCCTCACATTCACATTCTTCCATTTGTTAACCTCCTCACAAAAGGGTCTGCTGTTTAGATCCTCTTTGTCATTAGATATCTGCAACTTCAAGGCTTATGACCAGGCTCATTTCCCTCAATAATCTCTCAAAACTCAATTGGAAATCCCAGGACTTCCTTCGATTGTGTTTCTACTCCATATATATTTCTGTGCATAAAGTTTATTATGTCCTCTTTCATACTAGCTGCATGATTCCATAAATCCTGTTCCCTGTAGGCTTGTTTGCCTATGTTTTGTTCTCATATTTGATATTTCCTAGTGCTCCCACTTCAGTTTTCCTTATCCTTACCAGAAAAGAAGAGAGAGATGCCCCCTCTTTACTCACATAGGCACTGAAAAGCTCATAGAAACTCTCACATACAAAAATTTGCTGGCTTGTACTACTTGCTGGACTTCCAGCGAACACAGTCTGTTGTGTTTTCACAGCCCTCTGCTTCAGACAGCTTTCAAATAAATATAATCTGTGACCACAGGCAAGAAAGAAGTGCCAAGCCTGTCAGCAAAAAAACTTCTTGTAATGTACCCTGGAGACGGACTCCACAGACAACCAACTACTACAGGTTGATGGCACCACACAACATAAAATTTCTGCTCTACAGAGAGCCTTTGTGTAAACTCTCCTTCTTAATGCTTTGCTCCCTGTTTTCCACAGGTCAGTTGAACTGAAACAGCTTTCTGCTCCTCCTACAAAAATGTGCTTGGGACGGATCATGATCCGAGGTGAAATCTTGGAATCAGGCAAGTCAAGTGGCCATTAACATCAAAGGAGTCAAGACTTTGCCCAAAGGTTCCAGTGCACAAAGGAACCAGCACAGTCATCTCGTCAAGTTTCTGCATGCAGAGCTGGATTAACTCTGTAGATTAAGGCACTCTATCATCTTCTGAGTAGTTACACTTTATTTCACCTAATACCAAGTATGAATTTTGTAACTAGCTATTGCATATTAGGCTGCTTCATTTTCATGATTTATGTTGCTAGTCTCTTGGCATCCACCTCAGAATATAAATCAAACCACATATAAAAATCATTGCCAAAAAGAAACAAGATTTATGCACAACTCACAGTAGTCATGTAGCATCTCTAACTGTAAAAGATGTTCTCTAATCAATTTAAGATATATCATCTTTCTCATCTCAGAGCTTTAAAAATATACATTATATTGAAAACCTATTTACAGTGCCCCTCAAAAGCTGCACTTTAAACCCTTACTCACTTTCTTCAGCCAAATAATGCAGAAATATATGCAAACTTAAGTCTCCTAGTATTAAGAGTAGAACCACTTTTGGCCTAACTTGTAGCAAAGAATTATAACTAATGAAATTCAGTGTTCTTGAGGCACAAATGAAAGGTAACTGCTAATGATAACTATTTTCATCATCCCTTATGTGAATCACAATTTTTTTTTCTGTTGCTATTGTCATTATGTGAATGCAATTACTTCTAGAATTACAGTTGTCAGTAAAGTCTGGAATGAAAGTGAGCTGTATCTATCATAGACATCACTATAAAAAGTCAGTGCTGCTGCTCTCTAAAATTTTTCATAGAAGAGCTGCATATCGTAAATGGTAAACTTACCTTCACTAGGAGTTTTGAAGAGTGAGAACATTATTTTTTACATTGCCAAAATAGGTAATTACATTTTTAAATTATTGGCAAGCTTTTTTTCTGTAGTTTTTATTTTAATTTGTCTTTTAAAGTGTTCTAAAGCTGAATAAAATTCCATGTGAAATCTGTAAAAATATTACAAATTTTTAATCTTATGACATTTGTGGAAATACAAAAAAGCACATTTTTCATGCTCAGAAATTAGGATGAAGTCACAGATATACAAGATGAACAGTTTCAGAAAAATCACCTTTCTTGTAAAAAAAATTGTAAAGAAATATAGCTTCAAATATTTTTGTCAGTCCTGTCAACTAGTGCATGGATGGAAACTCACTGTCCCCCTTCTCTAGATACTTCAGTGCTATTAAAAATGTAAATCAAGAAGCATAAAAGCCCAAGGAAAATTATCAAGACAGGCCTTCCATTTATCATAATCATTAATTAAAATAATAATAATTGCATTTATATAGGTCTCTAGCTATTGGATAAAAGATATTGATTCTTTGACACAATTTCCACCCAAATCATAAAGAGCCCTCTTCCAGGGTGGGAGAATGGATGGTAGCCATCCCCCCTGCAAAACACTTTCCCATTTTAGTAGAATGCTACTACATATAATTATAGATCTCTTGGGGGATTTTGTCTGCATCGTTTTCAGTTCACAAAACTTTTCTTATCCTACATCAAATTATCAGAGAGATCTATCCTCTTTAGTCTTGACTTGTCTGCCTGGACCAGCGAGCAGCATTCTCTGTAGACAGAGACCAGGACAAAGCTGCACCCACAGAACCACGAGCCCCCATATAGATAATAACTCCAGCTCCCAAGAGTTCCGCCACAGCGATACCCTTGACAGCACTAAACCCAGATTGCCCACTTTGAAAAGCCAAGGAAACCCCAGTCCCCGAGTTCAGAGAGTTAATGTGTCTTCAACTACATGAACTAACTTCTCCCTCACACAAGGGAGTTTAATGGCAAGGGTTTCAGTCTCACCTAGACACCCTAAAAGCCCAGCTTTCCAGTTCCACCCAAACACCTCGCAAGTATGTGCGTGGTTTCCAATACATTTCTTTGTGCAGCTCACTGAAGGCCTGTAGGGTTGAGGAGTGAAAAGGGATCTGTCTAGCTGATTTCCAGCTCTTGTTCCTAAGCAAATGTCTGGTGGTTTCAAAAATAAGACACTTGTGTTTTATGGCCCTAACCAGACATTTGATTTTCACAAGGGAAATAATAAAGAAATGATGATAAATTGTCCAATAATTACTTCAGTAGGAATCCAAAGAAAGAAGACATTGAAGAATTTAAAACCGAAAGTAGGAGACGCAATTTAACAGCACTATGGCTTTGTTTTGGAAGAGTGCCTGTGAAATGTTACTGTTGACTCTTTTGTTGTTTTTTTTAACTAGGTTACTTCTGCTGAGAATATTTGTTCAAAGTGACCATGACAAGTGAAACTCATCCTATGAACATTGCTGCAATTTTCTGTATCTGTGTGGCCTGCCTCTGAAAGCAGGGATTGCAATCTTGCAGTGCAAGCAAGGATTACAGTCTTGCAGTGCAACTGCAAATATAAACATTTGCTTATTTATATGTCCTTTAATCACCATGTGAATCTTAGCAGTCTTCTGCAGGATGTGCCAAGAGTCATACTTTGACAATTTATCATGCAAGTGACAGGAGAAGAAAAAAAGGCGCACCCTCTTCTTTCAGGGCACAAAAATTGTCCTAGCTCCTGTGTTAACAATTTACACAGGTGGTAAAGCTGTCTGTGTGCATGCATACAGAAGCACATGCATAGCACTATATACCCTTGTCTTTCCTTGTAAAGGAAAATAGGTAAGCCTCACCCCAGCAGAACTAAATTCTCTTTGCTGAGATCTGGCTGTGCCTCATGACATTTAAGTATAATGAGAGAAGGACAGTCATAAAACACCATGTGAAAATCTTGGATATACCCATGTCAATGCCAAACCTCCTGTTTAACTTCAGAAGGGCCAGAATTTTAGCTTGAATCTCACTGTGATGCTGACACAAAGCCAAGGTCAACTCCAAAAAAATCATATGTAACTAAAAGTAGCTGATCTACAGCATCAAAAATTAATATGATCAATATCCTCCAGATGAAAGCAGAATGAATCATACAAAAATATCCAATTCAGACAAGACACAGGTGTTGGGAAAGCTTCAGAAAAGTTTATTAATGATCTTTGCAGCACTCCTTTCTTTTCCTGTTACTTTGTAATTGTAAAACACATTTCAATTCATTCATTCATTCATAGCCAGCTTGAAACACATTCTAACAACAGCCCTTTGCCATGGTTCTGCATAACGCTGGGAAAAGAGAACTAATTAAAAGAAATATTGTAAATACCTTACTTAGACAATAAACAATATGGGCATTAATTTCACCCCATGGTATATGTGCACCCAACAAAGCAAAACCAAATAAAACTAAAACAAGAACCTAAAGAGATCAGAGACATTATTTGTATGCAAGACAAGACAGTTCAGGGTACAGGGAGTAAGGTACCGGAGCATTAGAGGAAAAACCACATATCCTTCTCAGTCACCTAAATATTTAATTCCTTACATGTTCATCCACATTAACAAAGTGTACAGAACAGATGCAGATGACACTTTCACAAATTCTCCCTTTTGGAACATGGAATGATTCCTCACTGAAATACTACTTTGTTTTAAACCTGGTTTTGCATCTTCATATAAGGCAATGGGGCTGGGGCACTCATTCCATGGTAGCTGAAGAGAAATGCAAGCATCCTTTGTGAGCTTTTTGCCAAAAACTCCCTCTGATCTTTTATATTTTTGTATCAATGCAAATTCTCTAGCAAGACTTTAAATTGTTACTCACGCTTTAATGTCTTCATGCAATTCAGCACCAAATATACCTCCATTATGCATTCAGAACCCATTGTTCATTACCGGATGTTATTTACCTCAGAAATAAAGGCACTAGAAAGACTTATTACCTGGTGTGAGCTTTTCTGCAAGGTACTTATCTATGTGCATATAAGCCTGCAGACATTTTTCAGTGTGCCTTATCTGCATCACTGACACTGTGTAGTCTGTTTTGGCTTTTGCAGGTGGAGGGCTATGCCTCTGTGCCAGATTTCACATCAGTATTGTAAAAGCCACCACTGCAGTGATGTCAGGACGACAGGTATAAGGAACTATTAACTCTTGCTTCTGTCTTGGGTTGAAGAGATAGCAAGCACTCTTAGTAACAGTCCTGACATTTTATATTTACAGTTTAAAGTGGTTATTCAGTCATTAACATACCATAACTTTTGATTATAAATTATATGTATAGAAGACACAAAAATGAAGCCACTAGTAGAAATACCTATTAAATGATAGATGTTCTTGCTGGTTTTTCAGGCCCATTGTAAGATGTTATGGTATACCGCAGTGATATAATTTCTGACTCAGAAGCTCCATGCAGGGGATTTAGGAAGATAGGATAGACTGTAAATGGACTAAAAAAACCCTGAGAAATTTGGGACAATTTCATTGTGAACAAACTTCTATTCATTCAGTGAGTGTAATACAGCTTATACAGAACTTGGCAGACTTCACAAAAAGAGAAATAAAAGGAAACTTTTAGCCTCCGATAAGCCTTATGACAGGGCAGTAAAATCTGAATTGAGATACACTGAACCGTACAAAAACATTTGTATAATACAATATAGGTTTAAATGAATAGACACAGTAAGAAGAAGATGAAAGAAACCTCCTTTAACGATAGATCCTCTGATTTTTTGGGAGTATTAATTTTTTATAATTCTCACATGTGCTGATTTTCTTACCTATTTTTGTCATTTATATTACACATAAGCAGCTAAATTCTCATATTTCCTATCATTATTGTAATTATTTTGACAAGATTTAATTGCACTAGTCATTTTTTAATTCCCCTTTTTATAGGAATGCATAGCATTGCCTCAAAACTTTTATCATCTTGCCTTAAAAATTGTGTTACCGCAAACACAATTCTAAACCTGCTGAAATCCAACAGATGTTTAGTTCATTACTACGTATGGAGTGTGGGAATAGCTTTTACCATAGTTCTATTTCAATGCACTCTCACTACAAGATTTGATATGGCAGGATGATTTTTATAGAAATTAAGTCAGCTGTAAATATACAGCTGGAGATATTCAAGCTGCAATCAATAGACTTCAGCACAGCTCAGATGTGGAAGCAGACATGCCACCTGAAACAGTCATGTTGCAATTAAAGGATTCATTATAAAAATAAAAACAAATACCTGATGGCAGAGATTTATTATATATCCTTTTTATGCAACATTGTGACAAGGCAGCTGTGAAGACATGGAAGATCTGTTAAAATTTAGTCTCTCTCAAAAAGTGCCACATGATTTGGTCTGCATGAAATAACACCCACACAAAAGGCTACATGAGCTACAGAGTTTTAATCCAAACTAGGAGCCTTTCTGAACCTAGCAACAGCACTAGCTCCAATACCAAATCCAGCCCAAGCTTTGCTTTTCTATACCCCAGTAATCTTTTCTAACCCAGATCTAAACCTGCAGTCTGGATGGACAAGCAACAGCCCTAAAATCAGACCACATACCCATCAATGCAATTGCCACCAGCAATGCACGCCACAACCCAAGAAACCTAGAAGTCCTAGGTCCCTTTTAGACCCATCAATAAATTCATCTCATCAGACTCTGCCAGTTCATATTCTGTCCTTAATGCTATCCCAATGCTAACTGGTAATTCTTGGAGGCATCTGCCCTGTATCTATCCCAACAACCCCCAGTTCATCAGCCCTTTTGACCTTCAGCTCTGCTCCCTACTCTTAATTCAGATTTATTTACGCATACTCTGGATCATGTTCTGTACTCTAAGCCCTGATTTATATCAGCCACTCATCTTTAAAGGTGATAGAAAATTATTCCTGAAACAAAAGCAAATTCAGTCAAGGTTGTTTGTGGCGTCTCCAATTTCTGTTAAGCTGTGTAGTAGCTGCATGGAGTACTATTTTGGAATCATGTTGATACAGTACCTGGGTGCTATTAGATAAATTTGAAACAAACAGGGCAACCGTTATATTCCAAAAACTGACTACCATGCCACCACTGCCTGATCAGAAAACCTGAGGCAAGGATATCAGTCCTCCTGAGACTGAGTAGAGACTGAACTAATGGCTGTCATTTTCTGTTTAGTTACCTTGACTAGGTTGCTTTCTGTCAAATAATCCTTAAGGTTAGGAGTTCACTTTGCAAACATATAAACCTAATGTTTTGTTGGGATATTGCTGAGCCTCTTTCATCAGACACTGATAAAAGTTCCCCTCTGAGATAAAGGATCACATGAATACAGGCTTTCTTGATTCTTTCATTTTAGCTCCAATTTCCCTATTGAAATCTGAGCTTTAAGGATGAGACAAGCCACTTCCCCTTCAACATGTTTTGCTCCATATGTTTGCTTTGATGTCTAAAAATTATAAACCAATACTTCTGACTCATTTTTCAATTTAGTGAGTGACCTTCATACCTGGCTGTCATGTGGAGTTCATACACATATGCCAGTGGAACATCTTCCTTTTAAAGAATTCATTGAAAACTCTTCAAAATCTAAAATCATTAACACTTTCTGTCAGTTATGTTTGTATAAACCATTGTCATTATACAGGAACAGCAGCAGGGTGAAGATGTACCTACCACAGTTGAAAAGAGCCTATTCATGGCTTGAAAAAATCCTAACTTATGAACACCTGGCTTTGACCTCAAAGCAGTTTGATATTTAATTTTGGAGAAAAAGAGGAGAGGAAGGGTTGAAAACCCAGGGACAGATTTTCACCTCATCATTTGACACTACTTCACTGCTTTCAACAAACTTATTCACTCAGTATCAGCCGGTGAGGTAACTGTCAGTATTTAACTATTAGGGATCTACTTCCATTTTAGCATGGCCACAGTTTTAAAGAGACAGATACTGAGAGAAACAGACTGAAGAGGAAGGAGAGTGTAAAACTGTTTCCATGGCAACATTTGCGATAACAGTAACAGCCTACCTAGCCTAGAGGGATAGGTAAGTGAGACTAAAATATGTATGTAAGAGAAATACTTTCAAGATCCTTTTCCAGTTTAAATACATAAATTTGAATTTAGGTACTGCCTGAAAACCCTAGATATTATGAATCCTATATGTTCAATATAAACAGTAAAAGAACATCTGTTTTAGACTGTACAGAAAGATTTAGGTGAGAAAATGTTGTCTGAGAAAAGCCTAGGATCTTTCCATAGAAAAAAAAAAGATATCAAAACATGGCTATATCTTCCCTAGGTAAGTGGTACAGGCTTTGTGCCGTTTAAGAGTCCCACCAAAGCAGCAATGAAATGGACCTCCATACTATCCTGCATTTTGTTTCAGCATCTAAGTGGTTGGCTTAGAAGGTCTAAACAATTTGTTTGTCATTGTTAGTGAGAAAACAGTTTCTGGCTTCCCACACCAACTCCCTTTGCACAGGTACCATGAGAAAGCCCTGTGGCTGCAAGAATTTGAGCAGTAAGGAAAGGCCAGTGGCATGGTTGGCAAAACCACAGCAAGCAAAAAAGCTTGAAAAATATGAAGGAAAGAAAGGTATTACCAGAGAGAGTCAGATGATGTGAGAAAGGTATTAAAAAGCCAGAGAACACGGGGGGGGGGGGGGGGGGGGGGGGGGGGGGGGGGGAGGCAGAAGGAAAGCTCAGAATAGATCATGGATAACACCAAGATGCTACAACAAGGCTTTACTCTTGGTCAAAGTCTACTGTCTGTGCTATATCTCCTTCCTCCAAAGACCAGACCACACTGCTCCTGCTCCTGCTCCCGCTCCCGCTCCCGCTCCCGCTCCCGCTCCCGCTCCTGCTCCATCCAACCCCCTCTCCCACACTCCTCGGGGCTATTTAACCACTTAGCAGGAACAAGCTACAGCTGCACATCATCCATGTCAATCAACCCACTGCCGCTGAGGCAAAGCCACAGCTGCGTGTTGTCAGTGCTGATCACCCCTCTGCCTTCATGCCTCTACACCAAGACAATCCCATTCCCAGTAAGAATGTGCTTAATGTGCTCCATGCTCAGAGACAGGAACTGTGGCGGTGAGGCCAGCTGAGGCGATTGCTCCAGCCACACTGCAGGATGGCTTAGGAAGAAGATGGCCGACTGCAGAAACTTTAGCCCAGTGTATTTATACAAACTAACACGACTCACAAGTTTCTCAAAAGCATGTTGAAAATTACCCCATGAGGGGTTTAGCTGTTCTGCAGTGGGGCTGTGGCTACATCTGCACCGCCTCACCTCTGCCTAAAAACACCTCTTTCCTCAGACAGCAATTAGAAATCCAATTAGAAACCTCAAATCCTGTGCAAATCTTTGCTGCAACTTAAAAGACCCTCCTTTTTTCTTTTTTTTTTTTTTTTTTAAGGGAGGAGAAGGAAGACATAATCATCATTTGTCTCCAAACTTGTGTCTTCTAAACACCTGCTGTTCTCATTACTCTCCTCCTAGCTCCTTTTAACTCTTTCGGGAAGCATGGTTCCCAGCGCTAAAGGCAGGATTCCAGCTGAGCCTTCACCAGCACCGAGGTAAGCAGAGTAATTACACCTGACATTCCTCCTATGAGATTCTGGAATGATATTTGTCTTTTCACAACTGGGTCATGTAGTTGACACACAGCTGAGCAGCCGAAGCCTTGTGGTACGTATGTATTTGACTTTCAAAAATAGAACCTCACTTTATTTCCAGTTTAGCCTCTGTTCTGATTCCACCCTTCAGAGTGTTTCGCTCCCCTCCTCTTCTTCATTTTGTGTCATAACAAATTTTGTAACTGCATTTACTGCTTCATTATCTAAGTTGTTAAAGGGAAAATACTGACCAGAACTGAGTATACAACAGATCTGGTCCAGAAGCCCTCCCAGTTCCATACTAAGCAAGTGCTTACCACTCAGACAGGTGAACAATTGGCTTTAAAAAAATTGTAAAAAGCTACCGTGTTATGGCAATGCCCTCTAGAACAGCTTACCTAGCTGGCTTATGATAAATGGCATTTGGGACCATCAAAAAAATCTTTACCTAAAAAGTACTTTAAAACTCTCAGATATATCAAAGATACTGCTTCCACTCTGTCAGTAGTTCAGTTATTCTACCACAATTACATTATTTGTCAAGATAAAAGTCTTGATTGTCAGCACAGAATCTACAAGGAATCGAAATCTGACTGACTGCTCTGGTATCCACTAGATCTTCCACATTTTTTCACTGGAAAGGTAATTGCTATGTTCATTTTTCTCCTCTCCCTTGGGACATAACTCATGAAATCTTACAGATAGCCACTAACAGTTGAGAAATCACTCCAGCAAATTCCTTAGGCCCTCTAAACCAAGCCTGGGGTTCATTGAGCACTTTAACTAGAAAACACAAAACTCATTCTTTCCTTGCGTTGGCCTGTATGCCTATCCTCTTATTAAAATTAATTTCATTGAGTATGTGATCACAATTAAGTGTCTGGCGAAGACAGAAATAAAGAAGGCATTGACTACTCCAGTCCTGCCTGCTTCACCCTTTATTTCCTGTCTTCCTTTGTCGGCTTTTTTTTTTTTTTCATTATTCCTACTATATCCATAGAACTCTCAGGTTCTATGAATGTGAATGAAACATTCACAAATCATCCCACTAAATAAGACTAACATGACTGAGACTCAGGTAACTGGGTAGTTCTCATTTTAATCCATAAAACCTTTTTTGAGACATGTCCCAAATGGATGCTTGCTTGCTCTCATGCTACTGATAAGTATCAGCTGTGGATCAGCTCAATTCAAACAGATTCCAGAGGAAGAGTAGTTCATCAGCTACCAAATACAATTCCCTTCACACAGAACCAGCCACAGAAATTTCAAAGGAGACATTTGCAGTGTGCATCGTCACCCTAACATGCACCTTGTTGTTAAAAATTTGAAATTCAGAGTTAACCATTCCCTTCCTCGCTCTTTGAAATGTGCCATGTTCTCCAGAAACAGTTTAGGAAGTGAAAGTATTTCAACTGTGATTTCAGAGTTTGTCTTTTTTAAGTTCTTGCCTTCTAGGATCATTATGAACTTCCTTCATTTTTTTCCAATACTCAACTACTACCGTAAGGCTTCTCACTTGTACTCAGCTTCCTCTTCATAAATTGTCAAGTAACTGCTTAAACAGTTTTTTAAAAATTAAAAATTATCTGCAAAGTTTTAAATTACTTATCATTGGCAGGTATTTGGAAATTAGCCTACATATGTCTGTCCAAGAGTTAAAGAGACATAACATTTTCCTGACTGCTAGGCAGTACTCAAGAGGGAGATGTCAATTTATAATGCAGGGAAAGAAGAAAATAAAATAGTTCTGCTCTTTTCTTCCTTCCCCTTACTCCTCTGGTGACTTCAGTATGATTTGCTAGCAGCTCATCTTCTCCACCCCAGCTGCAGATTCATTGCCCTTTTGAACCCAGCCAACAATCTTATTTGAAGCATCCACAGCACCAAGCGTGACAAACACGACGTAGCAGAACGCTAACAGCATTTATCAAGTACTTACAACTCCCTCTGTAAACTTCTATAATCAATATTCTACATTATGTGTCTGTTCATATAGAGAACCTGAACAGTAATACTATTCCTCATAGAAAATGCTCGTACCAGCAGACAGATCCTGCAGATGAGGTTAAAGGGCTATGAATTGGGTCTCAGCTGAAATATGAATGCATTCAAAGATTACTCCTCTATTCTTCACTCTTGAGGTAGGTTTTAAAAACTAAAAGAAAAAAATGTACTACTAGGTAAGAATTCATAAATTTATACAGTTTTGATAGATTTTAACATACTAACACATACTTAGACATTCTTTAGCAATTAGGTATTGTGCAGCCAAGAATACAAGCACTGCAGTTTCTTCAAGAGGCCTCTTTTTGCCTCAGTTTGTGCCTCACTCTCTCCTGACTCCACAATGCCTAACAAGCAGTAATTACTACTCTATTGTACATTTGAGAGCTTTATTCTACTAAATGAAGTCCTATTTAGCATTCCAGAACCAGAAACCAACCTCAAGATTAATGAAAAAGTAGGTAGGATATTAAATTTGCACCAGTAAGTAGTAACTGAATGCAAAGCGTTATGAAAGGTATTAAGAGAAAGTCCTGTGCAATGAAATGCAGTGTTATATTGAGTTACGTTACATCAGTCTATATAGCTGCACTACCTCACAATAATCTCACAGGAGCCTGAGTTGGCAGCATAGCTATGTCAGCACCATGCCCTGCCTATGCTATTTATCCCAACCCAAACCATCATACCCAACTGCAGTTAATGCAGCTGCATTGCTTCTGGGACCAAGCTAGCTCAAAAACTACATTGTGACATGTAGACGTACACAGAGCAGTGGCAAAAGTGCAGTTTGCATGGATAAACTGTGCCATTTTTCAATTAAGTGACTTAATGGATGCAGCACTTCAAATCTGTTCCCATGGCAATGTAGAAATAGCAATGGAAATACAGGCAGTTTCCTCTTATACTCACAGTACAAGGAAGAGAACAAAAACCTTTTCTCCATTTGAATGAACAAAAGCAGAAGCATTTTCCAGTGCAAACATGTAAAGCCAAAATCTTTCCCATGTCCTGACCACAGTAAAATTCAAGAAAAGACTTGCCAGCAAGGTCAAAAAACTTGGGTTTTGCTTTGTCAGACCAACAGGGGTTAGGACTGATCCAGAGAACATCCTGCTACCATTCCTCCTGAGCTGAAAAACAAAGCACTGTTGGAAGAAGAGTCCCAGATGTTCTGTCAAGAGGGTGAATAAAGGGAGAGACAGCCTGTAAGGTAGCCTCAGCTTCACCGGTCAGTCATCATTTTCCAACATGTTTGGAAACAGACAGCTAGCACAGTAGAGAAAGCAGAGATACACTACACAACAGCTGATCACCCAGAATATCTTCAATCCTGAGGTCAAACAAAACACAGGCAGTTATCACATCATCGACACCAAAAAACCGAGCAGATTCCAAGACAAACAAAATTCAAATCAATTATTCTAGTTGCCTCTGCTGCCTTAGGAGTCTGTACCCTACCATCACTCCCAAAGAGAAAATACATCTTAAGCTGCTAACCTCATTAACTGACGAGATTTGCTCTGGACGAAGATATCCCTTGCACCACATTGTTCTACCATCTTTCATCATCTCAGTCTAGTCTGACTTAATCTTTGGAAAAGCTTGCTTTTAGGCAGGCCCCTAGATCAGGTGCTGAGGAAGCAGCGAGACTGCACCATTGCTCTGTGACTGAAGTGAATGCTATGGATCAGCGTACCCAGCTGTCCAGATACGTATCTCATTGTCTATGAGATAGCCTGTTACTTATATTTGCATTCCAGTTGTACATAAAGACACCAATTAGCTGCAAAAACTCCATTCTGACAGACCTGTACTTACATCTATATACAACTCTCATGCACACAGTGCACACGCTACAGTAGTACAACAGGCTATGCTGCATACTGAAGAACTAAACTTGACGGGAATACTTTTGGTAACTTTCTAAGCTCAAACACCTGAAAAACTAATGCAAGGATTACCTTGCTAAAGTACTTGTAGCAGCAGTGGTAAGTTTATAGGAAGATTCCTTAACTATTTCAAATGAATCTGCAGATCCTGAATTTAATCAGAAACCTGACCAAAGAACACAGATATTTTATGCCATTTTCCTTAAGAAAATACAGAGGTTCAAAAAGAAAAAAGATGGAAGTCTCAGAATAACCATCCTGACATTTAATGCTATGTAAAACATTGTTATCATGCTACACGCCATTCATCACCTATTGCCCATCTTCAAGGCATACGTCAAGTTTTCCTGTTTCTCTCGTTGAGTCCAGGTAACCAGTTTCTTTTTTTTTCATAATGGATTTGTCATTAAGAGCTTAATTTAAGCCTTGCTACAATGATCATTTCAGATCTAGAGTTGGCAGTAAATCTGGATCAAGACATAGCCTAAGCCTAGAAAAGGAAAGTGAACGCAAAGATCTTTGAAAGCAGCCCCCTGGTACAAATACCATTCTGATTACATTGTCTGTCTACTTTATAGAAAAGTCCTTTGCCTGCCTGCCTTATTTTCTTCTCCTGAGCATTAGTCATGAAGCAACAAGATGCAATAATATACATCCTTTTAATGAACACACAGTAGTGTCACTGTGCCCTGAAATCCAGGACACTGCCTGAGCAGCTGCTTCCCACCTCATACTGCATGACACAAAGCTGAGCACTAAAAGCTCCAACAGAGGAGATGCAGGTCTCCCGCTACCCTGCCTTTTAATTAAATAATAAACAGGATTAAATGGAACTTAATTTAATTCCATGGGAAACTCACACCCACTCCATGGGAGCACATCACTTGCTAGCCATCAGCACTGTACGGATGTCTCTTTTTATTAATAAATGCTGCTCCATCCCAGACGCTGTGTTTGTGTGTCTGTCTCCTTGTCACTCTCGACATATAGCTTTTCTAATCTCTTGCCTACAAACCCTCAAAAATCCATCACTGGGGTATTCTGAAAGAATTAGTACTGGATGTCTTTGCCCATGTATTCAAACATTCACAGTATGTTCTTGAATTTAACCTGGCGAATGTGGCTGGGTATTTTTTGTTAATATTAATGAGACATTTATACAGCTTCTCTTTGCTGACTGTACTGTGACAGCCCATACACCTCGGCTGCAAGGACTAGTCTTTATACCCACTATGAACTCTGAGGGATGAGAATTTGGGATGTTCACGTTTGCAATGGTTTCCTAACGGTATGAGATGAACGTGGTTTGGAGACACATTGGATTTGGTTTCTCACAGAAGGCACTGATACCTTATGCCACTTCATCCCTGGTGTAACGTTAGCTGAGTCAGTGGAACCTAGCTAGTCCCGATATGATTTATATATACTCTACAGACTACTGCACTAATTTCAGAACAAGAATATCACAGTGACCTTGACATGCCTTCTGTTCCCTGTTGGTTTTAGTACTTTTAATGAGTAATCTTTCTTGAGCAAAGTATCAAGATATGGTCCCTTAGATTACCCACGCAGATGATGGCTTCTAAATTCATTTCAAAATTGCAGCAAACCGATTTAAGAGTTATTATGAACAATTCAGAAATGGTGACTGCCAAAAGCCTGATTATGCTCCCAGCCATCATTTTTCAGACATGGGGAAATCTGTTAAAGTAAATCTCCAATTAGGATGCTTGTGTTCTTTCAAATTAATGTTTCATTTCAATTTTGTTTCCTAGTTCCTCCTGTCATTTTCTGAGGAATACATGTGCTGAAATCATTCCTTTGATGAGGCGCAGACAAAAAGCTTAGCGTGCTTTGATGTGGAAAAGGAAAATGGGTCCTCTTTGTTTTAAGGAATGATCACGACTGCTGTACTTAATGCAGTGGAAGCCCAAATTTTTTTTCAACCAGTAAAGAAGGCTGGAAGAAGCAGCTTATTCAAAGAGTTATGAGCAACCAAGTAAGGATGAGACCTTCCCCAACTGCCCAAGCTTTTATTTACCTTTTTCTTCAAAGCCTCATGAAGCAGTGGACTGGGAAACCAAACTATGTTTGGACAGGGAACTCTGCAGGACAAAGCCATGCCAGCTAGACATCAAAGAGCTACAAACCTCTAGCATATCACTAGTACAACCCTTGCATCTCTTAACCAGTAAGTAGCAGGACTGAATCACAGTGACAAGTCCACCTGTAGTGGCTGTATTTGTCATTCTCACTGTTTCTTACCCCCAAAGATAGGAGGAAATGACTGAGGACTCCAGAGCACTTGCACTTGACATATCCCAATTATGCAGACAGAGGGACCAGACTCTGACTACAGATGACACACAGTTACACAAAGCTGTAAATGTACTTTGGTGTGTGAACAGAAAAGGGCCAACTGTATGACCAGTCTTCCCCTATAAATACATGTCCCTTGATTTCATCTTTTAGAAAAATCAGAGGCAAGGCTCAAAATTGCCCCAGAAAAGTCAAGAACAAAAGTGGTTTTGATGTCAGCATAAGAAGGGTCAAGTCTACTCTCTGCTGATGGGGAAGACACCCTGCTATTGCAAACTGGAAATGTGAATACTTCAAATGACATTAACATGCTGAAAATTGTGAAACTACTGTGTCTGTCTTGCTAACTTCTATAGCTGTCAATCTAGGGTCAAAGGAGGTAGTTGCTATGAGACTTTGTACTTTCCGACCTTGCTGCTTCTAGAAACATTAGCAATTACATCACATTGCTGTATCTGGTTTTCATATACAGCATGATGCTTCAAAGTGAAAGTCACATTAAAAATGGATTACATTAGATGTGCTAAGTGCCTACTGCAAAGTGCAGCATGCCTTCAACTCCCATGGACTTCTGCGAGAAAGAAAAGTACCAAGCACTTTGCAAGAGTTGGTCAGTTATGACAGGCATGTCTCCTCTTACTTTTTCAGCACTTTCCCATATGCATTCTATATCAGTAAAAGGAATAATTTCTCCTGTAGTTTTTATGAGCTAGATCATATATAAGACATAAAACATTAATTCCTCACATACCTTGTTCAGTAAAAACTACATTGTTAATTTTAGAATTAGAAATACCCAGTTCTGCTAAGTTTTACAGTTCCTTTGCACTGATTGCATAAAGCAGAGAGAAGGCTGCCACTTCACTTTATGCTACTAGTGAATTTTTGATGCTTTTTTGAGCAAGTTTCTTCCAGGTCAGTTCCACATACAAAGTAAGCTGAGAATTAATAATGTTAATAAAAATGCACATTAATCAACCAATTCACTTTTAAAAGACACTCTTAGTAAGCAAAAGGTGTCAAAATGAATGAAATATTGTCACCCTGACTCCACAAGCCATCTGCAGCTCATCATGAAGCTATAAAGCAAACCCTTCAAAGAGAAACTAACAATCTTCAGATCCAAAAATACAGAAAGAATGAAAGGAAAAAACACATTCCCTCCACTGTGAGTCAGCTCCCCTGAAAAAAGAGAAACCTGGAGCAGTTACATTTGGGGAGCTGTCATGTTCCTACTTCTATATTCTTTTCCATTTCTTTGATCTAAAAATCTCTGCCACTGGGGGCTAAACCAATCCAGGAGATTTACATGGCTTCTCTGCTCACTCTTGGGTACTTAGCAAATTCTCTACTGCAGGCATTTTTTAACAATTCATTTTCATTTCAATCTGGAAAACACAGACACTATTATGGAACAGACATTAGCAGGGGAGACTGCCTCTCTTAAACCCCCACTGTCCTCCAGATTAAGAAACTGAGACTGTTCCTGTCTGTGCCGTGGATCCATGCAGATGTCGTGAGTTCCTCACTCTTGCACAAGTGCATACCACTTTTTTACACTATGCTTCATTGCTGAAAAAGGTCCAGATTTGTAATACTGTGTTTTGACTAGCCAAACTCTTTTTTGAAGACAACAACTCCTTTTCTGAGAGGAAGAGTCACTACCTCTAACCAAAGATGGATACACTGTCATTGTAACATCTCTAAGTCCTCTGCAGCAGGAACAATATGGAGACCTGCAGAAAGAGAGAGCTTAACCACTAACAGAGGGTTAAAATCTGAGCTCCTTGCCTTGCATTAAATGTCACTTTCTGGTAAAACACTCCTAGGCAAATTAGCAACAGAGGATAGTAGCTGTTGTTGGCAGCCATACACCAAACTCAACTACACAGCCATACACTGTCCCTCCTTGCCAGGCAACCCATGAAGGAACACCCTAAATCCAGAGAAGCCACCGAATGACATGCCTGCACCAATTATTTATGTGCTGGTAGTTCCATAATGCAGAGCCATGCAAAGGAAAAGTGTTAGCAGAATTAAGCCTAAATGTATGTGCCATAGAAACATAAAGCCTGTATTTTACCTATCTGGAATCAGAAAATCTTTCCAATATACTATTAAGACAAACTTCTGAGAGCAACAAACAAGTTCTGATACACGCCTGCCATTTTGCTGTCTCCTACATGTACACAGAGACCCCTAGCTGCAATTTTGTTTAGGACAAGCAGTTGCCTGATAATAACATTTAATATCGTTTTAATTGAATAGTTAGGTTTCATTTTTAGCAACCGCTACATGAAGCTGCAAGACTGTATAATGCCATTGCCCTATACAGAACACTTGGCAAGGTCTCACAGATTTCCAGTGGCACAAGTCTGTCAATCATCTATGCAGTTTTCCACCGCAACTTCTTGGCGGAAGGGTAGCTAAAATGTATGTTATTCCCTACAGAAGTAACCAGAACAGTCTGTGTTTAAGCAGTATATCTACCTCAAAACACTGTGAAAACTGATGTATCATCAGACATTATTTGATTCTTATGAGATGCACTGAGAAGCCCTTTAAAGTCAGTTACACAACCTTTTATGCTCAGACAAAGTGCTGACTGTCCGTTGTTTTCAAGTTACTCAGAGCACAGGCAGTCCCTAAGATGGGATGCATGTAGCTCTGGAAGCACAACAGGAACAGAGCTGCGACTGACTGCACAAGGCAGACTGCAGAACACCTATATGCATGCTCGCCCTCAGAGCCAACCTCCCGCATGTAGAGCTGCCAGACAAGTCGAACTGTGCCAGAGTCTAACTACACATGCCAGATGCCTACTACAATGCCAGATGTGCCTGGGCATACATGTTCTGACCACCCTCCTCCTGGGGGCTGCCCTGAGGCCAGACACAACAAATGACAGATGTAGCCAGAGCTAGGCACAGGCTGGGACACTTCTGTTTTGGGGGCAGTTTACTTGTCCCCTTGTTGTTCCCACTTACGAGTGTTCACACCTCACAGTACCACTACTAAGATTCCTCCTTTTCTCTGTGCTCTTGGAACAGTATTCTTGTTCTCCTCCTCCCTTGACATAAACAGGTACTGTTACTGATTGAGCAAGGAGGTGAAGGCCATAATTGCCCTTACACTTTCATTTGTAAACTGATTTGTGTGAACCCCAGGAAATGCATGATCCTGCAGAAGCGATACATGTTTCCTTATTTCTCTGGCTAAAAAAGGAAGAAAAAAAAAAAAAAAGATTTAAAATCACTTATAGCTTCATAGGATCAGCACGTTCAGCAGGAGAACTGCTTGTATCGGCTGACATGCCTAACAGGAATGAGCTTCTGGCCAGGTGATAGGTTATGTTGAAACCTACTGGATCAATGTGAAAGGGGAAAATCTCAGCTTATTTTAGTACTCCATTCTCTATACACAGCAAGATGCCAAGATGGCCCACATATGTTATATGAAGGAAATTCAAACTAATTCTACATTATATTGCATTTTCCTGTTCATCTTCCTTTCTCTCCCTTACGCTCAAAATATTAGGATTTTAGTAAATAAAACCTGAGGGAGATAAAAAAGGCTGAGCCCTCATTATATCTTGTTTCCAAATCTTCTGCTATTTCAGTTAAATTCAATCAATTTTCACTGGCAAAATATCTTTTGGAGAAGATCAATAGAATATCAGCTGAAGTATTAACTCTCTGTTTGAATGCAAATATCGATGAGCAAAGCTCTTAAGCAAAAAATACTGAAAAATATGTACAAAAGGCAAATGAGATTGTGCTTGAGCATGCTACTGAAGTGGAAGAGCTATGAAAGCTAGACAGAGGAACAGGAGACTACAGTCCTGTTCCTGTTGCTCACATAAAGATGATCATATTCTCTCTTTTTTTTTTTTTCCCCCTCTAATTTGAGGCAAAATCTCAATATCAAAGCAACTTCTAACATGTTCCCCCTGGAAAACAAGCTCTGTAGGGAAGGCAGGAGCACCTGGACAAGGGCAGCACATCAGCTGTTCTACATTTATCCCAGGTGCCTGCCTTCACCTGCGGTAATCGCAAAGGAGCTCTGTGAACAACTTTCCATTTAGAGACACACAGCTGTGTACCACACTGCAATGTACCGACTCATGTATGAAGACAACTGGGCAAGCAGGAAAAGAAGAATAATGCATTGTAAGGCCCAAAAGCTGTGCTGCATTCTTCCCCATTGCTCTAGTTAGGGGAAGGGGAATATCTACCTTTCACAAATCAGCTCTGAGCTAATCCTGAATGAACTAGTGCTGGGACCTGAACTGCTGCAGCTGCAGCTGGTTTGTGCTTAAGCTGATGAGCACAGCTGAGAGCATCAGCACCATGCTCCTGCAGCCACACAGCCTCCAGATGCCTGCCCAGTAACTCCATACAGAACCAGCTGGGCGATGCAGATGTGCCAACCCATTCCAGCTCATTAGTATTTTATGGGCATATCCAATATAGTCTTGCTATATATCGTTTCACCGAAAATATTTAGAAACACATTACAGTACAATATAATACCAAAGAGCTCTGGTTTGGACATTCATGGCTGGGAAATGTTCTCTTGAAAACAAACAAGCAAACACCACAGTGAAGACTAACTCACTTGGTTCACCTGCATCCCAAAGTATTTTTTTCTGGCCCAGGGTTTGTCATACAATACTTCAGGCTGAAAAACAACCCTGTGCACATACGAAGAACCTAATCCAATGATCTCCAATAAAGGTCTCTAACTATGTCAGTGAGCAAGCAGCTAACTCCTCCCTCTGCTCATTGAAAATAAATGAATTTACTATAAGTGAACACATTTGAAAAATTAATGTCCTATTAAGGACAATGGTAAGATGCCTTTTCATTTCAAAGGAGATAGATTTGTCTTCCTAAACTCTACAGTATCATAAGGGGGATTTCCTGCTAGCTCTGCCAGTCATTAACAAGAAGTCACTCATCTGACACAACTGTCTATAAAAGAGACAGATCATGAAAGTGCCTGAGTTGCTGCAAAGAAAGCATTTTGAGCTCTGCAGAAGAAAAGTGCTATGGCATAAAAGTAGATATGCAGGACAGTGGTTATTCATCATCCTTGCCTTCTAATATGACAGCTTTCCAGACACCTAAGCAATTCCTGATAATAGCTTCAGCAGTTTTGATTAATATCTACAGGGTGGGATTATTGCTTTCCTTGTTAAAAAATAATCATGTAAATAAAAATTTGTATTTTAAAACCATCTATAACTGTGTGATTGAGGTTTACGTTAGAATACTTTTAAAACTCAGTTTCAGACCAGCATCCATCAGATCGAAGAAAGTGAATTTGCACATTTAAGCCAATACATAACTAACTATGCAACTTTAAGAAAGCATGGACTGATATATAAGGATTAAAAAGCTGTTACATTCTTTAATGTAGAAGTTAAGTGTAAAAATCACATGTAAGCAGAGTGACATGAAGTCTTGGGAAGCAGCTGACAGTTGCTAGGAATTCACTGTAAAGCTTAAGAATTTTGACCTTCCCTTTACAACCAACCAAGTTATCAACAAAGGCCAAGTATTTGCCATTCCCCTTCTCCCTGCTTTAGGCTACAAATCTTAATTTTATCTCAATATGCATTATGAATTCATTACTTCGTTAGGAATAACTAGGCAGGGAAACATGAAATAGGCATGTTAAAGACTTCACAGAATTTCTCACACTGTGAGGAAGAATGCCAGGGAATTTTAGAGAGCTCATTTACAGTGGATGCACATGAGGTCTAAAGTAAGGGCCACTCCAGAAAAGCAACTTATTAAAACCTGATCCATAGAATATCAAAATGTTTTTTTTTTTTAAATTAAGATTACAATTATTTATGCCACTGCCATTTTTCAGCGTTGCATTGATTCTGTACTCCCCTTTAACTCCCGCCACACCAGCCAGAGCTCATCTAAGGACCATTAGCTGGCTCTAGGCCTGTGCAGGCCAGCCAGTGATGCCATGGCGGCAGGCGGGCAAGGCAGGGCAGGGCAGGGTAGGGTAGGGTAAGGCAAGGCAAGGCAAGGCAGGGCAGGGCAGGGAAGGGTAGGATAGGGTAGGGTAAGGCAAAGCCAGGCAGGGCAGAGCAAGGCAGGGCAGGGTAGAGTAGGATAGGGTAAGGCAAGGCAAGGCAGGGTAGGGCAGGGTTAGGCAGGGCAGGGTAAGGCAGGGCAGGGTAGGGTAGGGCAAGGCAAAACAAGGCACGGTAAAGCAGGGCAGGGCAAGGCGGGGCAGGGTAGAGTAGGATAGGGTAAGGCAAGGCAGGGCAGGGCAGTGTCAGGCAGGGCCGCCCCGCCCGGCCCCAGGGCGGCTGGCTGTGCCCGCCGGCTCCGCTCGCAGCCGGCACCCAGGGCCCCGCTCACCGTTGCCAGCCCTTTGCTGCCACCTGGCGGGCAGAAGCCGCCACGCCCCGGCCGGCCCGGCCCCGGCCCCGAGTTCAGGGAACCGCTGCCTCGGAGCGGGCGCCTCTCGGCTTTGCGGGGTGCGGCGGCGCGACTGAGCAGCGCGGGGAGGGGTGCACAGAGCAGGGACGGTTTACAGACGGGAAACCATGGGGCTTCATCCAGCTGGGAGAATGGCACTGAAATCACTCAGGTACAAATGCATCGACCATGAATCTCTCTTTTCCTTTGTCTAGATTATTTAACAAGTGAAGGATGGGCACTACAGGCTATTTTTCACCCAGCCAGCCCCTTTTCTCATGCATGCAAATCAGCACACAGGGGATTTTATGCCCATTTTTCATTTAGAAGGGAGCTAGAAGAGTATAAATTTGTCTTAGTCCTTCACGCTTCTCCTGTTCACAACTGGTCATAATTTTCATTTATTGTTTGTGCTATCTTTTAAAACTAATCACACTTTGCTTTTCTGGCTTTCCATTCTGCTGTCTTCTGTTATTGCATGAGAAATGGCAGCACTTTTCCCAGAAGTGACTGGGGAAGCAACGCAGAGGAATAACGCGGTGAGGACCCTCTGGCTGACCGGCAGCCCCAGCGCCTCTTCATGAGCCCAGTGCAAGGAACCAGCAGCTTCAACAGTGTCGGGTCAGGGCAAGGGAAAGGAGTTTTGACTTCCTTTCTATTTCCTCAGGTTTGTAAACCAAACCAAAGTAGTAAAGGATTTCCCTAAAGACTGAAAGACTAAGAAAGAAATGTAATAAGCTGCTACTGGGGGCTTGGTATTGAAAGGGTTAAAATAACTGAAATCAAGAAAAGGGGGCAAATGTATTACTAACACCAGCAGAACCTTGAGAATTTACTACTGGAGTAATTTTCTGGTTTCTAGCAGAAGAATTTTATTTTATTAGAAGAAAACTGTTCCAACAACTTTTTTTTTCTTTTCTTCCCCGCCCCCCCAGATCATCCCTAACTATATTGTTTCAGATCAGCCCGACATCATAGGAAGCTTCCCTGGCACTGCCAACACGCCACTCTCTGGGACTGGTGCTTTCAGCCTCCCTCCTCCTCTCTGGGACATATTCCTGCAAAATTGCAACTCCCAGTTTGCCTAAAAAAAAAATGCATGGATACAGTGACTGGGAATTTGGTGGGAAGAGAAATCTTCTCTTTCGGGGAACCCCAGATTAGGTGGGTACACAGAGACTGATGCCAGACCAGAGCCCTGGTCAGTCTGTCCTTGCATTCCTGCCCCTTGGCGAATGTGCTCCAGCCGTCCCACAGCCTGAGGGGCACCCTCATCTAAGGCATCTTTGATGCTATAGGAATCTGGTGAGTAATTTTTTGTAGGCTGACCCACTAGGACAAATGGCAGCAGTGGCCTCTTAATGGCAATGTTGCTAAGACAAGGCACAGATCATGGCTGAAATTAAGCCTTTTTCAACCTTCAAAAGAGGAAAAAAATACCTACGCATATTACTTTCAAGAAAAATCCAATGCTGTGCAGGTGCACAAGAGAACAGAGACAAACAAGGAGTTTCAACTTTTTAAAATTCGTTTTATGGAAGAGAAGAATGGGTCAAAATAAGAGGTTCTTTCCCATGCATCTCACTGGGTGAAAAGGGATTTGGAACAAAGCAAATGCTCTCTGGAAAGATTTTAAAAGGCATTTGCTGTCAGAAAAGAGGTTTGCTGTGTTCCATCTTCTATGGCTGCTAATGCACACATATAGGAAGTACTGGGATAAAACTGTGTCAGAACAGCAATGCCAGAACAAAAGCAGGCTCTCTGCAGAAGACATAAATAGCACCTGCAGTGTTAGATAAGTCTTTTATCTAAACTCTTACTGGTGATTCTGCTGTGAAGCAAGTGGCCAATCAAGCTGGAAGGTAGCATCACATCATTACCCAAGACAGCAATGTTTAACCTCAATTAAATGACTCAGCTGAGGTTTCCCATTAGAGGTGAAAACAGCCATCTTGGTTTGAGTTCAGGTGGCTTTGTAACCAAGAAACAAAAAGGTGATGAGAGCCCCTGTAGCAAAGTCTCTGTTCATTTTTGGCACTTCATCAGAGACACCTTCAAAATTAGTCAAAATAAGCTTATGAAGAATCACCAGACTCATACATCTGGGCCAGCTGGTCATGTTTCACTGTGAAGTCTACTGTTCATTTTAGGACTGTAGTTACCACTTCTGCCGCATAAATTTTGTACTCTTCTTACTGTTCTGAAAATTCTTAACAATAAAAAAAGCCAGTTACACAAGTGCTGGAACAGAAGTACAAGACAGCTGCTAAGAGCAAAGAGGCATATTCAACAGGACATGAGCTTCCATGTGTTAGCATTTTGTGAATCTTGTTTGAGGTATTCAGAAAAGCCAGATGCAGAGTTTGGAGGTACATGGTGATTTCCCTGCCAGAGGAAGTGGCATTCACTGCGAAGGCAGTACTACCAAAAAAAAAAAAAAAAAAAAAAATTGTTTCAAATGCCAGATTTGTCAAATAATATGTAATTTCTGAAACCTCATCTGAAAGGAATAACTAGAGGTGCGCCAGATCATGCTCCGAGGATCCCTGTAATTCACCATAAGGAACATTATGCATCACAATCATTTTAGTTCCTGCAGTTCCATGGGTTAGCAGAAAATTAAGTAGAAAGTCCTCTGTACTTAACAGGTCCTTTTCACTTATTTTACCCATACTGCCCTTTGCATCTCAGCTCTCTAGATACTTGAGGAATACAATGTGTCCTAGCAGCAGCACAGAACAATACCTTCTCCAGAAGTCAGCATACTCTTGGAGACAGAGGACAAAGGGAATTCTAAAACGGGAGTACCCATTATAATGCAGCACCTCATTTACAGCCTTTAAGAGGTGCACACACCCTCACTGGAGCATAGGAAAACAATCTTTGTCACAGACCTTTGATAGTTTCACAGTTCTTTGATATGGCTTGCAAAAAGAGGCACCTGGTTCTATAACCTGTCCCTGAGGGCTGGCCATAGTTGACTTTTACTTTGCAGCTTCCTTCTTTGCGGGAAAGATCTTAGATGAAAGTTGCAGTCCACTAAAGTTATCCTGAAGTTTTGCTATGGATGTTAGTTGGCCAAAAAATGTCCCTGTTTGCAACACTTCTGTACTGGGACTAGTCCCTTCTGCTGAGCCAACAGGCTTACTTGTGAGTGAACCATCTGGTGAGGCTAGGGAAGGAAGGGAACCTTGTAGCTACATGTAACAAAAGAGTTTGCAGTTAAGGCAGGGAACCTCAGCCAGATTTGGAACAGAATGCCTTTTTTTTTTTTTTTTAAATGCAAAACCACTTGCATAGTGTCATCTAGCAAGGTTTTCCTGCTGCAGAGTGATTGCACAGAGACCTATCTTAGAATTTATTCACTAGATAGGAAACCTAGGCCAGCTAACTTCTCTCTGGAATATTAGCACACCTTACACTTTGTTTAGATAGAACAAAACAAGATATGATGAGAAAAGGTTTCAGAATAACTGAAGAAAAATTAAAATCATCATCAGAGGCTAAATGGTGTCTCACATTATTTTAAATGAAGAGTGACTGGGGTTGATCCTGCTAAGAATTAAACATTCAAATCAAAGAAGTATAGTTTTAATTAAGCCTAGCCCAGCCCATGAGTGAACAGGAGCCACTGCTCTTACACATGCTTCTTTCAAGCTAGGTAGCAAATGGTTCTAAAATTTGTTAACTTTGGATGAAGTTTCCTGAGAGTGAGGAAGCACATTTCAAAAACAGCACAGCATTTTGGGGAGAGAAAGCTCTTTAGGCACTGATGTGGCTTCATAACATTTATGTTGAATCACTACAGCAAGAGAGACAAAGGGGAGTTAGATTGACACCTTGTTGGGAAAGGTACCCACAAACTGCCTGTTGATTGCTCTCACAGCTGAGCCATACAGAGGAAGACAATGAATTGGCAAGAGGCACAAGGTGACAGCAAGAAGATCATTACTAAGGCAACAGACAGCACCATACAGCAGTTCTAGCACTCAGAAGGGCTCCAGCTTTCCAGATAATATAACGAAAAACTCTTTAGAAAGCAGAGAGGTACTGAGCACTGAAATGAGAATGTTGTACTGGTGAGATGCCTCTACATCTGTCTCCATCCAAAAAATTGCCCTTTTTTAATAGGCACAAGCAATAGTCACCTTGCACAATTTGTGTTCTCCTCTTCTGTTTTAGTACAAGCCACAAACAGTAAAAAGCAACGAGCTTTTCTTTGAACTGGAAGAGAACTGAGTGGCTCATAGATGCAGAAGCAAGGTATTTGAAGAAATTACAGACTTTGATCTGAGACCAATTCCTGACTAATACTGCAGACAGGCTAATCATTATCATCAAACGCATAGGTATGTTGATAAATATGTGTGATGGAGCTTCCAATCACTACATCTTTTGTGTAAACATGCTAGTATACCCTAGTGATAGTCCAGAGACAAATTTTAAATGTAGGAAACAGACTAATGATATATGTTTGGCATAAAGAGAAGCTAGATCAAAGCTGGGTGTCAAAGCTGAAGGCTTTTCATGATTGGAGGGTGGAAACATCAGGACAGCCTGAACAGCACAGAATTTTGAGTCATGTATGTCCTCCTACTCTGAAGCTAGATAGGCAGTAAGTCCTTCTAGTGAGAGCAGTTTCTTGCCACAAAACAAACGACATCCAAAACCTTTCAAATTAGCATTTCACAAAGCTCTGAGAAGCCCATAAACACAACAGCATTACAGACAACCAAGGCCCACAGAGGTCATAGCCAGGCCTGGGCTAGGATAGGAAGAGCCTGATACCCTCTGTGCTCATTTTCTTACTAGAGAGTTGACAAAGTGGTGTCACCTAGACTTAAAGGGAAGCTCTAGGTGCAGAACTTAACATCTATGGAGGAATTTTGACATTGCAGGATATAATTTCATTGCACAGAAGTTAAGTAAAAATTTCAGAATTCTGTGCTAATGTTTTATTTTTGTTTCATTGAGACAAATATTTTTAGCATTCCCAATATTCCATAGAAAGTATCTGTATTCAAATAGCTGGATAACTTTATTTTTGCATGTTTCCAAGCTTAGTAACATCAAAAGAATTTCACAGACAAGTTCACTAGAAGAAAATACCTTGACTATTGAAATCAACTTTTTTCAGTGGCAAAAATTACAATGGCATGAATGTTCAACCAGCTCTAGGTCAGAGCAATTATAACAACATTACAGAAGAGGAATTCTCCAAGCTGCCATAAATGTTTTAGAAAAGATTTTCTTCACTGCTCATTTGTGCCTTCCTCAGCTATCCAGGAAACATGTCCAAATCATGCATATGCACACTTTCTGGCATTCATTTACTCCGAAGCAACAACATGCTTTACCTGTCCCTGCACATCACCAACTCATTGTTCCAACACAAAGCAGTGCCAGTGAAGCAGGATGCAGAACTGTTCACTGTGACAGCTGTGTGATTGTAGCTAATCCTTTGATTCTCAGCTCTTTATTACCAGAGAAAAAGACAAATGGGAAAACCTGTAGGTAGTCTGTTGTCTCCATAGATTGTTGCAGGAGTCCAGAAAACAGTGCTCCTTCAGTGCAAATCAGTACATTGCTGGTAACTCACACTCTGCACAGGATGCTCTATCTGAGGAAATGAGTCCTCTGGTTTAAATCAGCACCGGTTACCAGTTACAGAGGTACCAGTCTGCTGGGTGCATCTTCCCCAGAAGCTATTGACAAACATACCTACAGGATGTTTTCCTCCATCAAGGTAGCATGGGGCACCAGTTAGACCACTGGCCTAACACAAGAAATTTAGGCTCAACTACCTGTTTAATTAAAAGTTCTTGCATGACTTCTTACCATTCCACCTGTTTCTCAGCACTTCGATTCCTTTACTGGAAAACGTCACTCTTGTGGTAGAAGAGGTGTTTAGGTAACCAGAACACATGCAAGTTGGAATACAAATGGATGAGACAGACATAGCGTACAAGGAGTGATAACCCTCTGACATGCATTTCTGCGTAATACAGACTGTTGTTTCTTCTCCTCTCAGATTTTACCAGCAAGGAAACCTTCTACCACATCCAGCATTTCCTAATATTCTATGTAAAGTAGATCACATGGCAGCAAAATGAGCACCCCTTGCCTGGCAGCCCATCCTTCATCCACACTGCAGTTGCACCCAGCCCTGTCTGCAAACATATTTTCCCCAGTGAACAGCTGCAGACTGATATGGTTTAGCAAAGAAATGGTTCTCCTCCATTAGCTTTCACCCCCATACACCACTGTGTTCTGATACTATCATAAGCGGGAAAAAACCCAGGCCTTTTTTAAGCCAGCCACGTCTGCTGCAATGCATTACCAATAGCCTCAGTCAAATGAGCTTCAGTTTCTGAATCAGGTTTGTTACCCAACTCTCCACACACTACAAACACTCCAGCTCTGCACACACTCCAGCACAGACCAGTAATGTCTGTAAAGGCCAGGGCAGCCTTCATGACTGGTCTTTCCATTGGTCTAATGTCACAGCCACAACAGTACCGTAGCCATAAGGTTGGCCTGGTCACCACCTAGCTGTGTATATCGGTTTCAACATTTCAGATTAAAAAGATGTCCAAAAGTGCCAGATACTGTGTAGAAAATTAGTTGTGGAGATATTTCACAGCTTCGCCTTTTGTTATCTAATGCACCCAATATTTGAGTTTGATTCTGGTGCACTGAAATGTAGGTATAATAGGTATTAGATTTTGTTAGTAGGGGTAGTTTACTGTTCCAATCATTTTAAACTATGGGAATGGAAAGCAAATGGGAATCTCCTCAGAAAGAAAAGTTCACAGCAACACTGTTAGAACAGGGGGACCCAGGAGAGCTCATTTCTCCTTTCTCCCACTCACCAGTGGTTCCTAAAACAGATTTTCCTTCCCATGAACATCTGGAGCTCTAACGAATGTTGCTTTAACAGAACTTAACACTTCTTTAACCTTCTGTTTAGCGCTTTTGTTCATGCATTACAGGGAGACTGTAAACCCAGAATACCTCTGCTGTATGCTCCAAATACTACCATCACACTTTAGAAAATGGAAAACTTTAGAAAAGGTCTGTCTGACCACCCAAAATCAAATGGGTTCTTGCCCACAACATCTAGGATTTTCTACTCCTGGACACTAAAAAACAGTTAGTTTTTGCTATTATAAAACAGAAAGCTTCCAAATACAATAATACTTAAGAGCTCATATAGAAAAAATATATCCCCACCATTATGGACAGATCTCTCTGAAGGACTACAAATAAAGTGAGAACTTCTGTTTTTCAGAAACTTGAGCTAAAGAATCCATCTGGAAAGACCACCTTGTCCCTGACTCTGAATTTGACTGGCCACTTCAAAAAGAAGTGTCTGACAGAAAAATCTCAGTCCTGTAAGAAATTGCCAGTTCTGGAGTACATTCTATTTGTTTCAAATTCCACATATTGCAGTTATGAGTGAAACACATATTAT
This sequence comes from Falco naumanni, assembly GCF_017639655.2. Lineage (NCBI taxonomy): Eukaryota > Metazoa > Chordata > Aves > Falconiformes > Falconidae > Falco > Falco naumanni. The sequence goes on along the minus strand of NC_054061.1, from coordinate 29,965,296 downwards.
AAGCTTACATACATATTAAAGTGTTAAGAGGTTCGCTTCAACAATGAGCACATTCCATTCTCTTGCATAATAAGTAGCATTTTTCTTTTAATCTTCTTTAATTAATATCCTTCAGCTAATTTTTAATTTGCCTGTATATTATGACCAATGGGCAGATGATTCATAAACTGATACAGCATTTCAAAAACCCTTTAATCAGTAGTTTGCATTCTTAATTATTTTGAAACTTCTATATTTGTCAAAACCCACAGTGCATTATCTTAATTTGTATTATGCCTGAAGGTTTCAGCGAAGAGTCCATAGTAAGTAAATGAAGTTTTGATGGAGCCTGAGAAGTTGTGAATATGTCCTTCTCCTTTGCCTGCTTTGTACTTTCATGTTTCCCAAACATAGCTGTCTAAAGAAACATGGATTTGGCACGATGCCTGTGGAATGAACGGTTGTGGATAACCCTAGGTGGTTAAAAATGTAACTGCATAGAATCTATATACACTTTATATATACCTTACATAAAACAAGTCGTGAGATTTTAGTCTATAAAAGATTTTACCTGCTTAAATGAAAAACTCCAATACAGAACATCTTACTCAACAATCAGAAACACAAAATACCTTTTTTAATGCAATAACTTGTTGAGTATCTAGGGTTCTGTGCAAAGCAAATGCTTGGGACTGACCTGCCCTATGCATCTCAGCATTGAGCTTGCGGGACTGAACAAAGGGCAAGACAACAAGAAACAACTTCCATTTGATTCTTGCCTCCGCTCCCAATACGGCACACATAATTTACATTAAACAATCATCAGATAAAAACAAATAAGCCTCAGAGTAAAGTCTAGACACAGGAGCTTCCCATTCCAGCCAAATACCTTGAACACCAGATGCCACAATGATTTTCATCTCTCTTTGATCTCCTCTTGGCCCCAGGAATACTCCACAGTGACCCACTTCTTAAACATGGAAAACCAGACTGGGCATGAGATTTCTCCCTCCATTTATAGCCTAACACTGAAAGACTCTTTGGTGAAAAAGAAATGGAAAATTACAGTCATTCAAGTCACTGGCAGCTCTCTTCAGGTGCCATAAACTCTCTAAACAGGGGAAAGATCTCAGATACGGATAGCACTTAGCATTTCCTATGGGGTACTTCAAGTCCCTCTGCATTCAGCACACAGCTGAGATACCATACTGAATTACACTTTTATTTTAGTTTGGCTGTTGTCTCTATTTCATAACACTTCTCACTCCTAAACACACAGTATGCCTCGTGATCACTACACTGCTTCCATAGCTTCAAAAGTTTGTGTTATTATCCACAGTGCATGACATTCAAGGGGGAGTGGCCTGAGCAGATCTGTATGTTGCACCTGACCTGGAAATCCAAACTGTAAAATCTAGTTCTAATAAGGAATGAATTGTCAATGCACAATTTAAAAGTGCTTCTAGGACAATGGTTCTGTTTTCAGGTGCATCCACTTCCCTTACAATAGAGCAATCATGAGTTGCTTCAATTAATTTTAAAATTTCCAAATAGGTAAAAATAGATCTATAATTACATTTTTGTCTCTGAAATGTAAACTTTGAGAAAATGAGGAAACTAGTTAGCAGGCTTCTCCAGAGTCACTCAGGTGTGTAAATAATGAAAAAAACTGAAATCAGATCTCAAAAGAAAGGAAAATGCATAAAAATAGACACCTCAGTGTAAAATACAAGTAGAAAGCTTGTACAGGAGTAGAAAGGGCATTCATTGACAAAAAGCATTTTTCAGATCTGAAAGGAACACAAATAGAGCCAGAAGGGTCTTACAACGAAAACAGAACCCTGGCTCTTATGCTCACAAGTAGAGAAAGGCTAAAGAGAGAAGTGAGGCCTTCACCTAGTCACAATGTGGTAGAGTCAAATGATAATTTAGGTTTGGACTAGCAAACAAATACAGCTTTTCTTCTGTTTTCAGTAGGGATGATTACATTCAAGAGAATAAGAGCAGAGCATCTGATGGGAATGAAGTATTGACCACATTCTATGAATGACCAAAATGTGGACAATCACAACAAAACTGAAAATAAAGGGGTAAATAGTCTCCATGCAAAGGTGTAAAAAAATCACTGGTACACTGGATAGAATATTTGTTCCTATAATTTGACAGCAATATGCTATGACCCAGAGCAAAAAAACACACTGTGTGCATATTCAAAAGGAGCAAGTGAGGAGATAGGACTGGCATTTTGCAAGACTTCAGTACCATTACTGCAGAATGAGTAAATCTAGGACAGAGAGGTAAATGAAAACTGTGATAAAATGCCACAGGGTTTTATCAGGCTAGATTGTGGCAGTCTATAGTGTCTCTCCTCAATAAGATAACTGTTTTTTTAGACAAGCTCAATGCATTGGAACTAATCTCTATAGACTTAAACCAAGAATTGCTTTCACTGCCTCAAGGGAGATAAATTATTAAAGTGGGAAAATGGAGATGAAAAGAATAACTATTAGGTAGGTAAGAAGATATTATAACTGTTTATACTATTGGGAAGAAAAGGGGTGTCTTTCTAAAATCAGTGCCCGTCCCAGTTTTGCTTAGTATTTTAATAAAAATACTGGTCCAAGGAGAAGATGGTCCAAGAAGGTGCATGGTACTGAAGCTTCAAGTAACACAGAGCAGGAAGGTAATGACGACTACTGAGAACAAGTTTTCATGCAAAAGGAATTGCTCAGCCCTATGATGCAGAGTTGCAGAGACAGAAAGAAATTCAACAATGCAAAGACCTGCATTTATGAGCGAGCATTTTATTGCTGGAGTGCAGGCCTTATTACATGAATGTGACAGTACAGAAAAAAAGCAAAAGCTGTGTGGTTAATGGTAAGGTAACAATATGGTGCCAAATCAGTTACCTCCAGGGCTCACCAGGACTGCTCATGGGTGACACTCCTCTGTTTATTTACTTCTGGAAAAGAGTCAAAATCTACGCAAAGTTGCTAGGTTTAAGTCCTCAGCTCTATCCCTGTTAAACTGCAAAAGGAATAAACAATATCAAAAGTTTGCAAACTGGAATACCAGTTGAAAGGAGAGACATGGACTGAAATCTTGATTTGAAAAATCAACTAATTTTCATATTGGGACGAAATCAGACTTTAGGAATGCCTCAGTTTAAACACAGATCTCAAACTCAAGAACATTCAGATCTGATGCTGGAGTCAAGGCTTGTATCTGTGACACTGTTTCATCTCATAAAATAAAAAGCAACATAAAACAGGCCATAAAGGACATGCTGCTCCATTCCTGCAATGCACAAACAGTTTAATTTATTGATTAGGCTTATAAAAGGCAAGATTAATCTTCCACTGTTACCTGAGGAAAAGGCAAGATGATTCAGTGAGCAGGAGAGGGTTCTAGGCAGCTACGGCATGCAGGCTTTGAACAGCCTGGAAAGGGATGTCCGCTCCTTGTGGAATAAGAAGGTTTTGTCTCTGAAATGCAACTTTGAGAAACTGAGGAAACTAGTTAGCAATGTTCTCCAGAGTAACTCAGGTGTGTAAATAATGAAAAAAAAAAATCTGAAATCAGATCTCAAAAGAAAACTCATCAAAACGGACATCTCAATGTAAAATACAACCATGTAGAGAGCTTGTATGGGAACGGAAAGGGCAATCATTGACAAAAAAAAATCTTCAGATCTGAAAGGTACAGAAATAGATCCAGAAGGGTTTTGATGGACTTACAAAGAAAACAGAATCTGTTTTCCTCCTTCTTATTGAATGAGAAGGTTGCTTATAACTTAGCTGTGTCTTGACCTACATTTTCCCTGTCCTGTGAAAAGCCTTTCTGGAAGAAGTATCTGTATTTCAGGTAGTAATATTGGGACACTATTCTCCCAGTTCACTCACTCTAATTTTCTTCATCCTTTCCATGAGATTTGTTTTTCAGTTTAGAAACTAAGAATAGTCATCTCTGTCATGTTTACCAAAACAAGAGATGAGCAGTTTTGTACTTCCAAGCATCCCAATATAAACAAAAGTAAGCAGGAGGATTATTAGAAATGCTCAGGGATTTTTCTCTGCTCCTTAAATGTATTTACACAAGACAGGTACTACAAGCAATGAATGCAGAATGCAGAGACTTCAGTAAAGACTATGAAAAACCTGAAGCAGCTCTAGCCCAATTTGCTACAACCACTCTGCAAGGCACCCAGCTGTGGACAGCGAGAGAAGGAAGAAGGTACCGAAAGTCCAGAAATGGATAAACTACAGTGCCTTTGCCAAGTCCTTGGCTTCAGATTATGGACTTTTTACTACAGTGGAGGTAAAGTAGAGGTACCAACGACGGAAACACCATCTGGAGTACATACCTGCATTTAACTAACTAGTCACTAGATGTCACTGTAAACTGTGTCGAACACAACCAAGATAAAAATATACCTGACATTAAACGTGGTCAGCACCACTCAGGACCTCGCAGCTACGACAGTACATTCTTCGTAGAGAACGAGGAAATCTCAAAGCCTTAGTTGAAACGGTAACAATTTTGCAGATTCAGATATTCGTTAAAAAATACTGTCACTGAATGTCCCGGGTGCTGAATACAGATCTCAACCTTCCTGGAATTTCAGCATTCTTGATGCCAAGCATTGATGGCGAACAAAACGGTCAGTCAAAGGTACTTCTATACATTGTAGTAAAATGTGTGAGTTTCACTCTAGACCTACAAAATGTCTGCCTTGGGCCTTTGCCAAGGTTATCTCATTCTAAGCACCACAAAAGCCACTGTGGAAACTGGATCTTCTTAAATATTTAAACTGTCTCCTAACAGGAATACTCAGTAGCAGCTACATCATCATCGGGGTCATAGGCACTTAATAGAAAGTTATGGCAATTAAACTTCTTTCTTCTCTGAGTGAGAATTCTGGATAACCCTCTTGTAAAAGTGAATTTTTAATGCCATCGTATTTACAGTTCTAGTTACTGCTTTTTACTCTGCATTACTAGCTGGAAATTTTATTTTCTTGATTATGAATGTGACTCCCATGGTACTCCCTTTCTAGCAACAAATTTCTTGTGGGCCTGATCCAACTGGAAAAAGTAGTAATTGAGGGGTTTTCACTTCAATATACCAAACAGGAAACTTCTTGTGGTTTTGCTGGGATTTTTTCCCTAATAAAAAGAAAGATCAAATCTTTGTTCCTTATTTCATATGAAACATTCTTTGACGGCTTGCTGATATAAATACATAACAGATGAAAATTCAGCCTGTTTTAGCTCTATTCCCCACAGAACATTTAACTACTGTCTACATAACACTGGAGCTCCTTTTCTGTCTTCTTTTTTTTTTTTTTCCACTTCCAATGAATTTATAATATACTATCCTTTCCTCTACTTCTCTCTCCACACCTTCACTCCTCCCCTTTCCACAGAGGCTGTGAATTTGGGTTTTCTTCTTTCTCACAAACCTGTTCTTCCTATTTTCCCACCTGCAGTGGAAGAGGGTCAGTTCCTGTGAAAATGCCTTTGTTTCTCCATCCCATCTCAGGCATGTCACCTATTTGATGTAACAGCTGCTAGTTTCTATGCCTGTCTTTCATCCTTGTCGAGTGCTTATCCAACCATTCAGTTTCCAGTAATTCTCTAACAGTTGCTGATGTTTGGACAGTTCCAGCATCTAGACCCATTAGTACCGATACTCCTTTCACAGCAGCAAGAATCAGGGGTAAATCTTAACCTTGCAGCAATCAACAGTAAAATCCCCACTGGTCTCAAGAAGATTAGGATTCTTTGCAAACTTACACCAATAGAGAAAAAAGGAGGTAGGGCTTCCATTTCTGGATTCATCTGTCTAAATTATTAGACAAAGTAATCTGCAATAATTTTGGGTTAGTTGTGATTTATCAGCTCATTCATAGTGGATTCAATAAATGAATGGTTTTGTGATTCCTGCTCTGTAGCTGTATTTTTGACAGGTCTAATGATGTTATAAAACCCACACTGCTTATTTGTTTCCATAATTAGAGATCATGATTCTCTATATAAATTTGAACATATCTTTTAATGATTTGCACTTGAAGTACTTGCATGTGATTTAAAATTTTAATGCACATTTTCAATTTCTTTTTCCCTGCTCTTTCCTAAGTCACTTCAAAATACCATTAAAAGTCACTTGAGCTTGCAGCAGCTGTACCAAGCAGAACTGTGGGAAAAGTACAAAAACTGAATTAAATTTATATTGTAGGACCATTTTACCTTTGGTGAACTTGCATTCCCACCTATGAATAAAAAACCCTAGAAGTCTGCCCACACGAGGGCTTCAGGACTGATCCCAGAACTTGAAAAAATAACTTCCAACTCACACAGTACTTCTTAGTTCTTATCTCTGTATTATACATGCAAAAAACATTTTAAAAATAGATTTTAGAAGACCTCACAAATAAACTGAACTGCAGACCTTTCTACTGAGTTCAGCAGGTTGTGCCTTTGCAATTCATATCCACTGAGGGACATAGTGACCAAACCATAAATAAAATCCATAGGAAGTGTATTTGTCTCTTCATATTTTGTCACTTCATAACTAGGGAGCTCAGATACAAGACTGCTGGAGTGCCTAATTTAAGCACCACGGCTGGCTGGCTTAGTTTTGGTGTCAGGACTATTTCTCACCACAGATTGTATAGGAAGTCTGACTCTTGACAGCTGAAGAAAACTGGCAGACTAAATCAATAGTTGCTCTTGAACTATGTATAATAACACCCAATGCACCCTTGTATATTAAGCAGACAGAATTCCACTCTTCAGCACTGTACCTCCACAGAAGCCTGTGAACAGCTAGACAAAACCCTAACTTGTTACCAGCAATCTTTGTCAGACCTCCAGGGCTAGTGCAGCAACCTATACTCGGTTTTGGGTTACATATTTTCAGTAGGATCACTGGTGATGCCTGAATTAGGAAAAGGAACCAGGCTGACAGTTTTGGATTCCAGGGTGAGTATGCAGTGCATACTGTCAAGGAGGAGGGTAAGGAAGACATAATTGTCCACAAGAGAAAGCTACAGATTTCAAAGCAAAGGTATCATAAAGCCACTGCTTTCATGAGGCCACTGATCAGCATTTAGCTCTCTAGTACTAAATTAAGTAGATTGTTTAAATGTAAGCATTTCAAGCTTAAGACACTGAAAAAAATCATAAAGCATTTAATGAAAAATCCAAAGAAAGAAATGTATGACTAGCTTGGATGATGCAACTGATACAGTGACAGAAGATGTAACTGTGTATATATGCATATATATATATATATATATGCATATATATATACATAGGAGATACAGCTATACTGATATATATGAGTATAGCTGTATCTCCTACCAAAGCAGAAACAGAGCAGGTTGAAAAGGAAAGTTTCTGTTACACACAAAGTTTTAGGATGAGTTTGGTTTGTGCAGCAAGATTTCAGTCCACTGGGATCAAATCCAAGAAACTTCAAGGATAGAAAATTGGCAGTAATTTTGTTTCAGAAATAATATAAAGCACATTTCAAATATGAAATAAGCTATCTGCCCCCAGGAGCATTACGTTACTGGCTACTTAGAACTGGGCTCTTAAACTTCCCAATGCAAATCCTGAGATCTCTGGAGCACTGCCTGCTTGGATTCTCAGGGTTGCCAAGCCTGAAGCAGTTTAGCTGACAGGTCTGCCTTACAGCTACTGATCTTGGAAAATTTAGATTTTACTGCCAGTGTTCCAGAAAACTTTGTTTTGATTTGGCAGACTGAAAAATCTTGCCATATATTGCCACAGCAGCAGCAGAGGCAAACAATTTTTAAATATGTGCTACATACATTGTTAATGCATAGGAAAATGAATAGTGTGAAATCACTCGGTAAGACAGTTAAGTCTGTTGTGCATATGAAAGTTACAGGAACTATTCAAAAGCTTACTCTTAATGCCTTGGTGACCAAGAACTTAAAAGAAGACACATTACTTCTATTTAAATCATCAGATAAAGCTTTCCCTTTGGAAATATGAGAGATTACTATCTTTGATTCCTAGAACAATAGGACACAGCCATGTATGTCTTTATTATGTGTGTGTATATATATATATATCCTACATTATCTAAAATAGGTTTTTGACATAGACACAAAAGGATCGATTTCTTTTCAGCCATTGGTACACAAACAATTTTGGGAAATGTTAGAAGAAGCTTTCAGTATTATTCTATGTGGCAGCTGGTTACAAGTAAAAGACCATTTTCTGTTATGAAATGACTAACACAGATAAACTGTTAGGAAATATTTCCAAAGGCAATGTAAAGAGATTTAGGTATATATTGCAGAATGCACTGTAACTGTTTAGTTTATACAGTTAATAAAATTATGTCTAAATTATTAAATAAGGTGGGGAGTAATCACAAAGTTACTACTTGCCTGCTTTGTTAAAGGTATGAATCATACACCAGATTAAAACATTCTGGTCATGAAATAAACAACTATAAAATTTTCAGTTTAAATAAAAAAATAATTACAAAGCATAAGGACTTAGCTTTACTGTTTTTCAAAAAGGAAAGCAGGCATTGTGCCAGGGCATTGGTTTTTATTAGACCTAACAACTTCTTACTATTTTTTTTTTTAACATATGCATCTTTACATCCCTTATTCTTTTTATCAGACCGTATCACTAATTTATAGCGCTATAGAACACAAACACTTTATCACAGACTTCTGTGAGCTATCACAGTATTTCTAGGGCAGGGTGATCTGAGGGCAGAAATAAACCACTTATGGTTCCAATCTGAATACAAATCCTCGGAAAGAGGCAGACAGAAGAGAGGGAAAACCAGAAGGGAGAAACAAAAGAATTTTAATTCCTTCCTTTCTCACTCTGAAGATCAAGCTTTTCAAATCCTTTATAATACACTTTAAAAAAACCAAAGTTGCTGCAAGCAGCAGAGCATCTCATTGTGGGTTCAGCCCTGCTCTGATGCTAGTTGATAGATATATCATCAAGAAATCTGTGTACATATAGTGTGTCTCTGTGCACACACAGTGAAGGATTAGGACTGACCATGTAAATATGACTGTATAAGTCTAAAATAGATGGAGAGCTTTGTATTTTTCATTTGACTAGTGCCTGATGTCGCAGTTCATAATGTGCAGAGCTGTTACTGAAACTTACCTGCAATCAAATCCTTTGTTCATTCAAAGGTTTAGAAATATCTGGGGAACATGAAGGAAAAAACCCCAAATAATTGTGTCAAATAGCCAAGAGTCTTGCATCTAAATATATATACATATCAATTTGTCCTGTTGTTAAGTAGAAAACAATGAATATATCTTCTTTTCCAGCATTTTTAGTTTCACTGTCAAGACTGCAAATGGAAGAGAAATTTTCATTTGTGTCTTGAATTCATATTTTTATTTAATAACAACTGCTATTATCTACATCAATCTATAGCTTCAGGATGTGCACAGCTTCCACGAGAACTTCTTAGTAAATCCACAATGAATCACTCAAATTCATGTCTCAGTGTAACAGTCTCCTATTACAACTACAGTTTAGCATTTAGCAAGTACAGGAAGAGCCAAGCAGAACAAAAAAGACTCTCAGAAACCAAGGGAGAGATGTCTCTAAGTGGTATAGCCTCTTCCTTCCAGAAACCATTCTAGCAGCTGAGACTCCTGGCCTGGCCACAATGTAGTAAAGTAATAAGCATGGAAAACAATCATGCAGAGTCAAATTCGTGCTTCCCACTGATTCAATATAGTTTGTGCACAGAGGGGCAGCATCCATTGCCTTTACTTAACCAGTGGTCATATGAAGTCAAAGTTAATTCAAGGCTTACCTCCTGGAGCTTCTTTTTACTTGTAAGGATTGTTGGTCTGGCAGGCCCATGTGATGCAAGAAAAGGAGGAAACTGACTGGTTTCCTCAGGCCCATTTGGCAGGATTCTTCAGAGAGCATTCCAGCCTTCAGCTCTGTGGCCAGGTTAATGCTTTGGGAAGGAAGACTCTCCTCTTCCTGCCTACCCATCTGCAGACATGTCTGTCTGAGCTCCACCAAACCCACTCCCACTCCCAATCCACTACCTCTCCAGCCCTCGTAGCAGCAATCACCAAATGCACCCTCCTGTTCCTGTCACAGCCTCACCCAGAAAGTCAGTGTTAAAGTTGGCAGTCCCCCACCTTGAATAACAACAGCCACCACTGCCTGTCTCTTTGTGGCAGGCCCCAGAGGGCTGATTCAGCCATGTGGGCTACCTTCATCCCTTGAACAGCTGCTCCCTGTCTCCTCCAAGAGAGCAGTGGTAAACCAGATGAACGCATTGCACAGGCCACAAGCTGAGCCACACTCACTTAGAAGCATTCCAAGGGCCTTAGCTCTGATCTTAGGGACCAAACTTCTCAGGAAGCTTATATCCCACAACCCAGCTACTGGCTTTGCTACCGGTACACATTTGGGACTATCTCACCTTGTTCCTTCCTTCCCTGCCCCAGTGGCACACACAAGAACAGTGGATGTTAATGGCTTGTAGACATAAAAGTTGGTCACATATTCTTTCTTCCCAATCTGTTTTTTCTTGCTTCACTCAATCCATTTCAGTCACTACAGCAAACTGCACTATACCAACTCTTTCTGCAACAGAGACTTCTACATACCCCTGACAAAGCTGGTACTATGGTTATTGTTAATGTGTTAGTGCTAAAAAAATACAATCCTATGCCAATGTTTGTTTTTATAAAAGAACTGTAATATGAAGCTCCATTCAAACTAGGAATATGGAAAGGGCTGGAAGGTAGCTCCTGAGTCATGCAGAGATTGCTTTTCATGATAGGAGACTGGATATCACTTATTTCCTTTGATCCATGTCTCCTACAACACATAGATGCACATGCATACATACTTTTACCTTGCTCCTCTTACTACTAAAACCTTTTGTTTAAAGGTATTACACTTGGCTGACTTATAATTCAGATTTTAGAGGTCAGGGTGACATACATGAGACCTAAGTATAGACCATGGTTAGTCAGAAGGTTCTAGCTATGAATACTGCAGAGGAGATTAGACGATTTCAGAGTCCAGGCATCTTTAGAGAAGACAGCAAGACAAGCTTTCCTTTAAATAAGTCCACCCTTGACAAGAATGACTCCCACAGTACTGGGCAATCCCTGCTCCCCAGGCACAAACACATCTATAGCAAGCGGCAATGAAGCAGGGAGTGTGGGGGAAGGTAATAAATACATTTTCAATGGAAACCTTAGAACACTGCAGTAAACCACATACACTAAATGAAATTACAAAAACCTGAAAGTAAAGTCATATCCCACATCAATTTACCAACCAGAGCTTTGGTCCCAAAAAGGGGAGAAATAGGAAGACATTGTGTAATCCTGTGTAATCCTCTTAGGGACTTCTTGTGCTGAGTAAATTACAATATATAATTCAGAGACTACAGCGTTCAGGTGCAACCTGGAACTCCAGGGTATGCATCCAGATATTACTTACCCTGACTTATTCTGAAGATGTAGCAATGGAAGCACACTGTTTTCTGCCAACTTTAGCCACAGACGTTGTTTGTGCTAGGATGTGTGTACTAATTTTAGTTAGACGTATGTTCCCCAAGGACTACTGACAGGTGATTTATCATCAGTGAATGTCATGAAGGCATGCTGCTTCCTTTCAGAATCAATTCTTGTATCAGACTCTTGATAAGCTAACCGATAAATGCATTTTGTACTATTGCTTTCTAGTAATTGGTTCTCAAAGCTTGCTTTTTTTGGACTGCTTCTTTGATGTTCTGTAATGCCACAGTCTGTCTTTGAAGAGTGAATAATAATGGAGAGCTTTAAAGACACTTGTAAAAGTTATGAAGTCATAAAACCCTAATTCCTCCTTCGGTCTGTTTTATTAAAATTCAGCACACTTTCAGAGTGAGGAGATCTTATGGGCTTTAAATGAAAGATTCTTTCTCAGCTCAAGCTACAGTTTCTACTGCACTATCCTCATTGATATTTCATTGCCTTCACAATGATGGGATGTATATAGGATTTTTTTCCCAAGTCTCTTATCAACAGTGTTTTGGGACACTTGGCCAAAGAAACATATGCCTATTATTTAGGGTTTTTCTTTTTCAAATGTATGATGTAAATCTATACTGTATGGAGCTACAGTCATTGTGATGCAGAAGGCATGCCAAAACACACTTTTGCAAATAAGGGTTGTACTTGTTTTCCTTTCCTTCCTTGTTCCTGGCAACTGTGTATAGGAACTTCCCATAAATTGAGTCCATTTCTCTTCCTCTTTTCCTAAGGTGTGACTATGTTGTGAAAAATGGATTCTTCTGCAAAGAAAAACAGTTTTCTTAATCATGTTGCACAGTTTTGACTTCTACCAGCCCATTAACTCAAAATAAACTACTAAGCATTCTGTCTTCTCAGTGTCTGCACAGTGACATTTACCAGGAGAGAGGTAGACAAGAAATAGTGACTGAAGATTTTTACAGACCAGCATCGTGACACTGTAATCTTGCTCTTTCCCTCTCTATACCCATCATCACCTTTTCCAATCTCTGTCCATTTCTAGACACAGCTAAAATGACTATTAGAAGCGCCTGTTGACATGTGTTCAACTCCAAAATACAGGTATTAGAATTCACTTGAAATTAAAAAAAAAAAAAAAAAAAAAAAAAGGAAAAGCAATTTAAGCTTTCTCTGGTTCCAGGACACAGAGCAGGAAAGACATTACTGTTACTAAGCTCATTTCTGAAATCAATAGATGGTCTTGATACATTTAGAGCACTTAGAAGTTCTTTGCTCTGTTCTTCCTTTGTTACAGGAAAGACCTTGGAAGTAGTTTAAAAAGATAGTATCCAGAAGGCTTTATGCCAATCCTACTCCAACCAGCATTTCTGATACAGCTGAAAACAACTTTTACAGTTGTGAGTAGGTATAAAAGACACAGGACATTTGGAGGTACACATGAGCCAAATTAGAAACAACGAAAGGAAGTCTGATGTTACCACCCCAGTATATTTCATGCAGCCAGTCAGTGACAGCGACCTGCAGATGCTAAGGCCAAAGATGCTTCAGTAAATTGTCCTGATTCTGGCTGGGACAGAGTTGATTAATATCATGCCCTTGTACCAACTGTCTTTGTATCTTGTTATATGGAAAAAAACCCCACAGCTTTTTCTTGTCATGGTCTTATACTGCCATCAAACACCTGATAATGAACAATCAATATTTAACATTTCTCCCTACCCTGGTCACCTCCAGTCATATCTAGCAATAGATGATTCATTCACAATAACTCCTTACAATTATCATGGCAAAGATTGGGAATAGATAGGCATACATGGTACTAAAACTGAATAACCACAAAGTATTTCACCCATGCATCCCCTATTTGCTTCCTCCATTTGTGGACAACGGCAGCAAAACTTTTCTCCAGGGTTTTATTTATATCACTGTATTTCTTGGATCATACTTTTTATTTTCTAGTGTAATAAGTGCCCCAGAGAAACACTTCAGTGCAGCAATCAAGACAGGAGTTCATTTTCCTGCCCAATACTCCCTGCAGCCTAAACCATTCAGCAGCAGGAGTGCATTAATACCACACTGTACTTAGAACTACATTGACCCTTCCTCAGTCTCCACTACTACTAACAGTGGACAGAAGGATTACAGTCTCACTCAAACGTAAATAATTAACTCGCCGGAACCATGCCCATAGACTGGTAAAAGGGACGATATAGCTTCCGTGTTTTAGTAGTGTTTATATTTTCAAATTATGACTTAAACCTATTGTTTGAAGACCAATAATAGAAAGAGATGGTGGGTGAAAGATTGGATTATTGACATATGTTTCCTGTGAAAAAACTGAGGTGAAGTGAGATAGTGGTCTACTTCTTTGTAATTGTTCATGCATTAATTAGTATAGATAGAATGCACATTCATTGATGCTCTATGTTTCTTATGCAGATTATCTATCATCCATTGTCATGCGTCCTAAATTACAAGTCCCTACAGCCTAGGCTGAATAGTAAGGTACTTGTAACAGCAGCTGAAAGGAATAAAACCAAGTAACTAAAACCAGAGCTTCTACCTCCTTTCATTCTTACTTTTTCCTGTCCTTTTAACGTCAAGCAGGCCACAAAATTAATGACAAGGATTAAATTATTTGGCTATCAGATTATCTCAGTAGCTGCTTTTAGCAGAATATCCATGCAAATCTTTGAGGGAGCAGGGTATCAGCAGGTGAATCTGCCTCTGTAGGGTCACTGCACATGTGACTCTCACTGTATTAACTGCTCCCTGGCATTAGGAAGACTCAGAAAAGAAATACAACCCATCTAAATTAATGCTAAATATTGAACTAAATCACAGCATATAGACATGGACTTTGATTGTCTAACAAATCTGACCTAAAAGGAATAGAATTCTGTAGATGACCTACCTGAAAACTCCTATCATGCTTACACCTGCCCATCCTTTGAGGTACATTGTGTTTAGTTATGTGTAAAATAGACAGGCCTCACTAACAGGACATATGAAATGCTGAAGTGTAGAAACTAAAATTCTAAAGCTACCATCATGTCTTCAGAAACCTTAAACTATGATTTCAAAATGGTCATTGTTATGGTGGAGTCCCATTGTTTCTTTGTTGCATACATTTTTCTCGTTAGGTTGAAAGGTGGTTGGGAAAGAGGACACTCCCCCACCCTCGTATTTTACCTGTCCAGTGCCTTGGACAATGAAATATTTATCTCCAAATGGAGATTCCAGGCTTTACTACTACATGAATAATATATGTAACTTGAGTTATAACCTCCCAAAGACCTATTTACATGTCAATATTTCTGTCAGTTCAGCATTGTGCTTCCTGACTACAGCCACTGATAATATTTTCTTACTTTACAATAAAGCTTGTATTTTCAATAACCTCACTGGTCTATGCATCTCTTCACTGTTATTTCTCACCTTATGTAAAGCACACCATTTATTTAAATTAAACTACTATTAAAAAATATATAATTATCTTCCTTGACTCAAGAAAAGTTGCCAATTATCAATTTAACCTAATAAGCAAGTTACCCTGGTGGATGAGACATCCAAATGTTCAAGTTGAATAAAGAGCAAAAGAGTTGGCTCTGATCATAGGGGATTGCTTGGTGGAGAAAACCAGCAGATAAAACAATTGTATATTCTCATGATAAGCACCTACAAAGACAACGCCTCCTATATTTCTGAGATACACACTCCACCTTTTATAAAGCCCTCTAGGACAGTGGACTGTGCTTCCACTCAGAACATCTTAATAGAAGAGAAAAATATTCTATTTAAAACCTGCTTTGCTGATTTTTTATAGAGCAGAAAGAACTGAGGCAACACAATTTGCTTGCCTAGTCACTCATAAGTTTTCCCCGATTCCTCTACATAACTGAAGAGAAGGTAATTTCTAAGGATAGTCAAAGTGCTACTTGACGAAGACCTCATCCCAGACTGTCCGTTCTGGAACACTCTCCCTCATGCTAAAGATACCTAGCATGAGTTGCTCTCTAAAAGACATTCAGTAAAAATAACTGAACTTAGTAAACAGATGTAACAGATAAGACCATTTGTGTTTAGTCACCTTGGATTTTTAAATATTTTTATGTATTTTTAGGTAAATCCTTCTCTGTATATTTAGGAGGATGTTGCTTTGGGAATATTACTATGCAGTAGTGCTACAGAGAAGAGTCTACTATGTAAAAAGGAAACAAAAAAGTTCCTCAGATATTGTGCACTTACCTTGGGCTTTCTATGATGGACTGCACTTTCCAAAGAAAAGTCTGACTAAAACACTAAATGGAAAAGCTGCTGTTGCCTTCTAGGCTGTATGGGCTTCACATCTCCCGTTGTGTTGCTCAGACTTTATTTTAGAGTTGAAATGTCCAATGGGCCAGAAAAATGGGAAAACTGAAAAAGAAATTACACTTTACTTAAGCTTGTTGATTAGGCTGAAATCTTCCAAATGCTAAGTACTAAAGATAAGACACACTTCCCAGCACTGCAGAATTGAATACTGAGTTGTAACAACTACAATTGCCATTTCTGAGCCTTCTAAGTAACGTGTGGTATCATTACAGATAATGTTGACAGCATAACAGCTCTCTGTGAGACAGTATAAATACCTGCCATACAGCTAATACAGCGTGCTTACCTGCTTGTGGCAGCCAGAAGAAACTATCAACACATAAGACAAGATACTAGAATGGCCTTCCTAAATTAACAAATTCAGCCCCCGCTATCAGCCAGCTATGTCACACAATCCCCTTCATAAGCTGATTAAAGAACATATCCAAAACTAGCTGGAGAGTAAGGGATTTTTACTCCTATTACTTTTCCTGGAAGGACATTGCAGAACTTCAAACATGTGACATTTAGAAACTTCTGATTTCCTGCCTAAATGTAATTATGACCCAGTTTGTCCTTATGCCAAATTTTCCTTTTCGGTAAATGGTTGTTTTCTCTCTCTGGTGTTTTTCAATCAACGTATCTATATGAAGCAACTGCATTTCCTCTACGGCTTTGCTTTGTTAAGCTAAACAAACCAAGTTATCTTATTCCTTCTTTCTTAGGATAAAAACGTTTCATCCTAGACTTTGCCTTTGTAGGTTTTTTCTGGCTTATATTCCACTACTAATGAATCCTTCTCAAACAGGAGCATCTGTACATAGTAAGAACAGTATATAGTATTGTATCTAGATCTTATAGGATGGATCCATGCCTCTTCATCTCTACTCACCCAACTCATCAAAGATTTTTTTTTCATGGCTGCACCATACAGTCAGGTCTATCATATTGTTTAATATTTGAGTCTCCTCTGCTACTGGCATTTTGAACAGGTAATCTCCCAGTTACAGCAAACATCCTTCTTTTTATGTACCTAAATTAGGACTTCACATTTTATATCACTAAATTGAAATCCATTTCTACAAGCAAGGTGGTTTAGCTCTTCTCATACATTTGCAAATCCCTTTGGGTAATTCAATTTTTCCTATCTTTGGGGCACCCTTTTATCCCTTAGCTCTTAGCAAAAATACTAATAAAACTGGTTATTACCTCAACTGAGGAGCCTCATTATTATTCCTTCTCCGGTATTATATTTATCCTTTTAGCATAACCTCCTTTTAATACAAATTGTGGTGCTTTAGGCCATTCCCCAAGTCTGTTTATAATTCTTACACTAATATCAATTTTTAAATTGTGTAACAGGTAAGTTCATGTAAATATAACATGCTTCATATCTCAAGCCTCTTCCTGGTCTGCAGCTACGGTGTTCATATACTTTTCTTACTAAAAGATACTATTGCTTTTCCCAAACCACAAAAATGGTGGTTTCCTACACATTAAGATGTCTTAGGATGTTATTCTGAATAGACTCAAGAGCTTCTAATATTTTGCCATGGTACACTGTCCATACAGATATTTTCACACAGTAGACAGTCTAAAAATTTATAATAATGAGGGCCCTCCTTTTCTTCCCCAGTCCTTTTCTCCCCCATTCCCACCCCTTCCTTCTTGTAGCGGGTTGACCCCAGCCAGCAGCTGCACCACACAGGCACCTGCTCACTTGCCCCAGCAGTGGCATGGGGGAGAGATTAAGAAGAGCAGAAGTGAGAAAACTCACAGGTCCAGATAAAGTCAGTTTAATCAGTAAAATAAAGTGGAAGGAAAAAAAACCCAAACAATGCAAGTGATGCAAAGGCCATCACTCATCACTTCCCTCGGGTACTCCAGTGCCCTGCCACCCTCTGAGCAATGGCCACCTCCTCAAGATCCCCCTTCCCACAGTTTTTATTGCTGAGCATGATGTTATCTGGCATGGAATATTCCTTTGGTCATTCTGTCAGGTTGTGTCCGCTCTCAAATTCTTTCCCACTCCCAGCCTACTTGCTGAGGGAGCAGAGTGGGAAAAAGAGAAGGCCTCACTACTGTGCAAGGACTGCTCAGCAACAGCCAAACACTGGTGTGTTATCAACACTGCTTTAGTCACAGATCCAAAACACAGCACCACACCAGCTATGAAGAAAATTAACTGTCTCCCAGAAAGACCCAGTACACCTCCAAATCATAGCCAAAGCTTTCAAAGTGCAAACAAAGAAGAGAAGGAGCCACATGCACTTTCAGTTGACTGAAAGAATCTTGATTTTCAGAGAAGTTGTCACACTATTTTACAGGTGTACATTTTCAAGGACAGCACATCAGTGCTGCCAGCATGTGAAGGAAAAACATGAAAATTGTCAGGGTTGAATTAATTGAAGGATTTTTATAAATCAAAAGTACATTTGGGAAAATTCACAATAGTTGGATTAGCCTCATAAACATAGAAAGCAAAAGAAATTGGGGCCGTTTAGCAAAATTTAATATTCTGTACTTGAAAGAGACATTTCTTGGTTTAAAAAAAAACAAGAAAGACAATGACTAGTAGGGACACAGTACTCCATAGATGCAGGGCCTAACTGAACCATTAATATCCATGTAATAGTGCCACACTGATCCAGAAGTACTTCCTAGATTGATCATGGCTTGGGGGAATCTTTCACAAGACAAAGTATACCTTTTTTTGTACGGCTGTGAGAAAATTACTTGGGGGGCAGGGCAGGGAGTTAGAGAAAACTGGGACCTAACAGAAGCATAGTATTACAGACAGCTTTTTAGGGTACAGTACAGTTATTACTTTCAGGATTGTTGGCATGCACGGAATCTACTTTACCACAGCTTCTTAGGTGACATACCCTGTCATGCAGCACATGCTGTTGGGAGTAACAGAGGGTGGAGCAGAGTGGAGACACTGTGGCCATGCTCTGTTGTACTCCCTGCAGGATTGGGAACTTGATGGTACCACACAGATGATAAGAAGATGTCTGCTGCTGAGCCAGCAATTGTGGTGGAATTGCTTTCCTCGGATGAGATGATATTGTAATACCAACGCACACCTCCATCCCAAAGTTATCCACCTCCAAGGTACTAACACACCTCACGGGGCACAAGATACCAGTCAGTAACAAAAATATGTTGAACTAGAGCCACCAAAGCTCCACCTAAATGTAAAGAAAATGGACTGGTATTGGACTGAAATAAGTCCAAAACGGAGGGAATTCTTGTCTAAACTCCCAAATTATCAAAC
This sequence comes from Falco naumanni, assembly GCF_017639655.2. Taxonomy (NCBI): domain Eukaryota; kingdom Metazoa; phylum Chordata; class Aves; order Falconiformes; family Falconidae; genus Falco; species Falco naumanni. Next base: position 29,946,151 of record NC_054061.1, on the reverse strand, counting down.
TCTGATTTAGTGTTTAACTATATGCTAAACAAATATGTGCACAAAGTTTAGGTCAAGCTGACTGTCTAAAGTTCTTACAAATTAAGGGACTTCTAATCAAGGGAGTCAGCCTTGGGAAGGATGAGAAACAAAGAACAGATAGTGAAAAGAACCTTTATCTAAGTTATGCAGAAAGAAGCCTTCAAGTGAGGAAAGTTCTGGCCACAAGAGGAGACAAGCTGATAAGGTGTTGCAATTCACTGACATCAAGAGAAAATTAGAAATAAGACAAAGACAATTTTGGTAGTGGGAGATCATGAGCTGTGACTCAAATAGCCCCCCACAAAAGAGGGCAAACCCCTGCTTGAGGAGCATGTGTAGTCAGTAAAATACTTTCAGAAGTGCTATCTGAGGATGTGTACTAATTTGCATAAGAACCAAGAAACTTGTAACCAATCCTGCATATGATAATGACTATGCAATATATTATGAAGTATAAAAAGCAAGCAAAAGAGGGGAGAAGTTAGGGAAGACTCCACTGTAACTTCTGGGATCAGTCAATGGGTTGAACCTGTCTTCTCCCCCATAGGGATGCCTATACTGGGTAAGAACTTTATTCTATGACTAACTCATGCTAGCTATTATTAGGCCTATTGTTTTAAGCTTGTTTCGCAGTCAATGTATTATCACTGGCAATCTTTGAACCTTATTCTGTCACAAACTTGCATTTTGTGTAGTAAAAATCTTCAGCTGAAGTTCATTTTGTGTAAATCTCTAGAGATTTGAGTAGGTGTTGTAAGGGATTTGACTCAGTGACACTGTCAGTAGAGGTCCCTGAATAGGTCAGTCGAACCACTCTCCACGGTGGGCTGTCAAAACACAGGTATCAGACAGACTGGTGGGACACAAGGGTCTCATCTTTCTCAGGAAACTGACAGGCTGATCAAATATAATGGGATTGAGGAAATCCCCCTTTTTAACATGACAATGGCCAACAATGCTACTCAGTTAGAAGGTGCTAATGATAGTAATATGATTGTAGAGCACTCCTAAGAGCTCAGGATGTTGTTTCAAATCTCAGTTTAGCCAAAGGGCTGCAGAGTAGAGGAACAAAGTAGGGATACCAAATAAACAGCGGTTCAGGGTTTGATCCGAACTGTAAGACTGAAGATATAACTTGCATCAGTGCTACCTTTAAGTATAACTGAATCATTATCAGAACCAGATTAATTTTAAAAATAAAATTACCATAGTAAGTAATATTCCAGAACATACATCTTTATACACAGAGTCTAAAAGATACAGAGGCAGAGGGCCTGCCACCGTCATGTCTGACCAAGGTATCTATTCATATAGCACAGTTTAAGAGAATAACGCAATCTTCCTGCAACTTTTTTTTTTCTCCATTTTTATACTCTTCTTTTATACTCTTTCCCATTTATTTTACTCTTTCTTGAACCACTTTTTTCTATAAATTGCTCAGTTCAGGTACCTAACTTTCTGCACTGGAAGTGTTGTTTTATGTTTAAAGGGAAAGCATCCGGGTCATTGATGTACAGCAACACTTGGAGGAATATTCACACTCTGCTCTACAAACCCCATTGGAGGAATACTCACTCACTGTCTTCACCACCTTCCTCTGCAGGTATACTTCCTTCAGCATGTCCCACCCAGTAGCACTCTCCTGTCCTTACTCCCTTGGCACAGTGAATTATCTGCCTCAGGAAGCCAATGAACCAATTTATACAAAAAAATTTGCCTCTGCAGAACAATGACTGCTATTTCAACAAAGTATCTGTCCTATTACAGAATGTGTTACAAAGGAGTCCAAGAGAAAGGCATGAATCTGGAGTGCTGGTGCACACATGCCAATTATTTGCTGCGGTGTAAAGAATTTGTTTCTTGTTCTTACCTAGTCTAATTTCATAGATATCGTTTGTCTCACTATTGTTCTAAAGGCATATATATATATATCTCTAAATGAACAAGGATTTGCATGTTTGTAAGTGTATAAATGACTTTTAGTAACAGGCACTTCTAACTGGGATAAGCTCACACTACAGACTCTTACTGCACCAAATTCAGACATGTACTTAGAGACACTTCTAGCATAAGTAGTTAAAAAAATACAGAAACCATTCACAGAATTTAATTTGTGAAAAATCACAGTGAAAACTCCATTTACAATTTGGATCACCTCTCATTTTAACTGAGCTTTAAACTGGTTTGTACTTCTTGATTTTTCCTCTGTTTTTATATTTATTAAAATACTTCATAACATGTCTATAACATTTTACGCTACATACTCAAACAGCATATTGACTCATGTACAGAGGTCTGAGCTGCACAGACGTCCATAATACAAGAAAGCACTAAACCAACGTATTTGTTGACATAACGAGGCAGGAAAATCAAACAAAAGAGACACCACTGCTGTAGCTGATTTTACTTTCAAAACAGTCCATCAGATGTCTTTTGGCAAATTACTTACACAGTTATTTAATTCAATAGATAGCTCAGGGAATTGTTTCTGTAGCTTCTAATAGAATTCAGAATTTCTTTGACTTCTTTTATTGGCATTGGTTGCATCAGACATCTGGTAACAAGTTAAAGAAAACCTAACAACAAAAAAAGAAGCTTTCTGACACTGAGGTCAGAGAATAAAAAGCTACACTGAGAGATCAAACCTACCACAATGAAGAAGGTGTATCCGGCAAGGAAAGGGGGACCAGTTCTTTTTCCCCAGGGCAATACCATTTTCCTATGTGACTACATACAAAGAGCTCGAATTATTCATGCAAACATTTCCATTAGGGTCAATGGGAGTGCAGTGAGCAGGATGTGTAATAGCATTTCCTTGAAATCAGCAGGGACCAGGAACTCTGTTGTGCTAGATATAGTTTATATACACTGAAAGGTCTTTTGGGCTTTCACTGTCTAAACTATAAAAAACTAAGAGGAAGAGAGAAACACATGCACACTGCAATTAACATCTTCATGTACCTTCAAGTATATAAACGTTAGTTTCTCATTGCATAAATGTTTAATATTTTGCCAGCTAGGGCCAAACTGACAAAGGTCACATACATATTCTTTCTGTGGAAGAATTAAGTGTTGAATTCCATTATTCTAAAATCCAAGGTACATCAGTATTCAGCCCCAGACAGTTAATCTTGTTATGCCAAATCCAGGCAATAACACTATGCACATTTACTTCTGTAACAGCAGTTTAAATGTATCTTTGTGAAGTGATAAAAATTACTATGAATAATAAAAAAGATCTAACAATACATGAAAAGATTTTTTTCTTAATTTAAATGGTGGAAAAACTCAAGAAAGAATGAAAGCAATCAGATCAGATTCCTCGATAGCACCTGCTATATATTATTCCTGTACCTAAATAATTTATAATGTGTAAACCTATTCACTCTAAATTAAATGTAAAACTGCTTCATTTACTATCATTTTAAATGTACTTGCCTGTAAGGAACATGATAATATTGTCTATGACAGAAGAGAGCTATTGGATTTTTTTCCTAATCAAGCCAAAGATCTGCTAGAACAATTTAAAATCAAATCCGCCTCTTAAGCAGTATTTTCAGTACGTAGTCTTTCCAGAGCAGGTAGTTGCATGTTGCATTTATGAAGTCTCTGAAGTCACGGTTGGACAACGTGACAGGACATAGCATGAACTGTTTTACTGAGGCAACTACAATGCAAAAGGAAATAACAGACTGTCACATCAAACAAGAGGGATCTGATGCAAACCTCCTGAGGCAAATTAGAACCTCTTTGGTCTCTGAAAAGTGGATAGCAAAGCAATGCCCTAAATAAGATTCACTATTCATCAGTGTTTGTATTTGCAATGTTTTTCAGGCATTTATTTCTGTTTCCTTTATTCCTCCTCAAATAATGTAGTTAGCAGGAGCTGCCAGTCCTTAAAGAATGTGGTATCTGATGCTGGATTTATTTTGTTCTGTTTATAACAAAAATCTTACTTCAAAAGTAAAACCAGCTACAACAGTGATGCCTTTTCTTTTGTTAATACTAGAGCCCTTGTAGAACTCTGTTCTAAGAGCTGATAGGACCTTAGAGCACTCAGCATCTCACAGAGCTGATCTCTTCAAACAGACAAGTCACCTACGCATACATTTACGCAATTACATTCAAATTACAAAGACCCTTAACAGTTCTCAAATAAAGAAAAACAGCTGTGTCCACCAGACACCACCTACATAACCAACTTCCATACATATCTACATGCATTTGCCTCAGGAAATGCATTATTAAGAACCTGCCAATCAATTTTTCTGGATTCAAAATATTTTTCTATGAAGCATTGAGAAATTTTTACCAGTTGCATAACTGCAGCTAATCTGTGAATTACTCCCACCCCAAACTGTTTCCCAGTTTAAGTTATGTCTCCCTAAAAGAGCTGCCTTATCTTTATTTCATACAGCAGTGCTTTCTCATATAACTAAGTAAATAAATAACTGAACTCCAGTGCCTATGGTAAATTGTTCTACATAGATTGCTGCCATGTATCGCTTCATTTCCACAACAGTGGTTCACTGCATTCTGACAACTGAAAACTGTTCCTTTAGAAATCTCTTTCCACATGCTTTAGTCTTCACTCACCAATAGCTTCATTTTTTATCTTTTCAGTATAGACACTGACAGGTCACATATATCAGAACATAAAGAGTTGTCACGGCAGATCAGACTCCTGGTCCATCAAGCCTGGTAGTCTATCTTTACTATATCTCAGAGGAAGGTGCAAATCCTCATAATGCGACAAGCAATTATGCAACGGTACCCATAAGGGCAACATTTCTTTTCCACTTTGACAATCAGCTTATACCCAGTTTCCTATGCTGTGCATGACAGACTTCCCTTATGATTGATACTCAACAGGACACTGTCGCAGCTAATAGGCTCAAAATCTAATGTGGCCAAAAAAGAACAAGACTAAAAAGCAAGGTTAGCAGTAAAACTGTTTTTCAAAATGAAGACTAAAACACAGAGAAAAAGCTGGATTCTGTGGCTTTAACTTTAAGTTTTATGTGCAAGCTATCCAATGATTTCAGATTTACATATAACTAATGAGGAAGATAAAGCAAATGTTAAGATCATGTGTTAAGAGCCATTTGAAACAGCCATGGAGTCCATGATCTGGGTGCACCAGCTTTCATACAGTAAATTCTGAATACTAGCCTTTAATGGCAACAATCGCTGCTATAAAAATACTGCTTTTATTCATCTTTCCTGGTGGTATTTTGCATGTCAGCTTCCCTGAGAAGGACTGTCCAAGAACAGCAGTGATGTTTTACTGAAATTAAGCCTGTAATCCCATTATCCTGTGATTCTAGCATTTCTGGACCTACTGCTCAACAATCTGCTGAGCCTGGAATAATTCAGTTTACGTGATTTTGAGTCTACCTTGTAATTATGTTCCATAATTTAAAGCAGATTATGCAGAATGTCCCACAAAGATCAGCAAACCATCTGAACTCTCTCTAGCTCTGACAAAAATCATTGACATGTCAGATGACTGTGAGTTCAGATTTCTTTTCTATTAATGGGTAGTCATATTTCCATTCTTTGGAATACTTATTTTTATCCAAAATCTGACATCTTCTCCCTCTTCCACAGAGTGTCATGGGCTAGAACTGTGGTCACTTTACAAGTTCTTTCTGAAGGAAGAGCAGTTTGAACCTTGCTTTATGTCTGCCACAATCATCTGCAGTTATACCTATCTGAGCTGATAGGATGGGTCCGCTAATTACTACACTATTGGTACCACCCTTGATTTTCAATCCCAGCTTCAGCAGGCAAGGGCAAGAATAGATTTACTAAAGTAAACATTTCATCTGTCTGATATGACAGACTCATGTAACTCGACCTGCAGTATTTTTAGGCAATGAGTAACAGTAAATTAGCCAGCACATGAAAAATACCTTCTTTCCATCCTTTCTCTCATTGATCTACCTCCCTGTAATACACATAAAAAGATGACATTTCTTTAAACACTGGCTCTCCTGACTGAATATTTGCCTTTGTCACTTGTCAATAACATGAGCTCATAATGACTGAAAAACCAAGTTTTCAAACCACTAACTTGTATATTATTTAGCCAGATTTACTTACATTGCAGACATATCCTAAATCACCTGCTACTCTCCTAAACTACATAGGTAACCTAAAAATGTATCACATGATTACACACAGTAAATTAATGATAAGCCACTGCCACCCCTAGACAGACACATTTTCGCACTTGCTAAAATCTAAATGATTCCCTCCAGGCCCTCTACCACATGCAGTTGTGAGACTGCTAAGGGTCAATGGGTTATAACCTGAAACTCTCAGTCACACCTCTCCAATCTGGGCTGATGAAGTCTGTATTAAAAGCTTTTGTCCAATGATCCTTCTCTAACAATAACAAAAGATACTCATAAGTTTGATGCTGAAATAGCATCTCAGCTGTAAGTCTGGTCAATATACAGTTCATCACATTTAGATGAAGCTACTCAATCTTTCCTTGTATCTCATGCTTGTTAAGCATATATATGGAGATACAATTGCCTATAAGAAATTTATTCTAGAATGTCTAAGGCAAACAGGGAGGAAAGTCATTTGAAGCCAGGGACCTAATAAGGAATACATTAAAATTCCAGGCTCTCAGTTGTACTAGGAAATTCAAAAGCTTGACTGCATCTGCTTAACATTGGGATGTATCTCCAGGGATAACCAAGTACGTCTAAATGCTTCCTATCCACAGGGACTGATACGGGTTAAAGACTGAAGAGACATGAGAGCTGGATTTGGAGGCTGTCCTCTTGAATACTGTGTGAAGTTGCTACTTTTTTAATAACAATAGCAAAAAGCAAGGAGAAAGAAAAAGATGCAGGCTTATTTGAGTGTTTGGACAATCCACAGAATACCTGAATTCCAGAAGAAAAGGTATCTGCTCATTTTCTAGCAGACTTTTCATGTAGAAATAACCTTGATTAAACTGGACAAGCTGCTGTAAGTTCATTGCATCATGTTCCACATTTAGTCCAAATTCCTTTCAGGCTGCAGTTCAAGTTTGTTTTTGTCACGTTTACAAAATCTTGAATAGCCTGGGATCTTAATATGTTAGAAAGTAATTTCCTTAAGCTTCACCATAGAGTCTTCCACTGATGACTGGTTTTATTGGCCATCTACAATGTAGAACTTGTTCCAAATGTGGCAGATCCCAGTAACAGCAAAAGTTATGGCAGAAGACAGCACACAGAAGGAAATTACTTAATAAAGTTAGAGGGCAAAGACAAAGAAAAGAATAATTGTTTTCTTCTTTAGAAATAGTTTTTCATATTAAGTCTAGTTTTTGGAAGAAGAAATCAGTATTCATTACTTAAATCAAAACCTCCTTGAATTCATGTGTGTTGATTGACAATCCCTCCTGAGACCTTTTCTGTTAATACTTCTTATTTAATAAGAGAGATATGCCATTCACTCTCTTTTGTGATCCTGAAAAATTTGAATTTTACAGCAGCAGAAAGCAAACGTAACTGACCCAGCTTTGACTTTTCCGCAGTGCCTCACAATGTCTAAACACTGCCAGAGAGCAGACCTGGGTGAAATTACAAAGCCGTATTGTTATTTTTTCATATTTGGAGGTTTAGGTGGTTTTATTTTTGTTGGGTTTTTTGTTGTTTGGGGGTTTTTTTGGTTTTTTTTAAATTACTACACTTCTGAATAAGGAAAAACTTTCCCATGTTCCAGTTAGACTACTTCCCATTTAAATGGCTTGTCTGACAAATGAAATATTTTCCCTTTAGGAAGCCTACACTTTCTGACTTCCCAGTGCAAGACTTCTCTCGTAGCACATGTAAATGCTTCTTTTATGTCTTTTGCTCCAGTATTGTAGGTTGGCATATGCATACAGTCAAATGACTCGGTGCATGGCCAGTGACTGCAATTACCATTATGTAGCCTACTATTTTAAGAATTCCTTTCTCATAAGAATTCCTCTTCAAAGACCTTTTTTTTATGCGTAACATGTCCCTGTTCAAGGAAAGTATCTCAGAGAAAGCAGTCTGTCTGGTAAGTTGAAGATATTTTCCAGTCAGTGTAGCCCATTTCCATAAAGCCCATTGTATTATATATCTGCAAAACCCAAACACTCCTTCATTAAAAGATCTTCAGCTGAATGGAGTAAAAATACAATAAAATAACAAAAGATTTGGGAGGAGAAGATAAAAGATGAAAGGCAGTAGTATGACAGAGAAAGTGTAATAATTCTAGTAAGTAATGAAGGCATTTAACTTGAAAAATTCTTGTAAGTGTCAATTTAGGAACTCCATATTTTGTCAATTCTAAATATGTTAAGTGAATACTGACTTCCGGGTAAACTTTGCATAGTCAAGCACCAAAGTCAAAAAATCAAAAACTAAAGGTGCTTTTCCTCTTTTTGCAATAGGAATCCTATTCACAGACACTCTATTTCCTGACACGTCCAGTAAAAAGATGAGAAGACTTAGAGGTCACTGAAAATCCAGATGGATGAGCATTCCTTTGAGACTTCTGCAGTGCTTGAAAGATCGCAGATGTAGTCTTTGTTGTACAAATTTGGTGGGACTACAGACTGCAAAATGTCAGTAGTTCTAGACAACTGCAAGCACCTAAAAGGTTCTTACCAAATCCAGATTAAAATTTTCCAGATAGTACTTTAAATCACTTTTAAGGAGACATCATTTAGGGTAACCTACAAAATTCAGTTATTATTTAGCAACTAAAATTCCACTATAACTTTCATTTACCATCAAACAACGCACACATGCTCAGTATTGTCCAGGCCTTAGCCAAGCTGATTTTCTTCTTTATTAATGACACAGAATAACAATATAAATACACATTAGCCTGGAATTCACTGACCACAGGTCTTTCAATCTTTTAAATTTTTGAATTAGATCAAAGGGGACATATTAAATCTGCTCAACCAGCAGAAAACCTACAGGTAAGCTCTCATATGTGGTAATTCTACAGTCAACAACCCTGTCTTTATTGCCCATCTCAAAAATAACAGACAAGACCTAATGTAAATAATTTCTCAGTGCTGGAAAATATTTCAGGACTTCAGACATGGAGGGCACACTACATTGAATCAGTACCCTACATAAAATTTCCTCCATTTGAGGGTCTGAGAGGTAAGGAGTGTTCAAAGCTAATGATATAAAACTCAGAATTCCAGTTTGTTTCTAATAATAACAGAAGCTTCACCTACCTCCTGTTGAAGCAAGAGACTCTTCTGTCACAGTTCATAAATTGCTGAAAACAGTTTCCTTTTTGTGAAGTTTTATAATCAGTCCTTTTTAGCTTTATAAAGCAGTTTTCAGTTTACTGTCTTCTATAAATCAAATGCCTCCCACTTTCAAACTTTAATTGGCAAAATAGTGACAACAGCTCTCTTTTTAAGTAGATAGAAAGTAAACTAAATCTGGTTTTAACACCTTGGTTTAACAGTTCCCATAAGTGAAATGTCACCTGGCTACTTGAGACAGAAAAGATGCCAATTTCAGTGATTGCCTACATGATGTGTTTTCTTCAGCCTTGTGTGATAACTGCGCTTAGCATTAATGGAGTAAACTTGACAAGGTACATTTCTGAGTCTGTATATCCTTTTGAGTTTCAAATGAACAAGTTAATAAAATACCTTAAAGAAAAAACAACAATTAAGGGTCACTTAGGACCAATTACCAGTATGTACAACAGTACTATCCAGACTGTGAAGTCTGTAAAACGCTCTGCAGATTTATAGAAAATAGGGTATTTTCTAGATATGTCATTGCTTTAAGCTGTAGGCCTGATACTGAAATCACAATTGATACCCTAGCTCAAACTGTAAAACCAGATTAAAAAGTAAGGATTATTTGGCTCCTAGTATTTGTTTTGGGTACCAAAGAACATCAGAAATACAGATACATTTAACTAAATTAAGGCTGAAAAGGAATTAACTTCATGATTTCATTTTGGCATTGACATAGAGTCCTTTGTTACACTACTGATAATGTGGAAAAGATCCAACTAGATACTCTGCATCCCAAATGCACAGTTCTGTTACAGTGGCCTCAAACACACTATAACACTAATGGTAAGCATTAGTTAAAAATCAAGAATTTGACTCTTCACTACCAAGATTTTCCAGATTTTGTTCATGAGACACAGTTCTGTGAGAAGCAATACAACAGCAGCAAAAGACTGGGACTATTGGGGGTAAAGAGGATATATAGATATAGAAATATAGTTCATCTGGGAGATGAACTTACGGAAGAGTAACATTTCCAGAATATTTTTTTAAACTGTTGTTTTGAAGTCATTCCAGTTCACTGTTCAAAATATGCCAGGAACTGCATGAGAACCTGCAAAAGCCAGAAAGAAGAATTGAGTCTACAGGTTGTTAGGCCTTGTTGAATTTGAGGTGCCTTGAAGAGGTTGAATTTCACCATAAAGGAAAGGCATTATACCCTGTTCATACCACTCCTGTTGAAGTGAGGGAGAGGAGTCAGGCCTTAGAAAAGAAGCACATCCCCAGATGAGTAAGCAAATAAAGGGAAGGAATAAGGACATAATAACAGCTGCATTGAGTCAGATGAGGGACCAGCTGCTCAGTATCTCAAAGAAAGAACATGAGGACACACGTTAGTGAGCATTGTAAGAAACAGGGCAAATACAGAATGATGCCTCCCAGGGAATATTTCCCCAGCTTCCTAACAGCCAGCAATTTAAAGCCTTCTTTAAAGTTTAACAGCCATTAAAGGATCTCTTATCCTTGAACTATGCTAACTCTTTTTTTTTTTAATCCATTTATATTTTTGGTGTCCAGAAACCCCTGAAGATTCCACAACTTAGATTTTGCCTGGACAAGTATTTGTTTGAAATCCACTATACAAAATTTCATTGGGTGCCACAGTTTTTTTGGGTTTGACAAACACTGAACAATTCAACCTTGTGCGATTTGTGATTTCATTATCTTGTTTTAGTCAATCTTTTATCACCTTTTCCCCAAGTTCTCCTCTTCTCTAATTTCTAGTCAGCTTCTTTTCTTCTCATATGATGCAATTCAAAGTCTCTGATCACTCTTATCCTTTTTGCTTTACTATATCTTTTTTAAAGTAGGGAAAGAGAACTGCCAGATTCAAATCAGAGTGTACGATGGATCTATACAGACATAAGGATGTTTTGTTTTGTTCACAAATCCTTTCTTAACTCCCAGCATCCTGTTTTTTTGATCATTGTTAAAAGCTGAGTTGATATTTTCAGAGACTCTTCAAAGTAATTTCACAATCTCATTCCTGCTTAGTAATATCAAAAGTCCGTTTAGTTATATAAGCAGTCACTTTTCATATTTTAATGTAATTTTGCATTTATCATGTGAAGTAATATCAACACCAAATTATATCTGCTGTCTTATTTTCCTGTTACATGGTGTCACAGCATCCTTCTGCAACATTTTGCAATCAGATTTATATTTTATAATCCTTAGCAATTTTATATCACCTGCAATTGTCACCTCAATATTCTTGCCCTTTCTAGACCATTTATAAACATGCTGAAAAGCAATGTTGCAAAACAAGGTCCTGAGAGATTCCAAAGATAAACTCCCTCCACAGCAACAAATGATCCCATATCCATATTTCTATTTATGCTTTCTTTTTCTAATCCTATCTTTTAAGCATCTTAGAACACATTCCATGATGATCTCATTTCTTCAATGACAGTAAATGTTTGGCTCAAAATTTTGTGAAAAAACTTATGCATCTCCGGAATAGGGACTACTATCCAGATCAGAGAGATGGCTACTAACTCCTTCAAGTAACTAACCAACCTGTAAGCTTATTGTTTACCTCTATAGAAGAGGATCACACACAGATATTAACCTGTTACACACATGCTATCTAGGTAAATCCTAAGTATATTTCCTGCTGATTCATCGTGGCAGAAGTCAGGCTAAGCCACCCATTTCTAACTTTCAGTTACCACTACAGACCTCTCTTAAATTTGGGTGCTTCTGGTAATTATGAAAAGATGCTGAATAGACAATGTAGCAGAGACCACCACTCAGAAATTTCCTACCCAAGTTCCTTCAAAACCCTTGGACAGGTACCACCAAGCCTTGGTACTGTTATTTTTATTGATGCAATCTAAAAACTCTTCTATTGATTATTCAGTTTGAGACAATAGCTCCATAAAGATTACATTGGAGGGGAAATGTACAAAATTACTGCTTCAATACTGTAGACCAATACAAATAACCCAACTAGATTTTCTACTGTGTCCTTACTGCCTTTGTTCTTTCTTAGCTTTTCTCCTTTTATACATTAGTCATTTATCTGCCACACAGTCTCTTTGGCAATCTCCATGAGTGGCCGGTGACTTGTTTCCTCAGGAAAGTCTTTAATTCCCTCAGGTCCAATGAAATCTCTAAAATAAATCATGATGCAATTTCCGTTTGCACTCAAATGAGAACACAGAGTATCTCTTGCACCTTGAGCAGTCATTCAAACCTGTGCAAGGTGGATGTAAAATATGACTGTTCTCACTAATTACTACAAAGTGAAAAAGACAATGGAGAATTAGCTCTACTGTGCCTATGAAATTTTACAATTACATGCTACTTAGCACTAAAATGCTACTGTGATGTCTGAAAAGAAATCTCAAATAAATCCCCTGCAGATGGGGAACTCCTTAGTACACTTATTGCAGACATTAAATACTTATTAGAAATGTCTGGTTAGGTACCTAAAAACAAGGGTTTATTTCCTGTTTGATAACTCAGTGCAAAGTCAATGGAAATGTTTGTACAATTTATGTTTACAATATCTGCGGTAATGCGAAGATCTGTTGGAATATAGATCAATGTTTTCTGGTGATGGAAAATTTTATAGCCCAGTTGTTACATTTATGTATAGCGAGCAGAATAAAACCTTCAAAGGCAAGAGTCTAATAATTTATGGGTTTGCTCTTTTGTACTGGGCAGAGTTTATAATACCTTTTAAAAATCTGACTATTTCATATCCATAAAAACTTGGTGGAAAGGATTCTGTTAAAGCCTAACCGCAAAGTCTTACCCACGTTAAAAAACAGGGGGGGTGTTATCTGAATATGGGGAAAGGAAAGGAATATTTTCTATTTCCTACCCTTCTGATACTTAGAGTTAAACCAAGGTTATCCTACAGCAACTTCAAATTGTGAATAACAAGCAAAATAGAGGGAAAAGGTGACCCTTCAAGATTTCACTTTGTGATCAGTATATTATTAGGGTTGAATACATCAGCTCTTCAGAATATTGTACTGTAGTTCAAAACACATAGATGAGGGCTTGCGAAATCAGAGCAATCAAACAAAAAAGCAAGATACATTCTTGAACAAGAACACATTAAGTTCTCAGATCTCCAGCACAGAGGCTGGAGTCGGTTATCATTTCGCAGTAAATTCATTTGTATCAATAAATCTGAGGGAGACATCAAGCAGAAAGCTTATGTTGGAAGCCTCAAGACAGTTATTGTGTTTGGCGATGAAGAGACAAAGATATTTTTCAGGAAGGTCTTCTTTATCTTACCTCTGGTTTAAATTTCAGTTTTTCCTTCTTCTTTTTCCTCTTCCCCTTCTTCATTTTATTGAAGTTGTGTTCAACATTAATAATACCACCAAACAGTCCACTTAGTATCTGCAAAGCTAACAACTAACCCTTTATTCAGAAGAGCATACGGGTGTTTATAAAAGAAGGTAAGAAAACCTGCACAGAGGGATGGAGACCTTCCAGAGACCAAGCAACAGGGCTTTGAAGGAGATGCAGAATATAATGCAGATGCACTCTAGTTGCTATTTTAAGAGCTTTATTGCTGTGGTTACCCAATAAGTATAGCGTGATATAACACTGTGTCTATCTACCTGAGACAAGAAAGGGCTATCAACTGAAACAAAGGCAGGAATGCCACATGCAGTCCACCTCAGGAAAAAAAAAAAAAGATATTTCTATATTAAAAATATTTCCTATATTCTCTAATAAAATATATTTCTTAATAACATATTTTGCTATTAGGAAAGGCAAACTATTTTTTTTTATGTGTGTGCTGTAATTTTGTTATACAGCATTGCAAGTCAAAGGGGAAGACAGTTTACACATACCTCCCTAAAGAAAACTTTATGCAGGTACTGTTTGTGAATAATCACAGAATTCTTCTATGTTCTAGTCACATTTCTCCATGTGACAGTACTTTTTTCTTTGAACAAACAAGAGGTGGAAAATTCAACAAGTACACTACTTTAAAGGTGACATTAAGCAATTCTAGAGTTAGCACTGGTGACCTCTGTGCATTTACATTTTAGGTTATCATCCACTGCCGGTCCATAATCAGAATTCTCCAAAACTCAGTATAGAGAAATGCAAAAGGATGATAGGTCTCACAAAATAAGCATTCCCTAACAGTGTCTTCTAAGGATTACTTCTGTCCTTTTATGTTACAGTAAGCAAGCAGTAGTATAGATATGACTTTTTAACCTAGTCTCTACTAATCCAAAACTGTGACTGGCACAAAATCACACAAGGGAGTTTTTGTTATCCACTCAGGGCAGGGCTATACCTGCACCTTCCAGATACAAAATCAAGCAGGAAACAGTATCAATAGGTGTTATATTGAACGCAACTCTTTTCCTCATTAATAGAACAGACTTCAGAGTAAACCACAAGTTCTCCAACAAGTATAGCCAAGACCCTCAATCCCAGACTTATACAATGTTCATGTGTTTTCACACATCCAACAGACCCACCAACTTATCATCTTTAATTACTGAATATTGGCTTAAGGGATGTGTTTGTGAGCAACGCAGCGATACACGTGGTGCTAAATTGCAGGTAGCGCTACCACACCTTTCCTACCTGTACTCAAGGCTGATGGGATCAGTACACAGAGTCCTGAAGCTGGAGAGTGTGTGACTCCGAAATGCAAACGAGCAAGATGAGATGCCAGCATCAGGGCCCTAATTGCATTAACAGGCTTTAATGGTCCTAATCAGCCTCCTCCACCCGCACTATTCCTATAGGCACAGAATGAGCAAGCAGATGGGTGAAGCTTTAACTCTGTGAACTTCATGCTGAATATGGGACAGGCCCGAGCACTCTAAATCGGAGTAATTTGTGGCCTATTTGTTACACACTACAATGAGGAATAAACATTTAAGTGCCTGGCTGATCTCATATTCTTCTAACATTGTAATGCCGCAGGGGTCGATGTTCTTTTTTCTTTCAGTCTGTTGTTCCCTGTGCTCCAAGAACCCAACCTTTCCCCAGGGAACACTCCTTGGGAGGGGAGCCCACTCCCCCAGAGAATTCTTGTTTCCTTAATCAATGCATGTAGTTTGTTCATATCTACCAAATTCTTTCATTTAGCTATGTCAGATATACGTACTGTAAAATATGTAGTGTAACTTCCTATTCCTGAATGGAGGACCTGGTTGGTATGCTTCAGTTTGAAAACTGTTAGCTAAAAAGGTCTACTGTTCCCTTCAGAAAGAGCTCTGCTAGACCACTTGATATTTTCTGATATGTAATATTTCAGTAAGAGAACATATCAAACTCAAAAGTGACTGCAGTGTAATAGGTCAGCTCTTGAATATGAGCTACCTAAATTAAAAGCATAATAAATGGAAAAGAATGAAAGTGCTGTAGGTGCTGTTACTTCACCTGCTTTGTTTCTCTGTGACAAGAGCCTGTTCTACAAATCATAGCAGATCTTTTTAAAAGTTACCCATCTTACACAGACAGAGGTCCAAGGCTTTGATCATTCAACACCTAGTAAAGTTTTCAAATCCCTAACCTCTCATTAAATGCCAGTTAAACATTTTCAAGCAGGAACACAGCATAACACTGAGTGAAAAGCTAAACTCCAAATTGCACAGCATAATTGCAGATGCTTGTGGGTACAAGCAAGTGTCCTTCAGCGTGCACGGTAAGCAGCACAATTTTATGTCCTGTATGGAGAAACCCAAAATTAATAGCACTGAACACTAGCAGAGATTTTTGTGAACTGTCACCAAACACATACCTATTTATTTGACTTTGTTTTGTTGGGGGTATTTTTATGTAACCATTTTCTGATGATTCATGGCATGTGAAGAATATTGTAACAGATATTGATCTGAGTTTTGCAGCTTATTACAAGCTATACCTATTCTTCCTTTAACTTATATTAGGTTGTAGAGGTAACCAGAAACACATTTTTTTACTTTGATCTTGATTTACTCCTTATGAAAGGAACCTCTTACCTTTCAAGACCAGAGTTAAGACTGGCCACCAGATGTCACCCATCTCCTATTAGCTCCCCCCAAGCCTGTGTACGCAGGCTTGAGAAAACATACCATTCTCCAGAAGCTGTGCTAAATAGACTCGTCTCACCACTACAAAATATAGTCATCTTCTCCTTAAAAAAATACATTATCTTCCTTTGCGGTAATGGCTCCCAAGCACTGACGCTCAGTAGCTTGTAGAGCGTGTTTTAAAGACAACCTAATAGTAGATGAATACCCTGCAACTCCTGGCACAAATACCTGTGTCTAAAGCCTAGAAAAATGTTAGCTGATGTAATGCATCCACTTAGTGCAGCCAAAACCGCAACTGCTACCAAAGACAAGATCCGCACCTAACCTTAGGCATTTGTAGGCTGTGAAGATTTTAGTGGACAAGCCCAGGGCAGGGAAGGCAGGAGAGGGCTCCTGGGCAGCTGTTTCGAGGCGTAGGGTCAGCCAGCCACGTCTGTCCGCCCCTGCTCTCCTGGCCCCTCTGGCTGCCAGGCCGCCCTGCACCGTGAGGCGGCACCGGCAGCTCGCCGGGCCGAGCCTTCCCGCCAGCCCCTCGGCAGGCTCCGCTAGGCCTGAGCGCCACCCGCCACCCCGCGGGGCCACCGGCCGCTCGCCGGCAGGGCCACAGGCAGGTGTGAGGGGAAAAGGGCCGCCTCAAAGGAAGGCTAGGTCGGGGGTGCGGCTGGAGACGCCGCCGTCGCCCCTCAGGCGCACCGGGCTGAGGGGCACCGAGGCGTCGCCTCACCGGCGGGCTCGTGGGCGTTTCCCGCCGGAGCCGCCCTCGCACACTTACCACAGCGTGTGCGGCGGCTACGCACCGGTGGCCGTGCCCGCTCGCGGGCGCTTTCTCCTCGCGGCCGCGGCCGCTCGGCCCCCTCAGCGCCGCGCCGCACCGCACCTCGCGCCCCCCCCGCCCGCTTCCCGCCCCTGCGGGCGCCGCGCGCGCGCTCCGCAGCCGGGCCGGCACTTTGCACACGCTCCCTCGCTCTGCCGCGGCCTGTCACAGGCGCTTCCGGCCGGGCAGGCTGTTAGCGCGCTCCCCGCCCCGCCCGCGGCCGCCGGCCGTGCCGCCTGCACACGGGCGGGCGCTGCCGTGCCGTGCTGTGCCGTGCCGAGCCGAGCCGCGCCGCGCGCGCCCGCCCTCGTTGGCGGCTGGCAGTTTGCAGACGCTCCCTTGCGCCCGCCCGCCTCCAGGTGGCCCGGCCCCCACGGCGGGCGCGGCGGCCGACCCTCAGCCCGCGCCGGCCTCCGCCGAGGACCATGGGCGATGCGCTCCTCCCGGCGCGGGGGGGCTGCGCACAGGCGGCGCCGGAGGAGGTGAGGCGGCGCCGGGGTGCGGGTCGCAGGGAGACTGGGGCCGCGCCCAGCCCCGCTGAGGTTGGGGGGGGGCGCCGCCGTTGCCCCCCTCAGGCCGCTGCGGCTCCGTGGGCCGTGAGGGAGAGCGGTCTCCTCAGCTCTCCCGCCGCAGCCGTGTGGGGCGGGAGCCGCACCCTGGGGGCACATCGCGCCCTCATGGGGGGCGGCCCGGCGCGGGGGAGCCGCGAGGCGGGGCCGGCGGCGGGTGCGGTGCGGAACGGGAGGGAGGGGGCTCGCCCAGGCAGCCGCTTCGGTGCGGCGGGGCCCGTCCTTGCCGCGGCCCGGCCGCCCCCGTCACCTTGCGTAACGACCTTCCGCGCCCGGCGCCGCGGGAGCGCCTCCGCGGGCGGCGGCTGTCGCCTCCCGAGCGGAGCCGGGGCCCCCGAGCTGCCTGGGTGGGGGGAGCGGGGGGGGCGGCCTGCGAGGGGCGCGCCTCGGGGGCCGGGGCAGCGCTGGCGGAGGGTTGGTGGAGCGCGGGCGGCAGTCTGCGCCGTGGATGGGAGGGTGGCTCTCGGGGGGTGAAGTCTTTTGAAATCGGTTCCTTACGATCTGATTTACGAGCTCCCGGCTCCACCCGATGCCGATTTTGCTTCCTCTTCGGACTTTGTAAACCTCTAGGAAGCCAATTTGCGAGAAGGGTTCCTGAAAACTGGCATCTCTCTGCCAACTGTGCGTTGGTCTGCCATGTCTGCTACTTTTTCGCCAGAGGTGCGTTGAGCTTTAGGTTGGAAATAACCGTGCTCTTCGTTTGTCGAGTTCGGTATTTCTTACGCATCAGCATCATCTTGTGGTTTGATCGTAGGGATTTTTTTTGTGTGCGTCAAGTGGCTGACCTGATGTGATCACGTAGATGTGTGGACCTGTGTTGTACAAGAATTTTGGGGGCCCGTTTTCAGTCTCCTTCCAGTTTTGTTTTAGCAACTATTTAAGATAAACTTGCATTTTAATATATCTTAAGGGGGAAATAAATGTCACTCAGTTTTGAGGAATGAAATCAGGGTGGAGGCATTTCTCACTGTTAACATTAGGGAGTGTAGGTTCCATGTTTTCCAGTTACAGTATATTATCAGTCTTACCTTTTGACTGCTTATTTTCTTTGCTGGCACTGTGGTCAGTAAACTTGGGAGAATGAATTCTTAATTCTTGCATTAGGTCTTGATACATGAGTCTCCCTTGATAACTGCAGCAAGAATAGAACACTAAATGAAGGCTCACTCTTGAGATTCATGTTATTCTAGTATACAGTCTTAGTTATCTAAAAACCTGTCACCTTGTCCCCATGAAATAGTATGATAGCTTTTTCAACAGCATGACTCATAATCCTAAACACAGGGATAGATTTTGACTTAGTGCAGTGCAAGTGCTTGATCTCAGCAAACAGCCTTGTGTGTGGAAAATGCAAGTAGGTTGCAGGGCACGTCTGGTACTGTATCTGTTCATCTTTGTCCTCCGGAGGACAGCATTTGAAGTTGTTTGTAGGCTAGGGATATGTCTTTACTCCCAAATCAACGAGGTGATCTCAGTTCTTTCAAAATACTTTTGCCTTTTCATAAAAGACTGAAAAGCTTTCAAAAAAGGAGGAACCAGTTAGTTCTTGGTATTTATTATTGAAACCATTTTGCCTGGGGACACTGAGTCCAATTTAGTCTGAATGGGTGATTTACCTTTTTCCTTCTTCATCTCTATGTAATGACTCTGACTGTTCATGAGAAACTCTGCTTACTGCAACACCCACAGTTCACTTATAATTACTGGTGGCTGTACCAAGCCTAATAGTAGGAAAAACCCTGCCTTTTTTCTGGTGGTTTTGTTACATGTAAAGTAACTTTCACTGCTGCTTCTTGCTCTTTACCTGTATGAGGTGATGCATGGAATAGTTTACTCTTAAAATGGCCCATGGAGCAGTATGTTTAGCAAAAGGAATATCTGTTCTTCATAATTTAACGTATGTAGACTGTTTTCTGTTATGTAGAATATGGTTTTATTTTGTACAAGCAGAATAAGGATTAAATGAGAACATAAGCTTCTTCTTTTCTGGGTGATAAATCCATCCTCCTGTCTGGAGGAAGGGAGCTTGTACAGCCTGGACTGAAAAGATGCTGAAAGACAAAGTGACTGAATATAAGAAGATCAGGTTGTTTAAGCTCCCAAAACTAAACTGCCTAAAACTTGAGAAGCAGCTGGCAACACTGGGTGCAAATCATCTACGGTCCTTAATCTGCTTCGTGAAATAGAATCTGGCAAAATAACGAAGTGTTCTGAATTTCTAAAATGACTTAGAATAAAGACAATTGCTCTCCCAATTTTGTCATCTCCCCCCAACCAGATTCCCTTCCTTTCTCTTGTTTAAAAAGATCTGTGCCTGAGGTAATATGTAGAATTTTATTAGCACCACTCATTTCCCTTCAAGTTTGATTTTTTTTTTTCTGTTTTGTTCACCCTACTTTTGCTTCTGTTTAATAAAATAGCTTAGTATGCAGTTTTCTTCCTCATCTTTGCTCTAAAATTTTAATAGAACTTCAGGAGTAGTTGGTGTTAACTGCTCTTCACTGATATAATAAGTTGATTATTAGCTATGTGATGTTTTGAAGGCTTATGTGGATGCAGTGTTCATGTTTTGAGCAGACTGAGATCTAAAGAAGACTGTCTTAATGTTTCATGAGAAAATGGCAGAATTATTTTAGTTTTATTGATAGGAAGAGCAGTGATAAGGGAGATACAGTGGCAAATATTATTTATGGTTATCTGCCAACAGATGGTCTGACAGTGTATGCTTAGTCTTTTAAATAGATGGTGGAAAGAAATACAGTATGATGAATATAAAAAAAGGCAAGTTCTGATAGCATTTTCATTTGTCACATTATTCCTGAAGTGTATGCAGAACTCTTTTGCTTAGCCCGGTTTGGAACCAGAGCAGTACTCCAGCAACAACTCTTGGTAACTAACATGGGAAGCATCTGCTGAAGGAAATTAACATGCTGCAGAGTGCTAATCAGCTGGGAATCTGATGAGTGGAAACTCTTTCAGGAATCAAGCAGTCTTGCTATATTACTGCATCTTCAATTTCAAAAAATTATTAACTGATTTGAGTTGTTTTTTATTTATTTATTCCTCTCTACTTTTGCTGAGTTGGTATTTATACATCTCTGCATTTCATATAACACATATGCACATGAACTTTAAACAAAAAACCACCCAACATTAAAACCTAAAAAATCTTTTCTCTTCCATACTTCAGAAGAAAAAGTGGAATATTTTATGCATGCATAAATGTATATTTATAAATAAACTCTCTGTGTGTATGCATGCACATTCAAAGCCCTTTTTTTCCTCTTTTAGCTTCCTGTTAAAGGCATATGTTATTGAAGTTGTAAAGGCTTCATTATCTGTTTCTTCATTTCTTGAGAAGCCCGGACCTATAATATAATGAAGTACAACTTCTGTGAGTAATAAGGCTCATTTAGGTCATGTTTTGATAGTGGCTTGATTTCCATCACTTCTGATCCCATCTCTTTAGACTATTTCTTGGTTTTTTTCATGTAAGTTGATAACTAGAATATTGTAATTCATGGCCACAAAAATAACATAACTGGAGTTTTATACAAACTTATATTAGTTCAGTGAAGGGTTTCAGATACTGACATAGGCTGTCTTAATTGGATGACATTTGAGGAGGAGCTACCATAATGATGGAGAATTTGTGACAGAAGTGCTGACAGAGATGTGAGGCAGTGGCTTTTTCTGACAATGCGAATGGGTGGATAGCCTTACACTTCTCATCAAGCTGGAACATCTCAGTAGTCTTGAGATGAATTTGTGGGGTTTCGTTCTTGTCTTCCAACAAGGAGAAGTCTTATCTGCTTTAATCAGGTGAATCTTTCAAGCCCAAGTTGTAGGCGTGAGCTCAGGCCAGGATGTAGCTCCTTTGAGGAACTTCTGCTAAGATTGTGGTATTTTCATGTCTGTGGCAGCTTGCCTACTAGGGAGACACTGGTGAAAGAACAGAGAAGAGAAAATCAGTTTAGGGGGCAGGGATTCCCTCTTACAGTATGTTAAGTAGCAGAGTCCTTTTAATGAGGAAAGCTTAAGTCAATGCTGTGATTCATTTGATTTATTATTTATGGTTTGAGTTAAGAATCCTGTGATCGTGGCCCTTTGAGTCTCACAAGGTCCTCTTACTCCTGTGAACTAACCATATTTCTTCATACATCACACAGGCACTCCAAACTGTTTAACCTTGATGATTAGTCTAACCTACTGACATTTGTCTTACAGATTTTTATGTCCTGATAAAAGTGTGTAATCTTTGAAAGCTATTCACCACCTCTGTTGACCTTGTCCTTTAGACAAAGAGGCTTATATCAGTTACAAGGAGCAGGCAGAACCTGGTTTTACTTTTATCAGCTGTTGTTCATGCGTCATGTAGTTTGTTGCATTTCTTTGTATATAAATTTTTGCCCTATAATGTATTCCTTGTGGTTATATTTCCCTAGAATAATTTTATAACTAAACCCCTTTCTTCACTCTTGTTAGAGTCAGGTAATAAAGTTTGTTGCTGCTTCCTTTCCATTGTCTGTTAAGGTTGTATTCCTTCCTTCCCTAGGAAACAGACAAGTCATACATGCACTGTGACTAGTAGAACATTTTATATAACCTGTATTGAGGTCACAGCAAAGCATTTTAAGATAGCTACTAATCAAGTAGTAGATTGCACATTGGGAAAAATTTCTTCACTGAAAGGTTTGTCAAGCAAACAGGCTGCCAGGGAAGAGGTGGAGTTACCATCCCTGGAGGTATTTAAAAGACGTAGATTTGGTGCTTAGGGACATGGTTTAGCGGTGGGCTTGGTAGTGTTAAGTTCACAGTTGAACTCAATGATCTTAAAGGTCTTTTCCAACCTAATGATTGCGTGATTATAAGTCATCATAAAAGGGACAAGCTGCAGTGAATTACCATTCCTGCCTAGGTTTTATTTTGGGATATGGATTTCCTGCCCACTCCCTCCAGTTTTGGCCCCCTTCCCTTGTTTGTTCCTTTTCTGCAGGGAACTAATACAGTTCAATGCAGCTTCAGTGCAGTTTTTGGAAGTTTCCCTTGAATTCTGCAGAACATGACTGTAGTATGCATGTGATATACCTGGAATATATTTTCAAGTGTTAAGGACCCATGTAACTAAACTTGCTTTTTCTCCTGCTATTATGACCTTTTTTTTGTAAAATAAAGTGTAAAGTATGTTTTGATTGAAAGTGGGCTATCTGAAATGTTTCAGTAGTCACATAAAACTTGTCTACGTAGGATACATGAGTTAAGAAGAATGCACATAACTCCTTCATTCAGTGAATCTGAACACTGATATGGTATTCATAGCAAAAATCTTTGAACAGATATCTACCTCCTAACAAGGTTTTAAGTAACTTCGAAGAGCTTTTCTTGATAGGTTCTGTTTAAGTACAGTTTGTGCAATGATGTAATTTTCTGTGTTGTAGAACAAGAAGAGTGGAGAGTGAAGATACTAGCTTTAAGTTACTGTTGAGAAAGTTTGGTGGTGTACCGTTAGACCTCTATATCGGATATACTAATTCATCACTTTTCAGAGAAAGGTTATTTAAAAAAAAATGACACTAACACCCCCCACCCCACCCCACCCCCCCCAAACACAAAAAGAAACCAAAAAACAAACCTTAGAATAAACATAATAAACATGAGGAAAGTTTCTAACCTGGTATTTATCCAGGTTTGTTTATTCATTCTATACCAAAACTTTGTAACATGATTGTACTGAATGCTAAATTTAAACTGTTTGCATAATCTAACTGTAGAATGAAAGTCCCACACTGTTTCAGTGTGCTGTAGTGTGAAGGGTATTTCTGCCTAAAAGAAATGCTTCCAGTACTAATACCTCTAAAATACTACTCCAGGTAACATGAACCATGAAATAGTTTGCTTCTCCTGGTGTTGAATTGCCCATCTCTGTCTAGATGTAATTAAAGCTTGCTGTTTTTAATAATTAAAATAGCAAAAAATACACAAAACGGAATGTGTCTAGAAGCATTAAGCAAACAATGGCAACCAGATCTTCATCGTCTTTAGAATCTCAAGATGACTTTTCCTTCTGTCTTGCTTTTGGTATGAATTGTACGTTAAAATGGGGCCCTTTTTCCTAAAAGAAATATAGGGTATTGTCTTGCTGTGTCTTTGTTTGTTTGATTGTTTACCTGATCTTGGATTTTCTGAGCCACCTGGCGAAGGAGCTTTATCCCAGGCAAAAAGATAAACTAAGCAAACATGTATTTCATGCCTATGAAAAAATCTGAAATGTCCTTAACATATACAATTTCACACCTATTTGGCAAACCCTTGCAGTAAAGTTACAGCTTGACAGCAGTGTTCTCTGTAGGTACTAATACACTGTATGTGGATACAAACATTCCTATGTACTTCACATACGGAAAAAATAAAAATCAAGACACAGTTCCAAAATCCTCCAGCATCTCAATTTTTGTAATACTGTCACAATGCTGACAAAAATGCATTTGGCAAATAGTAGACATATATCAGATTTAAAGGTGATTTTGGCAGGGAGAGGGGCTGCAAAATGAATGGTTATTCCTTGGGTAGCAATAAGATGCTTAAAAACAAGTGAGCAAGCAGTCAAAGTAAGGCACCAATTAAATGCTGGGTTGTGGAGGGTAGGAGCAGCAAAATGACTATTTGTCAGTGTGTGCGCTAGTGGAATTTAAGATAGGAAATGTTAAAATACATACCTCTTTTGCAGGGATTGTGGAAAAAAGTTTCAGAGAGATCATGAAAACATGGAAAAAAACGTTTGGAGGACTAAACAAAACGAATTGTTTGAGAGTGGCTTTTGAACATCTCAAATGGTTTGTCTGGAACTCAAACTAAATTTAAAAACTAAGCATTAAATTTGAATAAATGTATAGCCAAATCAAAATATCTGATGGTTTTCTTTCTCCTTATAGTTAATTAAGAATTGTCACTGCTGTATTTTGGTAGGATCTTGTCAGTGAAATCAGTATTTGCGTTTCCTGATCTGACAGAACAGGAAAAGGATGTGGAACATTCTGTATAGGGGGGGGGGGGGAAAGACACAAAGATTTCTCAATCTTTACCACTCAGACTTCAGCCTATGTTGTACAGGATATTTGGCCAGAATATTAAAGCTACATTATTCCAATGAGTTCCTTAAAACATTTGTTTGGTTTTGTAAGTTCTTGTAAAAATGAACAGTTTCCTTCCCTGTATTTCTCTTCATGAAATGCAGTTTCTTAATCAGCACTATTGATCTTCCAAGAACATGGTGAAATGCAGTATCATTCTCTTTATGCTTGGTACCTATTTGTGTTATGTAGCTACTTTTCTTTTACTAGACTGAAAAAGCATACAGGAAGAGAATGCTGCAAATGCTTCCAGTGTTTTTTCTACTCAAGCTAACAGCTATTATATGATAGATAAAATCAACCAGTTCTGAATACTTAGTGTGATTTTTTTTTTTTTTAAAGCCTGTAATCAAGTTAAATGAATATGTTATGGTTATACTTTAAAATAAAATATTAGATTGTTATTTTGAGTGGATATTTTCTGGGATACAAGCTGAGTTTACTTATAAATCAGTTCTAAAATAATATTTTTCTTTGTTTTGATATCGTAACTTCTCTTGAAAGAGAAAGATAAACTGTACTCTTTATAGATAAGATAGTAATCTGTCGTTCTTGTTGGGATACTTTCCCAGATTTTTTCAGTAGCTTGGCAGTCGTATGTTCAAGAAATTGGATAATCGGTAAAATAAAACCTTCTGACTTATAATGATGTGAGAAATGAAATTGAATTGCATGAGTGTTTGGCAAAGCAATTTGACATATGTCTGAATCTGGATCTCAGTGGTTTGAGACTTCTGGGGAGGTTTATCAATCTCACTTTATGGCCCCAGACATTAAATCTTTGTGAAATCTTTGGTTTAGTTTCTTAAGTGACTCTTCTTGGGTTCTGGTTTGATAACCTTATAGGACTACACGTGATTCCTTTGAGGAACTTTCACCTAACGTGTATTACCAAAATTTACACCAAGGTAAGTTAAAGAATATTTGAGGGAACAAGGAAGAGCTTCAGCTGGACAGTGATTAATGTTTTGGTTTCTTTTCTGGAGTCCATTATAAATTGCTGCTAACTAGCAGCTGAGGTGAAGTATAATACCCAACAGAAGTTTGGAATTTTAGTTCACTAATTGATCCATGCTGGCTTCTGAGTGTCCAGTGACTGAGGAGTTGGTGCAACACTGTTCGTACATTACCAGCAGTGGTGCAGTGTGCCACTGGCCTATAGTGAAAAGAATGGATTTTTGTAATGATGTAATGAGAATTTAACTGCAGTGGGTAAAGTTCAGTACTGTTGTAAAAGGCATATTGCAGTTCACTTAAGCTCTTTTTGAGTTGATGCTGTTTAAACCTCTGGCTCTGTATATTGAAAGTAGTACAATGAGGCCCAAGTGTACACTTAAACTTTCCTTTGAGGGCTGTACTGGCTGATACAGAGCAAAAGCTTGTAACAGGTTTAACTTCTGTTCAGCTTCTATTAAAGTCTTTGTACCTTGATTCATTTCCTGATGTAGTAGTTTCTACATGTACTGGTTGCATAGCTTATGCCTTGTGTAATGTTACAGAAGAATGCCAGTATTGATTAAGATACTTAAAATGTGTATAAGAATATATATTCTTATATACTGGGATATTGGCATGCATGTGGCCTGATCTAGAGCAAAGAAGATGGTGAATCTTAAAAAGGAAAAAAAGATTCCTTTCAAAAAAGCGGAGCTTGAAAAATTGTATTATAATTTAAATATATGGGGAAAACTGTTCTACATAGATTTTGCATTTCTTAGATCTAAAAAGGAGGGTTAGGTGGAGATCTGAAGAATCTTAATTTCTCATAATTTGGGGTTAAAACAAACAAAGGTAAATTAGCAGAGGGCTTTTTTGCCTACATTTGAAGACAGGGTTTCTACATCTCATGTATTTGCACAACTGATTTTTTCCCCATCTGCCATTAGTACTCTGTTTTGTTAGAACTGTCTTGGTCTCTATTCAGACTGTTCCTGTCTCAATTCTTGTTCTACCCTGGAGTATTGTTCCTATTGGATATGGCAAACTTTAATTCTGTTGCCCAACTGATAATCTGGTACTTCAGGATATGGTGTTCAAAATACTCTGTGTAACTTGGTGGCTTTATCACACTATTCTATAATTTGTAGTACCTTATGCTAATCAAACGTTCTGTGTGCTGATTAATTAACACCAGCATTTGGTGATGCTTCTGTATGGGAATGTCATTGGTCTTCCTGGTCTTCACCAAGGCTGCAATTAGATAAAATTTATGCCCTCATTGCCAACCTCTACCATTTCCTATCACTGCATTTACGTGGCAGTGGGGTGAACTGGCTGACAAACTCTGGTGGCTGGAAGTGGCTTTCTGACATTTGGCAGCTCATGTTTCAAAATTACATCCCCTAGCTGTCTTCACCTTTTAGCTGTATAGGCTGGGGAAGGGGAGGTTGGAAAGAGATAAAAATGCTGCTTTCAATGACAGTGATGGCTTGGGGTGTTTGAATATCAACCTAATTTAAAAGATTGTGTTCTTATTACTTATTAAAATCTTAGTTTAACAGAGGGTTAATATTGGTTAGAGGTCTGTCCAGTATGTAAGATGACCCCAGTTTTATCTAGCAAATGAATGTGTTGGGGTTTTTTGGGTTGTTTTTTTTTTTTTTTTTGTGTGTGTGTGGTGGTTTTTTTGTTTGGGTTTGGTTTTTTTTCCCCAAAAAAGACTTACTCTCTATAAATACTATACATTTTTATGTTTGTCTATTCAAATTAAAAAAAAAAACAAAACCAAATCAAATCATCCTTCTCAGCTTATAAATTCCTGATATACAACTCAGATTTCATGCTATTGATTTTGAATGTGTATTATGAAAGGATTTTTTTAATGAAGGTGTACTCTTGCCCTTTCACAAGTTAGAGTATTTTTAAATATGTCACCCACCTACCTTATTCTTTAAATAACTAGAATTTGACATTTCATTAAAAAGGCTGCTGATGCAGCATTTTAGTTTGGCAGGAAATACTCCAGGCACCTTACAGTGCTCAACATGTCCACCTTCCCTGTACTATGGGGATCAAGCCTACTGCTCAGGATAAAAATGTTTGTCCAGGCTGCAAAAATGCAGGATTAAGACATTTTGTTTATTTATTTTATACTGACCAGCCTTGTTATCTTTGTGTTTGACAAATGGAGGAGGAAATCTGTCAAATGTTATTAGCATACTTTTTTTTTTTTTTTTTTGTTAATATATTCTCACTTGGCTTGTATCTGTGATAAATAGAAGTGTGATCTGGTCAACTGCTGGCAGTTTCTAGTTTATTACAGTGTTAAGGTCATTATTTCCTTATTAAAAAATTGTTCAGGATATCACATGAAGTACACCAGTGTTTGAGTTGTAAAACTGATTTTAAAAAAAATAATTAAAAAAAAGTGGTGAAGTGTTAGAAATTCTCCAGAATACTGGGTAACAGGTTTCAGGGGTTTGGTCATACTTTTCTTACCATCTTTGCGTGTGTCTGTCTCATTTCTTCCTTATTTTGTATAACATGAAGCATGTTCTCTTGGTCACTGCTACTTACTTATTGCAATTACCGCTACTTCTGCTGTTTCACATTGGAAAAGACTGAAGGGCTAGTCATGTTGTGCTCTCTTTTCATTTGGCCTTCAGGAGCTATGCAGGCAGCGTATGTGTTTCTGTTGTGCTCAGCACTGGAAGCAGCCTTCCACCAGACTGTAAAGATTTTAGTGAATGTAATCTCATATTCAGCTATCTCTCAATTCTAAGTATGCTTATTTGGGGTTTGGTTTTTTTTTTGTTGGTGGTGGTCAAGCTGAATTTCATTTATGTGAGGAGTGTCCTCTGGTGTGCTTGGAAAAAAGCAAAATCTTCTTAATCCAGACTTCTGAATGGTTTTGCCTTTTTTCTTCAAACATCTCATCTTCAAGCGTGAGATTTCACCATATGACTTGAAAGTTTTCACACCCATTACACTTAAGCTTTACCTCGTGCATTCAGTCCCATCCCCCCAAATGTACTTCTGAGATTTCTTTCTCGTGTTTGCGTAACCTGTTTCTTTATTAAATTATTTAGGAAATGTCCTTATTTACTGATCATGTTGGCATCTAGAATTGCACTAAAACAAAACTCCTCATCCCACCCATCCACCCAACAAACCTGGATGGATTTTTTTCTTGTACAATTAAGTTGAAGTTGATGAAGTCTCTGAACGGTGCATGTGCAGCTGTGCTGAATCTTTGTTATAATCAGCTAATAATAGATAAAAGATGAGCTAGAACCTTTCTGTTGGATTGCTCACCACCTAATTATCAAAACAGATGATTTCAAGCAAGGACTGCATGCCTTCAGAAGGCCAGTTGATCCCGCATCTTTTTCTTTGTCACATGAATAACTCTTTTAACACAGATCCTCTTGTCTTTTTTTCTGATACGGCTTTTTCAGTTAACTTCAAGCAACTGTCTGTAATGATTAAGGCCATTTTTACTGAAGGTCTGACTCTGCCCATGTTGCACAAGCTTTGGATCTACTGAAAATACAAGTAGCACATTGAAGAGATGAGTAATCATCAGGTGTCTTGTAGTTTGTCAGGACCTGCAGATTTTTTTCCCTGGGAGTTATTTATACCAGAGTTGACTTCATATTTTTTCTAATATATTCAATATGATATTGCAGTAACATATTTGGCTTCATTATTTTAAGTGTTTGTATAGGAATCTCTTCTAAGGGTATCATTATAGCTCCCCAAAAAGCAAGTCAGGATAAACGAATGAAAATATTATGGAGAAAATGTAAGTTTGCTACTTTAAATTGTCTCGGTGGTGTGTTAGAACGTAGGAAGGCTGAGCAGAGCAAGCCATCAAATAGATCTCAACTTAGACAACTTATAAAGCATTGTCTTCTGAAATTTCTGGTAAATCTATACTGGCTATTGTGTTTTCATAATTAATCTGCTGCTTTTGTAAGCTGGCTTTTTTAAGTCCCTCTTTGAACTTTCACTGTATACAGTTTTTTGCGTGTCTAATGTGGAATTGTGAATGTTGTAGTAGCTAGATACAGCCACGAAGTTGTGAAACCAAGTTGGGTTTGCTTTTTAGTTTTTAAACTAAATGAAGGAAAAATCCTTCAGATTCTAAAGAATCTTACAGTATGATAGGTAGAGGAAGATCTGGTGGTAGTGTTGATGAAGTTATTCTTAAGGAGTCATTAAATTAACTGGTTGGGTACTGCTCTTTAAGGTAAAGCAGACTGGAGTATGAAGAGCAGGAACAACACAGTTGATGGGAGGGAAGTTAGCAGTTAAATGAAACCTTACCTATGGGAAAAACAGCTTAGTTGCTCAACTTTGTTTTCCCCCCCTCTAATTAGAGATACTGTTATGACTCTGCATGCATGTGGCTCAAATGCAGGTTTATCTACTTTCTGCAGTGGAACACAGGTGTAAGTCAGTAGGCTAAAATACAATACAGTGGTAGGATAGTCTTATGTTGGATCCTCGTGGTTGTAGTTTACAAAGCGAATAGACAGCTCTGGTTGTTGACATGTGCTAAGATAATGCCTGAAATAGTTTTCTGCAGGTTATCTGTCAAATCCTGGCTGTTACAAAGAGAAATAAATGTAGTCCAATGATGATACAGAGTTTGAAAGAGAAAGGCTTTTTGTACCAATTTATCTTCTAAAGATATTTGCCAGCACATTTCCCCAGTGAGTAGAAAGGAATGACTATTTTCATAATGTTAGAAAATCTCTTCCTCTGTGTCTCTGCCTGTCTTTTTCTTTTTATTAGCTAGGACTAAACAGTAAAGAAATCCATTCAGCTGTGGTAGTATCAGCATAGTGGTCTCTCTTTTCCTCTCTGCTGGTACTACACTACTGTTTCAAGACCATTCAAATTCTACTCAGAGCTGTAAGTGACCTTTTTGAAAGCCCTATATGCATTTATATTAGCTGCTGGACTGTAGTAATTGTCAGATGGATTGTCTGAAAGTGGATTTTTTTTTTTGTTGGTACATATTTATAGATAAGTATTTATATCTTAAGAGGTGTGGGTTTATTTCACATCTTGTGCCTTTACGTAGCTAACATTAACCTGGTTCTAGGAACATTCTGCCTGATGCAGACCACAAGAATGGATGCTGAACCTGCCCTGGAGATTCAGAAGAAAATCAGCAAGTAGAAATCATTCCACCGGGCCTGCACCTTGGATACAAAGTCTATTCTTTAAGAGCTTTTCATCTAATTAGACACTAGGTAGAGTGTATGGTATACTGCAACCAAATGTCATCCTTGCCACTAATGGATGTTCCTTTTGAGGCAAGCTTTCTGTCACTGTATTTGTCCTGAGAAGTCTCCTATCTTTCCCATGTTAGCTCAAAATAGTTTTCACTGTAACCATTCTGGAGATGGACAGTATTGTCTATTGGATTTCCTTTCTGATTCTGGGAACCATTTGGATTTAGGACGCTAATGAGTTTTGCAGTAGGGCATGTTCTACTATAGATGTTGGCTACAGTTTAGGGTGCAGCTATAATGTAAAGATGTGATTTAGATTGTAATCATAGCAGCTGATCTTCAGCTGTCAATGGCACCAATTGTCATAACTGGAGGTATTTTTTAGAGCTTTTTTTTTGTCTGTGTGTGTTGTGGGAAGGAGGAGGGAGGCCGTGATGCTTACATTTAAATTGCTTATAATGCATTTGTATTGTTGAAACACTAAAGAACTAACTTAATAACTAAGCTAATGTGCTTGAATGGCCCATGGAACTCCGTGACTTAACTGCCTTGTAAATCTTGTTCTCGTGATTCAGGTATTTAACAAATATATGGATACTTCATTATATGTGTGGAGTGTCTTCAAAGTATATTAATCTCTGTCTAGTGTGTGAAGGAGCTTTTAGTTGGTACACTGCAAGATTTTCTGCTAGAAGGGACCTATTTTTTTCCCTCTTCTTCCATCCGTACAACTGAACAACATCTAGACTGGCTTCTGCTGCAGTGTCAAGGAGACTTGTTAATGTTAAGTTTTATGTGCCCTTTTAGAAAATACCTACTGAAGTGGATCTGGTTTTGCCTTTTTTTGGAAAACCATTTGATTTAATGGCAAGATGTCAGTTTATATGTGTAATCTACGAACTGACTTGTGCTCCCAGCCATGGAGGGAGAGAAGCTCAATGTATATGGTTGAGAACATGCTAATGAGCATGCATAGTGGAATTCCAGGACTGGTGAAAATTTAAGAGGGTAACAGGTATTAAACATTGATACGTATCTTTAGATTTTATAATCCTAATCCTTGTACAGTTCAGACAAGTGCAAAATTACCTCACCAGATTGTCTTTTTTTTTTTTTTTGTTAATTTGAGAAGATGGAGGGGACAGTATTACTTAAACTGAGAAAGTTCAGAGAACTATGGTAGGCAGGTGATAACCCTCTGATGTGGTTCAGACTGAAAAACATAAGATTAAGTCCATGGCAAGGCAAATATAGTCTCATTTTATAGTTATATAAGACTGTGTAAAGTGGGTCATCAGTGTTTGGGAAAACACTCCTTCATTTTTTAGGCTTTTTTTTAAACATACCAAATAAGGTGGGGGTTTTTCTCTTCCCCTTCCCACACCAGAAGGAACACTTTCCTCTAAGGACACAGATAGGATGAAGCTAAATATATCACTTGTCTGTTCTTCACCGTGTTGCTTCAGTGGTAATCACTTGTTTGAGATTTACCTTCAGAGATTCTGCCTGACATATGGTGATGTGCATAATGAATATATGCAAACATAGAGCAATTTAAAATTCATTCTTTATTGCATTTGGTTTTGGTTTACAAATTGCTATAACAATTAAAGAGATTTTGTAAACATTAATCTATGCACTTCTGGGAAATTTCACCTTAATTCTTCTATTATTTGTGTGAGATGGAGGGGAAAAAAAGCCTAAGACCCTGCTTGAGAGTTGGAGTTCTTTTGTTTTCTAGTTTCAAATGTCATATAGGGAGGCTTAAGTTCCTCTTCTTTGAAAGTACCACCCTTTTCAGGGGAGGAGAGGAAGCTGATAGAGTTTGAGAGCAGTGACCTGTATTAGGCTATTTCAGATTTTTGGTTGATGTGTGTGTGTTTGGGTTTTTTTTCTGAAGCTCCAGCTAGAAGAATTTGAAGAAGGCCACACTGGGGAAAGAGGAGTGTGAGTGCATGCTTCTGCAGGAGAACAAGGCCTGAGAGATAACAGCTACAGAGGGATTTTAGGCAGAAAGGGAATGGCTTTTTCAGCAGCCCTTTAGAACTGAGAGATACAAAGGGAAGTGCACCTAAGTGTCCTCTAGACATCTGAAAATGTAGACATCAAAAAGTTCATTGTCCCTCAAACTCTTTTTTTTATATTATGTTTTAGGTAATTGGGGAAAGAACTGAAATGTTCACCTTCCCATTCATAGTGTGAACCATGCAATGGTGAGGAAAAAGAGCATGCTGCTGTAAATAATGTTCAGACTGTAGCTCTTCCTTTGATGCTCCTGGCTCTGTCAGAATTGGTATAATTGGTTGCCAGGAATGGGAGTTTTGTCCAAAAAATCCAGCTTGCAACTTCTGATGATTGAGATAATTTACTTTGACTTTCTATTTGGTAGCTAAGTTCTATTAATACAGCTTCTAGTTCATCCTGTATTTAAATTCTTTATAGAAGTTGCCACTAATTTTTTTCAGTTTGTGCTGAAAACTGCATGTTGGCAAATAAACAGGTAGCCATTAAAATACACATCAAAAGAGCATCCATTCAAGCTTTATGCAGAGCCTTTGATCAAGTACTTGATAGTAAGTCCTGATGTTGGTATGCTGAGCCAGAGGATGGTAGAAAAGATTCCTGCAATCTTGATGGAGGGGCTGGTTTATACTGTCTGAACTGTGTTAATCAAAATAGCCAAACCAGCTTTGTATTTGAAAGAGCAAATTACCCAACTTGGACTGAAATGTCTAGGATCACTCAGGTTAATTCCATGTGAAGAGGCAGTGACTTCTGGTTTAAGTCTCCTGGCACAGATGGATCCAGAATAGCTCATGTCTTCCTGGCCTCAGCTTGTCACACTCTGAAATTTAAGCTGTGAATTGCATGTTGTATATGATTCACATTTATCAAATCACAAAACTGTTTTCTCCTTCACTCTTTCCACTATTTTGACTTCACTGCAATAGCTTCTGTTACCAAAAATGGCTCCTGGTAAGCACGAGCACTTTTTGTTTTCTAAATTCTTCATCATCAGGAAGAGTCTGAAGAATTTGCTTATACTGTATTGGGAAGTAAGAAGAAAGAGATGAAGAACTGAACGAGTGAAAAACACTAATGGTTCCTTAATACTAGCTGTGCTGTAGAATATTGGGGGGTGTGGAGAAAGGGAAAAGAAGGGATAAAAGCATATGCTAATTTGAGCTGAAGAAGTTGAGGTCGTTCCATAGTCAATACAGAGGGTGAGGCTTTTGGGGCTGCTGCTTGGAATCACTCCATAGAAGGGAGAGAAGGGCGAAGCTAAACAGCTCTTTGCTACTAAAAGATACAATTTCTCCTTTTTGTTTTCACCAGCTGTGATACACACCTGACCCATCTGTTAGACAGCTTGGTTTACAAAACAAGTAGAAAGCTAACATAAGAAAAATGCTTTATTTGTTTTCATGGTATGAATCAGCTTGTCCAGGGATCTGTTGATTTGGCATCTCTAGCACAAAGGAGGGTGTGAGAGTAAGTGGCTCAGAGCAGGATGAGGAGTGTGGACTGAGATTAACGGCCCCCAGCTGTGAGCTCTTGGCTTGGCTCAGCTGTCTTCTGTGGCTGGACCCTCTCGTGGGTGGGTCTCGAGGCCTCTGAGGGCCCCAGCTGTCTTCACTGACTATGGAGGGACACAATGAACTGCAACTTCCCCTTGTGCTGTGGTGGCAACAGTGGCTGATGTTGTCATCTTTGAACATTACCTTTTCCTTCCCCTTCTTTCACCCTCTGTAGTCTTGATTTTAATTTTTTTATTTGAAAACAGGAGACATGCTAGTCTGAGAAAATCTTTATACCTTGTTAGGTATTAAGTCGATAACCAAATGATGGGGGGGGGTGTCTGTGGCATAAAAAAGGCTAACTTTTAACTTCTCATTTGTTTCAGTAGTGCCACTGCTATCTGTGTCGTTAGATACATCTGTGCTACTGATGCTGCAGATTTTTTTTGTAAGCAAATCCTTAAAAGGAAGGAGTATCCAGAATTTTTGCTTTAAGGCTATGCTAAAGAAGAATGCACTTAAGATATACTGCTGAGTAACAGAGTCCTGTCACACCTGTAGCAGTGTCAGAGTTCAGTGCCAAGCCTAGTGAAGCTGCCTTTCACTTGTATCACATCTGGGTTCTTTGCATTTTGGCAAGCAGTCAAAAACTGATTTAGCCGTTTACAGGAATTAAGCATTGCACTCAGACATCGTAACTCAAAAGACTGTGTCCAGTGTATGGTGTGAAATTAATCAAAAGGAATGAAAATTAATGACCTGCTGTGGTGCCATCCATCAGGATATCGCTCAGCAGGTGTGAAATTAACTCGCCTTGACTGTGGATTAAATTTAACGGCATGACGTAAAACTACAGAAACTGTTTCTGTTATTACTAGGGAGCAAGCAAGTGTTTTTAAAGATTCCAGCTTAATGAACTGCTTACGCCATACAGTGGATAGCCCCATGACCATTTAACAGCATGAGTTTAGATTATGTTCCCTAAGAAGATCAAGTATTACAGTATCAGTAAAAATTGTTAAAAAGGCAGGCCACAGAAATGCGGTTTTAATTTCTATAATTACTGTGCACCAGATGGTGGACATATACTTTTTTCCAACATAAGTACTTCAGCTCAAATGTAAGCAGTTGTGTTCTTTATTTACAATTCATTACATTATCCTAGGTGACCAAAATTTCTTTATTATGGCCTATTACGGTGACCTTCAAAGAAATATGTAGGTAAAACTTCACTACTGTTTGCTGTAGTGACAAAAAAGCCTTTACCCCACCTCCCCCCCCCCCCCCCATCTTAATTATGAGGATAACAAAGCTACCTACTAATGTTAACTACCCACTAAACATTAACTACCTGCTAACTTTATTTTGGAATAAGTATCTAATATTAGATTATGTACTTAAAGCATTTGGTAAATCCTAGTTAATTTAAACATTGGTTCTGAAAGAGCAGTACTACAAAGATGCAAAATACATTACAGGTTATCAACAGCTCAAGAGAAATGAGGAGGATGAAGAAAATGTATTTCCCAATTTGAGTCTAAAGATCTTTGTATTCTGCCAACTATTTTCTTCTGTCCCATTGTATTTCCTTATGTGTATGTGCTTTTTCCTCTATAGTTGCCCTGATAATTATTTTTTCAATTTTTTTAAATGGATCATTTATCACTCTTATGGAAGCTTCCCTTGACGACTTAGTTCTTAGTGGATTTTTACTGAATATACCTTGAATATGCTCCTCTAAAATGTCTGGAGTCATCTCAGTCCTTTTTAGCACTCCTGATGTTTTTGCCCTTGGCAGAAAATAGTTGTGTGTGGTTTTTCTCGTCTCTTACCCCGAGTCTTCCTCGTAAATTCTGAATATGCATTTCCAAGAGCTAAGGAAGTTGCACGTTTGTGATTAGGAGGAAGACTTAGTTGTAACTTGCACAGTAGTTTTCTTTGAAGTAGGGCTGGCACACGTCCATTAATATCTTTGCAGGATAAGACATCCATGGCATATCGGCACATACTTGATTAGCTGGTCTTTGTAAATGGATCAATTTGACCTCTTATTAAGGATTATTTGTCCTTTGTAAAAGAAGTACATTTTTGTTTAAGTATTGCTGATGAAAAAGCTGTTAGAGTAAGAGAAGGTCTGATTAATGCTTCACAGTTGTGTTAACACAGTTCTTTGGAGTTTGTGTCAAAAGGCAATTCTGACATTAAAGTTTAGTAAAATTGTGTTTATTCATAAAAAATATGATGTAATTGCTGAGAAATGTTAGGATTGTTTTAGAGTTATCCCACTCAGTTGCCGTGCCACTGGCAGTAC
Source organism: Falco naumanni (assembly GCF_017639655.2). Taxonomy (NCBI): domain Eukaryota; kingdom Metazoa; phylum Chordata; class Aves; order Falconiformes; family Falconidae; genus Falco; species Falco naumanni. The sequence goes on along the minus strand of NC_054061.1, from coordinate 29,909,280 downwards.
TTTCTTCAAGGGTAAACCCATAAGCAGTAGATCTAGGATCACAGGATCTGCACTGTTCTGGAGCTTAAATGAAGAGCTCTGTAGTCCTGAAAAATATTCATTTGGGTACAGCTGACAAGACACTTTAGAGGTTTCTTCTTTCTCTGAAGAGAAACATCAGTCTCAGTACCCGTTTCAAAATAAGGAGGTAAGTCATGGAGGCCTAATGCTTTATAATGCTACAAGCATTAATAATGTGGGTCAAGCTTTTAACAGTGAACAACGGTTAGATGATTACTAGAACATATTTCAGCTGGAGCTTTGGGCTGCTTCCTTTTCCTGCATTAGAAAATTAATATTTTAATATGACTGTCTAAACAAACTTGCTCTTAAAGCTTAGATTGTAACATGATGCTCTTGCAGCCTTGCCTATACTGAAATCAACTCTTGGACACTGGGCTCAGTTGCTTGCCTGCAATTTGAGTTTTACATTACTGGGTTTACTTAATTGTACTCCTGCCTGTTTCTTGTTGATGGCTTTTATAGTTGCCTAAGCTTTTACATTAATTTGTAGCCCTGGGGGGAGGTGCAGAGAGAAGAAGGAAAGAGGTAGAGTTTAACACTTTCTATGGAATTTCTCTGGTTTTTGAAGAGTGAAAAGTGAAAGGCCAAGCCAGGAGTGCTGTGGAAGCAAGAGAATTGAACTGTCCTGGCAAGTTTTTTTGTCAGTCCATTTTGCCAGGAAGAAGGCCTTGCACATCTTGTTTCCGTGACAGGCTATGGAAATTGGGTCACACAGCTCTTCGTTGTACCTTGCATTCAAACTGAGTTTGTGTTGGCTATTTTTGCCATTTGCTTTATCCTCTCATATATATAATATCTTACCATGAGGAAGCATGAAGGTGATTATGATGTCTTCACAGCAATCTTTTGTTTTGTATGCAGCACTACTGGATTGTGGTATGAAGAGAACTCTGATTTCTCTACATTGTCTGTAACAAGAATATGCAGAATTGGTCTGTCAGTGTGCTCAGGGTTAAGCAGTGTGATGTTAAATGCCTAGAAGTATGGGTTCCTGATGAGATATATGGATTTCTCTTGATCCAGAATGACTGAGGACTGCAGCTGAAATTAGCAGATGGTCCATTGTAAGCAAGTTGATCTAAGGAAGAAAAAAAAAAGGAAGTGTCAAACAAAACCCCTGCTTGTTCAGTGTGATTTGCACAACAGATACTGACCCAAATAGGAGAAGGGGAACTGTCTCTTCTGGTTACATCCTATGTTTACAGATGGTTTGTTCATGTTCCAGGTTATGCTGACAACACTTTAGTTTCTGAGGACCTCAGAGCACATGAGGAAAGAGAGCTTGTGTCTGCTAGCAAGGATGAGGCGGTAGCCACTGTTTAAATCATCAGGTAGGGTTTTGTCTTTCTTTTGTGGTTCTTTATTGAGGAGTGAAGATTTTGTTTGGCTTTTCTCATGACATTTTCTGTATTTTCTCAAACTGCAGTCAATAAATGTCCCTTCCCAAAGGAATTGCCAGTCTGTAGACTTGTGATTGTTACTGTAACTCAGCCAAGGAGAGATAGAAACTTGTTATATAACAAGTAAAAAATGATGATATTTAATAAGAGGTTCGTTTTGCATGGCAAAAAAAATATTGTTTAATTAGCAATCAAACCACTTACTTTGCCCTCTAGTTCATTATGTGTTAAGTAGTTTTATGCCACTGATTCATATAGCTCATTACAACTCATAAATGTCACCATAAAATTAGTCAAAATAAGAGTGTTAAAGTGTCTTGCTGACGTTAGTTATCCAGTTGGTTTGGTTTTGGTGACAAGTTTGTAGATAAAGTGTGAATTTTATAGTTGAAGATGTCGTAGAACTTGGATAGCATGCTGCTTCTCGTTATGGAAAGAGACAGCCTAAAAGCTGTAGCTGAGGCTTTTTTTCTGGTCATAACTAATACCTGCCTCTCCTTGTCAGCAGTGTCAGTCCATGTACTGCACCTAGTTTAAAAGCAATGGATGCAATGGTGATAATTGTTAGTAAGCTGGTGATGCCACTTCTGGGAACAAAGTAGCAATGATGTGCTTTCATTGACTCTGTGTTCTTTGCCCAGATGGCAGTCAGTCAAGATTTGGACCATAACAGTGTAAGCTGAAGTGGCCACTTCTTTAGTAGTGCATTCTGATGCTTTCCAGATGCAAATTATTGTATTGTGCTCAAATACTTTACATGTAGGCAAGGTTCTGGAGTCTGCATTTTAGAAGACTCTTGACATTGTGAAACGGAAACCAGGCTATAGTACAGAAAGTGATTTGCATCAATCATTTAATCAGTTAATCAAACACTTGATAATTATCACTTGCTATTAAAATAAAATTTTATGACTTGATAATATAATAAAAAGTCTCAGTACTTTACAGTAGCAGGTTGTAAGAATAATAAACAGATAATGTCTGTTGGTAGGTGACACTGGAAGATTTTATGCAGGGTAGATGTTTTTGTAAATTCCAGTTAAGTTAGCAGGAGAACTCTTTGAGGCTAAACTTTCAGACTGATTTATTTTGACAGATTCAGGGTCCAGATCTCTTGATACATACAGTAGTGTCAGCTCCAGTTTCCACAGCCCTACAGATGTCAGTGATTTTTATGTGGCTTCACATCAATAGATTTCAAAGATTTGGGGATGTTATATGCTGCTTATTATATTTTATATCTAGTAAATGGGGTATGGGAACATACAGGGATAGTCAGCCAGTGGCTGAGTCACATAATACATCACAAGTTCTAGTGTGCAGCTCATGTGTGAAACGAGGCTATAGATGTACAGAATTTAAAAATGAACAGCTTCTCTGGTCTTACTGGGATTGATGTAGGTAGGCTATGTCAAGCTGCTAGAAATTAGGCACAGAATTTGGTCAAGAAAGAAATTGTATTGTCAGATGGCAGTGTCAGAAGTACTGCTACCTGATCCCAGATAATTTTAAGGAAACTCTAAAGCAGTCTGGTAGGTAGCTTTTCTTTGTTTGCTTGACAGGGGGTACATTTAGAGATGTATGTTGTAAGTGACTGAAGATAAACTTTTTAATATGCCTTTTTTTTAAACTGTAACATTAAACTGGAATGTCACTTCTAGTTAGTCTCTGTTCAAAGACAGATCTCTGTTTTCAATAATTCATGTGGAAACTATGAAAGATTTAAAATGTGACAGCTCTGAAATAAGAAGATTGATGCTACTCTAGTGTGATCTGATTTGGATTCTGACCTAATTTCTTTTAGTTAGTGATTGGTATAGGACTCTGGGGGGTACATGGGTTTAGGACTTTTGGAGATTATTGGCTGATATTTTTAGGTTACGAGCTAATCCTGTTTAGGAATAGGATTTTCATCTGAAAACTGACAAGTCCTTAAATTCTTCCTGTTTTGCTTTAGAATGACGACTGGGAAGTGTACAGAAAAAGCAAAGGATTGTTTGCTTATTTCTAACTGTCGTCTGCTGTGGCTCCCTTCTACATGATGATTTTCTGTGTGCATGGGTTTAAAAATTGCTGGTTTTCTTTAATGCTTAAACAAAAGGAAAATCTTAAATTGAAGTTGTTAATTTTGCACACACTCTAAAAGAGGTATTGAAGAACATTGTGTACGCGTTGCTCCAAAAATGTTTTGAGCTTTTCCTTTTGGTTTTTTCTTATGTTGCCTTGTAGCTGTTTGCAAAGCGTTCAGACTATAGATAAACTAAGAAATGCAAATTCACAGTTCCATTTGCTTACTCAACAACTGTGTTTCATATATAAATGCTATCTTCCAGATGTTTTCTCTTTGGTAGTAGTTGCTTTCCTGTGCTTGTAACGTATGGCAGAGAGAACCTAGTTCTTCAATTCTACATTTAGTGTGGGGTTGCCATCTACTTTGTGTGTTAACTTGGAAGGTAAGCATTTTGTCACCTGTTTCTACAGATTGAGCCCAGAATGCTTACCAGTCCTATGTATGAGGTCATCTTTGTGAATTTTTATTAAACTTTACAAAAAGTGTAAAGAAGCAGAAAGATAAAGGCCATTGCATCTTTAATGTTGGATTATAGCTCCTGTAGCTGTTTTGTTTCCTTTTTGTTGTACGTGTCTTGATGGGAAGAGAAGCCAAAGCAAGGTGGAGAAAAGAGAATTTGCACTAGAAGTGTAATGTGTATGAGTAACACTATGTGGTATTGAAAATACTGCTCAGACTGTGGTTGTTCTTGCTGGTTTGGCATGCTAATTATGAACAGGTTTAGCCCTTTTTAGTGAAAGGGCATATATTGGACCAAGCTTGATGTAAATTTCTGTGGGGCCTCCCCACCCCAAGACTTACTGCATCAAAAGAGGCCTTACGTTACATACTTTGTATACTGAAATCTCTTCTATTGCTGTTACACAGCAAATTCCCATGATGGCTTGGTGAGGTCATCATCTCATGGGTAATGGGGACTGAAGTGAAAGGGAGGGGAGTAGGAGGATGTCGCATTTACATGGGCGATGTTATGCCTTACATGACATCCCTGCCTCCTAGCACACACAGTTATAATCATACTCTTGTCTCCTGAAAGCAGAAAAGGCTGCATTTCTGTGGGCAGTGTTAACAGTGAGAGAGCAACTAACTCCCAATAGTTCTCCCACACAAGTCAAGGCAGATTTTGCAGTGCTGCAGATTGGTGTGGGTTTTATCCCATGTCCCCCCCCTTCCATACCAACTCTTAAAGTGTTATTTATGGTGATTTCGAGGAAGAAACTGATTCTGCTATCCCTCATCAAACAGCAATTGGGATGGATGGAGTATTAGCTCTCACTAAGGTTTCCTATGCTTCCTTCGGTCCTTCAGAACTGCCTTAACAACTGTCCATATCTACTTCCTTATCATCTTCCTTTTCCTTCCTCTTTCCTCTCCAGTTTGTGTATATCACTTGTGGGTTTTTATTTGCTCCTGCTATATAGAAATAAATAATATTAAATATTTGCAGAACTTGATTGATTTGTGAAAGTTTTCTAAATCTGAAAAAGCTGAAGCTGTAGAGAATTGGCAGACTGATTTAATTATCTGTATGCAGCTGATCTGAATATTGCATAAACCACACAGAGCTTCAGCTTTCTGCTCTTTACTTACCTGGTTTAGATATACTGGCAGTGTTCACATGGAAAGAAGCTGTGCTGCCCAGGTAACCAAGTTGTTTGGATTTTTTTTTTAATTTCTTTTAATTGCACAACTCAGATTGTGAGGCATGAAAAGGAGGCTGTTTATGGGAATAGTTTTGGCTTAATTTATATGTGTATATAAAGCACATTCATTACACTGGGGAGACTTCTATCTGTTTTAAGAGCTGCTAGTCAAGTTCTCCTCATTTCCAGCATATTCCTGAAAAGTCCATATTTGTACGGATACTTGGGAACAGTCGTTTTAAAGTAGAATTTTGAAGTTCTTAAAAGTCAACACAGGAAAACCAGAATCCTTCTCTGAGAATGAAGGTACTACTGAAAAAAAGACAATGGGAAGATGGCTGTTTAGAAAGGGACCTGAAATAAGGCAACAGAATATAGTACATCTAAGGTTAAATATGAGACTTGACCAAATTTGTCTTTAATTGCTTAGGATGAAAGTAGATGCTTTTCACATGCTTAATGATACCAATAATTGATAATAATGAAAAATAAATGTGCCATGTATTTTGGGGCTGTCTGGAAACAGAATGGGCTTTGTAGTACCCTGCATAAAATTTCATTGATAAAATGCTGTAATTGTAGAAAGCTGTTGAGTGGAGTGATGTCTGTAACTATCCTTTCTTTCATACTGGAGATGCAGTTCTTTCAATGCAGTTTTGAAAGACTTGTGTCATTTACTTGGCTTAATCCAGCCAATTTTTATGGCCAAAATACATTTACTTGCATCTGACACTTGATAAAAGTTGGGTTGATGAAGGGATGCTTGTTGCTTGGAAAAAAAAATGTAAGATTTTAATGGCTTTTTCTAGTAAAAGGTGCAAGAATTGTGGTATTGGCTCTAAAATTCTTTATCTGTATGGGTTGTTAGTAAAAGCCAACTGTAAACCAAATAAGATGCTTGGAATAGATTTGAAGCTTGAAACTTATTCATTCACTGAAGTTTTAGTAAGCCTTTAAAAGTCCGTACAGTATATGAGCTTGGTACATTGGACTGTGTCTCCAGTGTGTATATTCTCCCTTGGTTGATGTTTGCTGCTGGTGTTACTGAGTCTAGTTACATAGAGGCTAATATTGATGCTGTTCTTTGGTATTTACAGTCATGTTAAATAATTACCACTTAGAGCAAATCAAGGCTTCTGATGTGGGCTTATGGTGAGCAGCATTAAAGTACCTATTGTTTTTTAAAGTACTTTCACAGTTAATGACACAGTTGAAGCTGTAAATTGTCCTCCAACCCTGAGTCATTTTATGCTTAGCATTGCACCCTGTAGTGTATTTCAGTAACATTTCAGTGTAAGACTAGTATTTGGCTTTTCACAGGTGATGCTATGCTAGCAGAAATATTAATAAATTGTTTCCACAATGTTAATGGGTACTTCTAGAACATCCATGTTCTTGTATGCCATTTTGGATGGTGTGGCTGGTTTGAAGTGTTGAGGTTTGAGTGGTTTTCAAGTCTGTCAAAGTGAGTTGCCTTACTTTGGACTGGAGGGGTTATACCTGTTAAGGGACTGGAGCATCTGGCATGGGAGGAGAGGCTGAGAGAGCCGTGTCTGTTCAGCCTTGGAGAAGGGAAGCTTTGGGGGAATCTTATTAATGCTTCTAAATCTCAGGTTGGAGAGTGTAAAGAAAACAGGGCCAGACTCTTCAGTGGTGCTCCATGACATGACAGATGCTTTAAGATAATTTTTTTAGAGTTAAATTTGAATGTAAAAGCTATCATAAAGAGCATCAGTCCTCTAAACATTTTTGTGTATTCCAAATACATCCCAGCATGTCTGAGTCTGTGAGTACCATCACAAACTTAATAGTATTTTTGTGAATTGAACTTAATTAAATAATTAATCCCTCACAAAGCCAGATAACAACTTTATGGCACTGGAAAAAAACATGTGATCTAAATCTCAAACCAGAACACAGATAAAAATCCTTGTTATAGTTTCATATTAAATCTTAGATATAATGAATGTGTGTTGCATGGGATTTATGTAATCATTAAGTGGCTCAGTGTATCATTAAACTAAGACAATTAAATGCTTAAAAGGGGCAAAGGGACAGAAAGGCTAAACTGTCATTTTAAAAAAGATGCGAAATCCTTCACTGTCAAAAATTATTTTTTATGTAAATTACTACTTAACAGGTGTTTGAAAACAAGCACTCTTGCTGTGGTGAGAAACACTTTGTCCATGTTCAGCCAAATGAATGAGCTTTTTAAAAAGTCCAGAAGAGTTAATTTTTCTTTCTAATCTAATAAAAAAAAAAGTCTTGCTCAGTCACTGTAACAATGGGTCATTAGCAGGCATTGCAGTAGGAGTTTAAGGATGTTGGAGGGGGTCAGACATAATGCTGAAAATACACATGTAAAGAAAGAGATGCTGCTTTTGGGTCATACTTTTTCCTCTGCTGTTGAGAAGTAGAATATAGCTAATGATCTTTTATAAAAAGAGGCTGAAGTGCATTCAGTGGTGAGTTTTTCTTCTCAAGTGTTATCAGTGTAATCACTCAGTGTATTGTGTTTTATTCTCCTAACTGAAACTGCTATTTTCATTACTTAACAAAAAAAGAAACAAAGATGCGTGAGTGGAGATGATTTTTATAATAGACTTTATTTTCTCAGTACTGTAAACAAATGCACTTTTTAAAGTTGAGTAGCATTATTAAGATGGATTTCTGAATGATGGAAATTATTCCTTCTTAAATTGCTGCAAGCCATGATAATTTTTCTTTTTTTTCTTTCTTTTTTTTTTCTTTTTTTTTTTTTATTTAAACTTTAAAAAATGCTATAATCCTTTTCCTTAGACCAGCTTCTAACTATTTTGGACCACATCTAATACTTGGTACCAGTTATACTTCTTTTTCTTTCTTCCTGTCCCTGAACACCCAGCATTAGTAATTCCTTATTCAAGATCAAATGAATTATTGGAAAAAGAACAGATTAATTTTTCATGCTACAACAGAAATCAGCTGTGCATATACTTAATTATTTTTAAGTAGTCCAGCAATAAATCTGTTTACCTTCAAAACAGTGTTTTGCACTTCTGGGTAGCTTACTGGTTTTTTTAATATCCTTTGATGGAATGTACTGAAGTGGTTGCGGATGGCTTTCATCTTAGTGGGTTATGGGTAGCTGATCTGCTAATTTAATGAACCAGAAGAGTAAGACTGGCCTACTCTGGTCACAGGTGTATTGGTTGGAGTGCAACAGAGCACCTGTGAGCTCTGACCCCTCATACTAACTAAGTCTGTGACTGCCCTGTTTATCAGGGTTGATGGCAGTAAGGGGTAATGGTATTTTGCAATTGCTTACCAAGGTTATATGGCTAGCTAATACTCTGATCACACAGACTAGATTCATATCCAAACAGTGTCAGTAGCACTGTGTCCTCTTGATGTCTTTGGGAGCTCTTGCAACTTCTTCAAAGTGAAAGTAGCCTCTTTCACCTAACATGCGAGCAGTCAAGCCATCTCTTCACTTCTGATTCTCTGGCGTCTGTAAAGAAGGCTAATCTTGGTGCAGTTCCTCTGGAGGCTCACTGTAGCATGCATCCAACCCTGAGTAGTCCTGTCAGAGAACTTGCCAGGATAATCATAGAATCTCTTAGGTTGGAAAAGGACCTTAAGACCATCAAGTCCAAGCACTAACCTAACACTGCCAAATCCACCACTAAAACATGTCCCTGAAGTGCCGCATCTACACTTCTTTTTGAATACCTCCAGGGATGATGCCTGAGCAGCCTGGTCCAATGCTTGACAACCCTTTTAGTAATAACCCATTAACCTGCTTCTACTGTTAACTAAATCTGCTTCAGTTTGCAAAGGGTAAAGTATTTTTTCAAGTTAGTTGTCTTATCTTGTTCTTCTTATCTTGACTGCAACCTGTGTCAGATCCCTTGGGGCTGTCATTGTCACTGTGTGGTGTCAGCTGTGCAATGCTAATGAGTTTCAAGAAAACACAACAGCAGTCTGCCTCGTGCAGCCCTTGCAAGGTCTTTATCAGTCTTGTCCAGTTTTCAAGGCCAAGTTCCTCAATCATGTTAATTGTAGAAATAGCTACATATTCTCCTGCAGAGGCAGCTTACTAGCATTTTGGTGAAAAGTCCTGGCTGTAATATCTGTATTTTAGTGAATTTATTAAGAGTCTGCAAGACTTGAGGAAGTTACAACACTGTTAGGTCTTCAGGTTTGAGTGAGTGACTCAGGCAAACTTTTACTGAGCTAAGTGGTGACAAAAATTTGCAGTGTTCCTGAAGTATGCTGTCCCATCTGCCCATGGGTTAAATGAGTCCTGTCCTAAAAGGTCAGTCTGTCCTGCCTGTGAGCCACATTTTTAATCCATCTGTTAATATGAATGTTCTGAAGGTGATGCCAAGAATGAATTTACTAAATATATACACTTTTAATGGCAATAGATAGTCCTTGAACTGATAATTTTCCTGAATACCAGAATTAAACAGCTTTTGACCACCCTCTGAAAGGACAAGTGATGGAAAATGACTTCCTATGACTTTCATCACACATATTTCCTTTCTCCTCAGATTCTTCTTCATTCATTTGGGATATTAGTCTGTATTAGAACTATTTTTGCATTCATACATACGTATATGTATTAGTTTGTTATGGATGTATTTATATTCGTAACATATAAAATATATAACTATAAAAATATCCTAAATACATGTGGAAAACTGATACAATATAAAAAGTAGAGCAGCAGACAATGCTTTCTTGTTATGAGGATGATTTGGTATATGTAAAGCTTAAAATATGGATCCCCTCATGATCTGCTTAACATGGAAAAACTGAGTAGTAGTTGAAAAGGTGACTTTCAGTAATAGTTCTTAAATCTCAAGAAAGGTTTTCTTACTCTTATGAATTCTCGAGCTACAACTGTGATTTAACTTGACTTTCCAAATGTAGCAAGTATAATGTACCAAATCCTAAACATATTTTTTTATGTACTTTTTTACCATTGGTACAGTACGATGGGGTGGGGAGAATGGGAGGGGCAGAAAAAGCTGCTGTTGAAAAATTCACACCTCACCGCTACTCTTTTATAAATTGCTGTTGGTATTCCTCTCTCCACGTGTGAGCCTGAGGTCCAGGCTTGTGGTTTGAACTATAAACAGAGATGAGATACTTTCATACAGGAATAAATGTGCACAGATGGAGATAATCAGAAGTGACTTCAATGTGTAGGCTTTGTTAGAGGTGCCAAAAGCCCACAATACCAAGTTGATGTTGATGAGGACTACAGGTGTGAAGTATGATCAGACATTCCTTAGAATCTAATTTGTAGTCGGTGTTCAGACACCTACAGGAGTACTCAGGAGTGCCTCATTAAGTGCAGTGGGAGTTGTGTAGTTGGGTGTGTTCATAAATCTCTTAGACACCTCTTTGCATCTTTATCTTTAAAATTCTTGATTTTCCCTGTGCTGTTGACAGTTGCCGTAACTAAAGGCAATTTTTTTTTAGGGCTTGTCTTATAGTTCTCAGTTAACTGTAAAAATTACTAATATTGTGGGCTAAAGGGTAGAAACAACAAAAACTTTCAAGGACAGTACTTTGCATAACACGAAGGATTTCTGTGGAATTCTTTAACCTATTTGATACACTAAAATTCAGGAAAAGGGCCTGAGTTTTAAAATTTTTAATGACAAATCAAAAAGAGCCCTTTTTAAAACAAAAAACCCAACCCAAACCAAAACCCACTTCTGTAGTTACACCTCTGAGACATCTATTCTTTGAAGCTTAGAAGACAAAAATATTTTAGAATCTGTTAATGAATTCTGAGCATTTTTTATTGATAGTCATCTGGCATGACTGACAAAAAAAACCCTTATTTTGTGTGTTACTTCCATTTAAGGCACACTTCTGTAGTAAAGGGAACTGTTGGTGTTGGCAGAGATTCAGAATTTGTTCTCGTTCTGTAATAGCCATAGTGGTTAAATGTGGATAGTACTGTAGGGTTTTTTATTTAATTAAAAACTGTAAATGAGTTGGGTTTTTTTGCAATGACATATTATTGCATGTAATTCCTATATTGTGCAGTAAACCTCTATTAAGCTAATAAACTTCATGTTTTTGAAACCGTTTTGATCTCCATTCGCAGTCTTTCCTAGCGGCAGTATCAGTCTTCTTGCGAATTCAAATGTAAGGACATTAAAAAAAAAAAAGCCTCGGTTTTGCGGAGTTTTGACATACTTTCTGTGAGGTATGGCCCTTTTCATCCTGTCACATAAATGTTTTAACAGGCAAACACCCCTCCCCCTCTTTCTAATCTCAGTTTAGTGTAACGTGATTTTTCTCTGGTTTTCACAAGTGTGGCCTTGCTGTGCTGATAGCTCTCTTTAAGTTCTGTATTTTCCTGATGTGCTAGTTTGACTGTGTTCCCTTCACCCATCCTTCCTTCCACTCCTAGTCTCCCCACTGAAATGTAATCTTCTTGCCTTTACTTTCACTGTGTCCCCATTCTATTCAGCGATGAGGGCTTGCTTCCTACCTCCACCTGGGCCATGTGCTTGCCAGCGTAAGGTGTTCCTATCAGATACAGACTCTGTAAAGTGTCTTTGGGCTTTCTCCCTTGTTCCTTCATAACATAGGTAGGAATTCTCCCTTTAATCTCCTCAAAATTACTTCACTGTTCTCTTCAGATCTCTTCTGAACACTCAACTCTGCTGTGATGTCTACAGGAAAAAAAGGAAATGAGGCTCCCAGTCTCGCTAGCACTACTTCCTAAGGTTTGTTACTTTGCGTTTCCAGTCCATCTGCTCATTCTTATCATGTTTTTGCATGGCTTGGCAGCTGGGCAGGAGACGTATCTTTGGTACTGTCATATGACAAGCCAAAGTCTCCTAATCTATCCGTAGGATTTAATTTAATGGAAATAGTAGTCTGGAGGGCAAGGTGTAACTCTAAAAATCCCATGTGTGCAATATAACACGTTCACTTGTATACTCCAGTGAAATCCAACCACTTGGCTAGGAGATAGCTGTTGTGGTTATTTCTTTTTTTGTTTTTCTTTTGTTTTGTTTTGTGAGTTTTTTTGTTCTACAAGATATAATGTATTGTACAGTTTGATAGATTTAGGTACCTAGAATTTACCTTTGCAGACAGAAAAATACATATAAGAATTGCAACTTGTAAAAAATACAGCCAGGATTGTGGACGTTTTGCAGTTCACAGGAATCACATTTTATTTGTGTATCATCTTTTTGCATATATGTGTTACTTGAGTTTTGTACCGTGTCCTTTCATCTTGTATATTGATTCAAAACCTCTTAACTGTTTAGCCTTTAATAGTACTGTTAGATAAACTAGTTTCTCCTTCCTCCTGCTTTATGGGAGGCTTAGGTCAGATGGAGATGAATGGATTATCTGTTTTACTGGAATTTGTAACCAGCCTTATCTTCTGACAGAGTTTATTATTCTTTTAGTTTCTTTTCATTCTGTTTTTGTGTAAGTGGTACATAAGATTATGTGATCTCTTGAAACCTAGGGTTTGCTGCTTTTTCTTCCTTGCCTCAGTTCAGTCTTTTTTTTTTTCTTCTTTTGGATTTGATTTTGTTTTGTTTTATCCATTCCCGTTTAATTGCTTTTCTTGAAAAATTACACAACAGGTATTTAATTTAATACTCTTTCCAAACCTGATCTTCTGAAACTTTGATGTCATATTGAAATAAAAAAAATCAGTGGAGGAGGAAGAATAGGAAATGTTAGTGAATATATTTTTATTTAAAATAAATTCAATACAGTGGATGACTTTTTTCATAGTTATGCAACACTAAGATTAAAAATGCATTCTTGTCAAGGTTCTTAAATAAAAATTGTGGGATGTCTTGACACATTTCTCTTTTTCAAAGGGAAAAATTATTTGCTCTTGTTCTTTGAAAACGGGTTTCTTGGAGTTTTCTGTGGTGTGGGGAGGTTTTTTGTTAGTGGCTTCACTGACACTTCTCTAAGGCTTGCTGGTTTGCACGTTTCATCTCCCTGATGTTTATTTGCTTGCAGTGCTTGCAGCGTCACTTCAGTTTTGCTCATGAAACTTCTTAGGCATTTATCCTTTACCCACTGCTTGTGTTAGATCTTTGTTATATTTGGTTCCTATTTGCTTGTTGAGAATTGCCTCAGAGATGACTGGCCTTAAGTGGAGAATAAAATGTTTTTAAGGAAGTTTTACATCTGGTATGTTGTAATTCTCAAAACCTAATAATGAGAGTTACCATTAGTCTTTTTAGAGACTGATGCTATATCAGATTTTGTCCTCTGCTTTGAGAGCAGGTATAAAAAACCCAAAAATTCAAGTAATAATTCTCCCTATCACCTCAAAAGACTAAAATGTCAACTGAAGTGGGCAAAGGTGTACTTACCTATTTCTGCATTGCCATGTAGAGGGGAAAAAAAACAACTTTTTGAAAAGTGAGGTTTCATCCTGTTTTAACTGGAAAATATCAAGGAACTAGGCCATAATATGATGGAGGCACAGTGCTTTTAGTAGTATAAAACAACTGAAGGGTTACTATATACAAACTGGTAGGTAGACAACACTGGTAGGAGACTTCAAGGCATCAGGGACAAATGTTTCTACCAGTGCTATTCATAACGTTTGCCTTCAATGCTTTATTTACATGCTTCCCCATCCCTTCTGTGGCACCTTACTGCTGTGGGGAGTGGGGCTGTGGAGAAGGTGGTCTAACACTAGAGGGTTTCTTCTGTGTGGGTCAGCAGGGAAGCGATCATGAGAGAGCATGGGGGCGTGCTAGGAAAATGCAGATGATACATGCTGGTTGGTGGTGTCACCATGTTGCTTGAAAGGTCATGAAATGAATGGAGGAAGAACACTGCACCTCCCATCACTAAACCTTTTAGCTGAGGGTTTTTTTTCTGTTTCTTCCCTGGCTGCAGAACGTGAGTGGAGGTATAAGGGTTTATTTGAGTACTGTTTTTCTCCTTTGCAATTTAAATTTAACATACATGGTGGTCCTCCAAGTATTGGGAAATAGAAGCCATTCAGACTTGCCAGTCCAGATTTTTCTGCTGTACTGCAAACTGAATGAGGCTAGTAATGGACATTCTGTTTTTTTACATTACCTAGGTTGAGAACTAGGTACGAAAACATTTATTTGGGTATACGTGCAGTCCCTTGCTCTGTCATTAACTGGAGCAACTATTACAAGTGAAACTCTACCTGTGTTGGAGCCTGATAAGTCATACCTTCTTGACTTCAGTGATCTCTGGTTTGCAGTCATAAATCGCAATGAGCTGCTGCAGTCAGTGCACTGAGTACTGTGCAGGTTGCAAGCCAGCTGAAAGCATTGACTATGTCTGTTGGGAAAAGCCTTTGTTTAATGACAAAGGTATGTTTGGCTGGTTATCTTTTCTCTTGGTCAAGCTATAGAAGATTTCTCTGTTTCCTGTTAGATTTGTTGAGGAAGATAATGGTGTAACATGATGGATTTTGCTTCTCGGTGCTTAGTGTTGGCTCCTTTGCAAGCCAAACCAGAACTCTGGTTGAGGCTTTACAAGTAGCCGACCTGACAAATTGGGACCTCATGCTTTCAGCCAAACTCACAAAACCTGTTGCATCTATAAAATATGTATTTGGTGGGTTGTTCTTCTGTTGAATTTGGAGTTTGAAGCAAAGGAGAAAAGGGAATGGATGAGATATTTAAATCAAAATTGATAAAGAAGTCTGAAAAATCTGATATGCACCAAAATCATTCAGTTCGCTAGCAGTACGTGCTGCTTGGTTTGTGCTTACATAAAAATGCAGAAAGGATGTTATGCAAGTAAGTGTTTCTTTGCTTGACACTCACTACGCAAGCCACCTGTTAAAGCATAACGATATGGATGGCTCCCAGTATGAGATATGAAAGCTTTGCTGCTTGTAATGAAGTATGTTTACTCACCTTCAGAAAGCAGATTTTGTTGTTAGCAAAGTAGAATTTGAAAGCCTGATAAAGTAAATGCATACAGACTCTGAAAGTAGTACATGGAAGATCATGTTGTGCTGGTAATGAAAACAGCAACCAGCTGACTCATTCTGTAGAAAACTTCACTTATTTTGTATTTCCTAAACTACACCTGTGGACAAGGGTGGGTTTAAAAACATGTTCCTTTTTTGCTATCTTTGGATTTAACAGCATCAGAAACCCCCTCTTGACACTTTTGTCCAGTACTGAATGTGAGAACACTTGACTAATAGCCAAAACTCAATAAACACAATTATGCATTTTCAGGCCATTAAGGGGAATTTATTCTCAAAATAAACATGGAAAAACTAATGGAAATTGCTAAAGTCTATAAAGGGTGGTTGGTTCTGTATTCTGTCACCTGTGGTTAGGTATGTGGGTGTATAGCATTTCCGAGTATCTCTGCTTACATAATTCTCTGTGTAAACTGTGTAGAAGAGGGTGACTGTTTTGGAACATCTGAAAGTATTACTTACGGTTTTGAAAAACCTAAGTTTAAAGGAACTCTGAATTGTCGCTGACCACATGGAAGGAGGTAATGTTCACCAATTTATTTAAATATTGAACATGACTCTACACCTTGGAGTTCATGAGCTGTAAATGCTTGATATGTAATTTATACCAAATATTTTCATAATCCTGCAACCTTGAATATGCTCTTGTAGTGTCTGTGGTTTTATTTCTATTACTGTCTCCAGCATCCTCTTACTGCCTGTGCAACAACCTTAACATAGACCCATAATGTCTTGTGCGAAGAGAATACTATGTTTTGCCCTTGATGACTACTGAGAGCTGTAGAAATTATTATACTTGTGAACGTATATACATGTAGTGGAACAGATCTTATTTACACACAAGGGCCAGATCCTTATGGTGTAAGTCAGTGCAAGAGTTTAGAAGATAAACTGCATAGAAATCTGACCCTGTGAGAATGTTTTTTTTTTTGTTGTTGTTTTTTTTTTTTTTAAGTTGATGCATTGATAATACTAACAGTAATACTGAGGAATAGTACTTCTGAGGGAGTTTCTCATTATCTTGGATAATTTATTTCAGGAAGGTCTTGAAATAGGAAGTTCTAGTCACTGTTTGTGGCTTTCTCATAAATGAAAAACTCTACCTAACCCTTCCTCAAGGTGAAAACTTTGGAAGCTTAAGTGTATCAGGAAACACCAGTAAGTCTTTTGACACACAAACCGTTTCCTTTGTTGATAGATAGAGTCCTATTTGTATATGGAAACTTACTAGTTATGCATTACCAGTTGCACTTGTAAACTCTTTTGTGTCTGTTGGCCTATCAATCATAATGTTGAATTAGTGTTATTTAATACTCTTTGATCTGTTTCCTTGATCTTGTTTCTTGGTGACCCAGTGTATTGAGCCATTCAGTTTGTTTAGCCCTTGTCTATCAGGCTGCTCTTTCTAGTACCTTTTTGTCTGTTTACTCTTAGACTTACATTGAAACGTTTTGTTACCACAGCTTCTCACTCAGGGCACTTGTTTTTCTTCTCCCTGCTTCGTCTTTCAGTTTCTTAACCAGCTTAATACTTATTCTTCCTTATAGGGATCCCCCACCTCAGATTTTCAAGCTGTTTCCCCCCCTTCTTACTAAATATTGTTTTCTCTCCAGCTTTCTTCTCGTATGTGCTATTCTACAGTTCAATCTATTACTACATCAATGAAATGCTGATATTTGCAAATCCTTGTTTGTAATTAAAAGGAAGACCTGAGCTTTGTTCTCCTATTAGTGATGATATTATTTATCTGTAATCTGTTACACCTAAAATGTGTGAATACAAAATTTTTGCCTCTTTGATTCTTCTAGTCTAATTTCCTGATGAAACAAGGCTCTTTCTGTCATCCAGTTCTGTCCCTCAATTTCTAGTTCCCATTGGAATTTCAGTCAAACGGATGTTGAAATTTCTGCAAGCTTTCTGTAAATCAGTAGCTGGCCCAGAAGGCCCCTGCTAGCACAGTGAAAGACACAGAATCAGAAGAGATAGTGAAAAAACAAAATGCAGGAAACTAAAGTTCTACTTTTCTTTGAAGTATTTGCATTTTGTTACAATGGTCAGATGGCTGTGAAATGCATAGTACATGGTCTTAGCAGCCTTAGCATGTTACCATGCTACAGGAATTCAAGAACACCTTTTTGATGCAGTTGCAGCTCATTCAAATATAAGTTGAACTCTGTTTGTAAGTGTGTTCTGTCTTAGTAAATCTGCAATTGTGTACCAGTCTATAACCAAAACACATGTGAAGGAAGAGATCGGGGGGGTTGTATACCTTTTTGGCCATTAACATTACAAACTGTGTTATTTGAGAGAATTAACTACAGGTAATGGATCTATGCATTTATTTTGCTTGGCAGACTCTGCGATGGGTATCTATGGCATGAACTGAGTTTGGTAGTCCAGAGTAGTTTAGCATGTTTTCAAACCTAGGTTTGAATGAGACGTGTTTTTTAAGTGAATTGATAACCCTGCTAATATGACTTTGGTTTATACAGCGGAGTACTTGCGGAGATCACAAACTGAATTCCTCTTTAATGAAAATATTCCAAGAATGCAAGTCATGTCCTCAAACTGTTGGTATTTAGTAGTTAAAACCAGGCTAGATACAATCCACAGCACTGTCCTCCCAGTAATGACACCCACACCCTTGAGCTGAAATGCCTATAGTATGAATGTCAGGTCCTCAAAACCTGTGGTTTTTGTTTTGCAGGTATGCTCCTGTTCTGCTGTGGTACTTGCTAATGTAAATAGCGATTTTGAGACTGAAGGTGTGATTTTTGTGTCTATTAAAGACAGACTTCAGGCTTCATTTCCTGGTTTATTTAAGGATAACCTTCTTGTGTAAATTCTAACTAGAACCTTTGAGAAGGAAGAGGAAATTCATGACTGCTCAAGCATTTGATATTGTAAATAATTAAATTTGCCAAAATATTAATGTTTACGTTTACTTTGGAACTGAACTGCAGAAGGAATAAAGATTTGCTTTCAGCACTTGAAAGTGAAGCTACTTTTGCTACCAGATCTTGAATGAGAGTATTGACAATAGCCCCAACAAAACATGCTTTGGAGAGGAGGCCTTCCCAGTAATTTGGATGATTTATAAAAAGCATTGAGGCATTAAAGAAAGTTCATTACCCAAACCATTTCTGCACTGTGGACCAGAACCAGCAGATGAAATAGCTTTGTTGAATAATATTATAGCTATTTAGAGGACCTGAAAACTTGGGAGTGTGAGAGGCTGAGAAGAGGAACACTGATGTTAAGGATAGGGTATAAGCAATGAAGAGAGCTTATGGGGTTCTGCATCCATCCTTTAGCATTGTGTTGGGCGGAACATCAACTCAGAAACCTTTGCTGCTTGCTAGGAATTTTTCATACTATTTCCTGAATTGTGAGGGGTTTTTTTGTGTGTCCTTCTGCCTCTCCCTGCCTAGCAGTACTCTAGCAGAAAGCTACAAGGTGAGGTTACTGATTCACTTTCCTTATGCTGTCTAGGCCAGCTGGTTTGTACACTTCACTTCCCACCCCCACCCCACCCCCCATTTAGCTTTGTAAGGGCTACAGCTGAAACAGAGCTATTCCTCAGAGTTTGCCAGTACAAGTTTTTCTACCGCTGTCTAGGGATGATAAAAGAGGGGAGGCTGTTTTCCACCTACTCAAAATAGTTCCTAAATTGTGCCCTACCATGCCAAGTACAGCTCATACATTTGCAAAGGAAGCTTGTATAGTGTATTAGAACTTGCCGATAACTGGAAAGCTGATGGCCTTCCAGCAGCAAAGTAGTTTTAATGTAGTAGGTCACAGGTTAGAATGTAGTCATGCTTGGCTTGGTACTGGCTGTCCTTTGAAAGTATTGTCATGGTCATGGCCAAGTTGTTCAATGCTTGTTATAGTTTATGGTAAAGCTTTAAAATTCATAGCACTGTTGTGAGCATCATGTGCAGAGAGGTTTTATGTGAAGGCTCATATTATTACTATTTGCTTATGGCTGGATGGATCAGAACCATGTAGGTATCAAAAATGCTTCCTCTAACAGTTGCTCAGTGGCTCCCTTCCACTGAGGTAATTGGTCCTGTGCTTTTGGAAGAAAAGCATTACTTTCAAGCCCTACTGTTGCTTTAAAGTTCTGTCTTGTGTGACTGTAGGTTTCTGAGGGGGCTTTGTTTGACATGTACAGAACTACATGTATGTCCCTTTAAACATTTTGACAGTGGGAATGCTGTGTTTGTGACATGAGGTTATAGTTTAACAAAAAAGTGAGCTGTGTAGCTTTGGTGCTGTTGCTGACCCATTAACACTATAGTCACTTACCAGTTACGGTGGGATAGATTGTCTTTTTTAATGCTATGCAAAGCTGATCTCTGTGTGACAAATAGTTGCTACTTACGAAGAGAAATTAGAAACATTAACAGCTTTAATTTCAATGAAAGTGCTCTTCTAATCTTTCGTGGTATCAGCTGTTGATAAACACCAGTGTTGATCAACAGGGTATATACAGGTGATGCAAGAAATAGGTTAAAATAATTTGCTGTCCTACTAACTTTCAAATTAGATATGAAGTAAATTGCAATTTCATCCTTTTTAATAAGGAAGAGAAGGACTTAAATGCAGAAACTAGAGCAATGGAATAATCAACAATGCTGTTGCTTCCAAACAGGTGACTGTGTCGAAATTTTAATTCCATTAAGTTTTATGCTTTGGAGATGCAGCTTGTATTTTCAGCCATTTGTCTAGCTACAAAAGCTGGAATGTGTTCAAAATGCTTGCCAAGAACAAATCCATTGGAAGAAATGTTATACTTAGACCCAGATTCAAGTTGCTCTAAAGCAATAGAAATAAATATTTCTGAAGTCTTATTTAATGTTCAGTTTAGTGTTTTTTCTTTCCTATGATCTGATACACACTTGCTTAATAGTATACACATACTAATTTCCTATCTGTGTCTTTCTACTCTTCCTCTATTTTAGCTTGAGGAAAAAGCTTCTTTTTCCATTGGCATTTGTCCTTTACAGAAAGTTTGGATGTAGAATCCTGTAGTGACAATGTATTTAAAACAAATCTAATGAGAATTTCTTTTTGTTTTGATATCTTACCATCCACCACAAATGATAAGAAATTCAAGAAAACTATTTTTTTTTACACAGATGTAGTTATATTTCTGTGTTCTATTTTTGAAAATTTTGTAGCAGTAATATTTACTGAGTATTTTGATCTTGTTTGGATCTTTTCTTAAATCTTGTACTTTATTTTCGGCTCGCTGTCTGGGGTCCAGCACAATTGCCAAAGAAGTACATTTAGTGTGTTGACCATCAAGTTGACAAGGGATGATGGTTGGGCATCCACATTGATGAGAGCTTTCTTGCAGAATACAAAGAACTTTTTCACTTGCCTCTGTGAGTGGGACAGAGCTGCTGCTGAGAGTTACTTGTTTTTTCTCTTGGACAGACTGCAAGATGTGATGTAACAGGCTGATTTGTGGTTAACAGCAGTGGGTGAGACTGGAGTATCTGCTTGATGCAAGAAATTAGCTAATGGATATGATTTCTATATAATAAATTTATTTCTTCTTGGAATGCTAAGTAATTTTGTTGCTCTGATTATAAGATGAAGTTAATTTTATTATTCATTGAATATAAAGTTTCTGAGTAAGTTCGTATCAATGCCTGTAACTCATGCTACCACAGTTAAAACGTGTCCTAAAAGAGACAGGAGAGAAGTACCAGAAAAAAGTTGTGCACATAGGATTGCTGTGTAAGAATCAAGGACATTTTGCTTATAACTTTGGAGAACTTCCAGATGATCTGAAAAGTATGAGACTGTGCTTCTCAGCAGGTGCCATATTTATGCCTTTCAGAGGACAAATTCCAAATATAAAGTCAGCAGTGACATAAGAGCATGTCATATAGCCTTTGTGGGTAGTCATGAGGAGGGGAAGAGAAAAAGGTGTGTACCTGTATCCACACTAGAAATATGTTAAAACTTCTGGTCATGAATCCTATTTTTAAAGTTTATTAAAATTAATGAAGTAACTTAGAGGTTTTTTTAGTTACAGGGGATTCTTGAAGGCATAAAGGTGTGACTCCTGCATACCTTTTTCACTGGTTATGGGGATGTTGTAGGTGATGACTGAGGTGCTCAGTCTCTGTAAGTTACTTTCTTGCAAAATAATAATAATAATAAAAAATAACTGTTTCCTACTCGCTTGATCAGCATGCTGACATCCAAAATGTTCTTTCTCAGTGAGAAAATGCTATTTTGGGCATTTTGTTTTAAAGCAATGAGATAAAAGTTATTAATATACCCTGTAGTTTGCCTGTAAAATGTAAATTTCTTCTATTTGTTCAAGGTCAGGAATATTTCTGTTTTTCTGAAGCTCAGGGAAGTCTGATTCCTAGTCCTAAAATGAATTCATTTTTTTGATCTTTAAGCACTTTATTAAAAGAAGATCAGGTTAGTTTGTGATTATGGCCTTAAATGCATTGCCTAGAGTGTTCTTAATCAATCAGTATTTGAACCATAAATATTTAAATCCATAAGGATTTTTCCTTACGAATTTCCCTGTAATTCTTTTTTCCTTTGTCTTCAGTGTAAACGTTCGTCCCGTGTTTACTTTTTTCTCCCTGAAATATCAGGATAAGCAGAGAACATGAATAACATCTGATGGTTTAATTTCTGTAGAACTAAACTACTGAAAATGATGTGCTAGGTAGGAAACTGGAAACACTTCAGAGTGCTCTGTGAAACCACAGACTCATATGGGGAAATTTAGGTGGGGTTGCCACCCAAACTGTTTCTAAATGTAAAAATTTATTTTTGAAAGAGAAGGCAGGCTGCTTGCTCAAGATGAACATTTACTTGTTTTTATGGCATCTTATCAAAGGCTGCTTTTTTCTCCTTCAACTTTCATCCCACCACCTCCTGCCAATTTCTACTACATGCACACGCATGAAAGCAAACATGCCCCCCCAACCTAAAAAAAAAAACAAACCCGGAGTATTTATACTCTTGCTCTCCCTCAGTCCATCTGTCCTGCTTCTACTGTTGTGACCCAGTGTTGTTCTGCTTTTCTCACTTCATGGGATTGCATCCCAAATTGCCACTTCAGGCAGAGTATGTGGTACCATTTCAGCTGTAGATGGGTGGTGAGAGAGAAGACGTAGTGACATCTGTCAGCTAGAAGAAAAGAATGGGTTGGCAGAAACATTGCTAAAAAAGTTGAGCAGCAGAAGGAAGAGCAAAACCAAGACTCCATAATTCAGCTAAGGAAATGGATGTATGCATTTATTTTATATACTAAAAAACTTAAATTATAAAATATACAGTTAGAAAAAGTGTGCAGAAACATCTGTTACCAGATGAGTCTGGTATAGTTGCATGATTTTTCAGCTACTTTTTCTTTCTGAGGTGCTGGGAATGGAGACAGCTTGTGAGGTATGTAAGGAATGTGTACACCTTCAGCCAGTTGGAAGCCTCACCTAGACCTTGGACTTGTAGATGTAGGTTAATACTACTGGCTTTGCTAACATGTTTCTGCTCCTTCTAGAACCTGCTATCATGAATCTTGTCTTTCACAGGACTGCACAACTGAGTGATGAAAGCTGATTTTAAGATTAACAGAGATGTTTTGAGGTGCCTTAAAATTTATGACTTGAACTATTGAAATACATTAATTGTTTACTGATTAGTCGTTGAAATAAGTGGAGTCTTCCAGATTTAGTTATAAACTAACTCTGATCTGATCGTGTTTTCCCTCTCTTCAGAGTAACCACCAAGTTGGTGTTTTGGGTTAATGTGTGATCTTTAGTTTCTTTTGAAATCTTGTAAAATGTTATATTGCTCAATTTATCTCTTGGAATTAAAAAAAAAAAAAGTAGCTAATGTAAGTTCTCAGAGGCTTGCAAGGCTGTGTTTTTCTTCCTTCGTTATGTTGACCCAGTCTGGCTAGGGCAGCAGGATACAGCCCTTCTCACCCTAAGCAGGTGTCAAATCAGCCTTTGACTGTCTTACTGTCTGCCCTCCGCTTTATGCATTTGACATGGTCAGTGACTAAATGGCAGCTAAACTGCTTCTGAGCTCTCACTGTTAACAACTGAGGGTCCTGAGTTTTGTTTAGTTGTGTGGACAGTTTTATGTCAGTAGAACATATTTCCTGCATTTGTTGGTTATTTAATTGCCATGTCAGTACTGGAGTCAAAAAAGTACAAAAATGTGCAAAGATACTTGACATGGCACGAGTGCGCATCCTGTTGAAATGCAAGTATTTCTATCAGCAATCAGGCTTCTTTTTTTTCTTTCCCTCTGCTCTAGTTTATCCTTTCTTATCTTATGCCAACACAGCATATGACTATTCTTTGATTTTACTTGACTGTATTAAGTAGTAAGCCATAGCTTGTCCAGTTGTTAATGCTGTATTTTGAAAGAAGGAAAGGTAAATTCAGCTTCCAAAAGGACTAAGGAAAGCTGACGTCTTGCAATACATAAAAGCGGGGTGGGGTGTCCTCAGCACGGATTGCACTATTTGAGAATGCAGATTGGCCAACTGGGGTGGGACATCTGCAGAGATGTTCCCGCAGGAATGAAGAACTGCTGTACCAGGAAATCCATTAATTTGTATTCAGTTGGGCTATAGTGCACATCTGTTTAGGCAATGCAGCTGCAGTAGGAGACAGTGGTTAACATCAGCCTGGAATTCTAGTTTATGTATATGCTGAAGCATGTCTGGTTTAAACTATTAAAACC
Source organism: Falco naumanni (assembly GCF_017639655.2). Taxonomy (NCBI): domain Eukaryota; kingdom Metazoa; phylum Chordata; class Aves; order Falconiformes; family Falconidae; genus Falco; species Falco naumanni. Next base: position 29,885,385 of record NC_054061.1, on the reverse strand, counting down.
TTGCAGTCCCAGTTTGCACTCTTTACTCCTAGAAACAAGGTTTTAGAGGATTGCCTATCCCTTTTAAGATGCATTACATCAGCTTCGGCATGAAGCACAACTCCTGGCATCCCTTAGTAGAGAAGTGCAGGGATACAGCAGGTGTTTTCACTCGCCACTGTGCTTTCTGGCTGTAGCTCCTGGTGTGTTGGCAGCCCACTGGATTGACACTTGAATTATCGTTAGCTTTTAGGTTAACAAATCCTTCATAAGAATAGAGGGAATTCATATCTTGACGTTTGTCCTCAGTTGGTCTGTAACAAGTTGTACAGAATCAAATAGTTGCAAACAGAAGTGCAGCATGCTGTCTCCAGAAAACAGTCTGGAAAATAGATCAGTGTTTCTGTTAGGATCCTGATGTGTGGGCTTTTAAGAGCACCTCTTTGAGCTGGTTTAGATGCAATAACAAGTTGTGCAGGGTCAGGCATGGTGGCGTGATGCTGCAACTGAATGCGCATTGTTTATGTATGGATACATGTAAGAAGAAAATGAGTGATGGCTGTGACCAAGTTTAGAAGGCTGATAAAACAGTTTTAAATCAGCTTTAAACTTTACAGCAAAACTTCACTAGATTTATATTCATTAACTATACACGTTGCTAATGGCTAGTTCTTACTCATTCCTGGTCATTATTCATATGAATATGCATATTCAAAGCAATTAGTCTGTAACAATCTCATTATAAATTAATTGTGAGCAGACAGTACCGCAGAGCTGGTGCCGCTTATTTAGCAGTAATAGCTATGGTCCTTGAGGGTGAGATGTTCAAGGCTGTCACGGGTGCCTTTTCTTGTGCATAACAGTTCTGTTCCTCCTTTTCAGCCTTTGCTGCTATTGAAAGAAAAGCAGGGTTTTTTTCCAAATCTCAAGGTTGCAGTTACTTCATCAGTGACTAATAATTGAGCATCACTGAGTTGCTTACAATTCTGGGCCCCCTGCTTTCAACCTGTGCCTCTGTTTTCAAGGCCTTTGTTCTTACCTCATATCTAAGCTGTATGCCATAACAAGAGGCACCTGGTACCCAGCTCCATCTCACACAAGTTCTCCTGATAATTTTGCAAGCAGGAGAGGTCAGAATTGGGGCCTTGCATATTTGGCATGGGAACTCAGCTGGCATAAGAGCTCAGGCCTGTTCCTAGCAATGGCGATACGATTTTTCCTGAGCCATTTAGTACAAAAATGCATGTATATGGTTTCCTAGTCATGCTGTATAAGTTTGCTTAAGTTTTGAGTTTATAACAAGCTAATAATTAAATATTACTTAGTCTGTTGCTACTTTTATGGGTGCAACAGCTGCTCCTTTGGCTACAGACAATTATGGTTTTATAACTGTGGAGCTAGTGATGAACAGTGCATTCAACTGATGAAACAGTTCAATCCTGACTATCCTGAGGATAGTGCTTCTCCAAGTTTACCCTGAGTAAGTACCATTTCTTATATAGGTACAGATTGGACAGAGAGCATCAAGCTTTGTATACGTATGTAATTACAAAAGACTGCTTAATCTGTTTTAGATGATTAATTCTCCCTTTTAAACAGTGAAGAGGAATATGTGTCACCAAAATCTGTTCACATGAAGATTAACTGTTTATACTCTATTTTAAGGAATGAAATAAAAAAAAAAAAGATAAAAGCTTAAAATGCTGATAAATGTGTGGTTTGCATCCCTGATGTACAGATCACTGGCACTGTGATACTTTCCTGATAAGATTCTAAATAGCTTGAGGGTTTTTTTTGTTGTGATGACGTAGGAGTGGTAATGTTATCCTCTGTAACTAGTGAATCAACCAGCTGTTAAACAGGATTTTATTAAATATAAGAGAACAGGAAATCATGTGCTTTTAATGAAGCTGTTTAATAGTCTTAGTACTTTTAATATTTCAAAATGCTTATGCCTGTGTAAATGGGTGTCAGGTCAGCCCTTTTTAAAAGTACGCTAATCATTGTTAAGAGGTAGAGGCAGTTCTGTTTTAAATTGTGGTTTATTTTTCACAAACAAGTGTCAATGTGTAAATGGTCTGTTTAAAAAAAATAAACAAAACACCAGTGTGTTGGTTCAGTTGTGAGATTTCGGCTGGTTAGAGTTGAATTTAAGGAAGAACATAACAAAGCTGTTCTTTATTAAAGGTTTTCTTGCCTTTTGTAGTTTTTCACTTTCACCCTGTTTTTCACACTTGGAGTTTAGTTTTGGTACATTAGCTATTCTCAGTAAATCAGGAGCAATTATTTTCCTAACGGTTTCACTGACAACCTCACAACTATGACATACCCAGTTTCCAGAGGGGTGCTGGAATTATTTCAAGAGACGTCTTACAGTGCGACCACCTCTTTTCAAGGCTTTACTTAAAAAAAAAAAAACCACCAAAAAACAAAACAAAACCCCTGTCAATCTTCATAGGCACATAAAAATCTGTGTTTCCATGTCCTCTTTAGATATAACTCCCATTGAGCTTTTGAGAGACTAGACTAGGAAAAGGCCTTAATAGTTAACAGGATCAGCTCCTTTGAGAACGTTTATAAGGCAAGGGGAAGGGAATAAAGGAAATACTGAACCACTTCAAGTTTGCAGATGGCTGCTTGGTATGGGCAGAGAGGTAACTAGTCAGCAGGCACTATCAAAGTCCATAAGTGATTACAGCAGAAAAATGTGTGTATTGGTTAAACTGCTGCTCATTTCAGTTATTAATTTCCTGTCAAAACAGAAATAACACAGAGATGTTTCTGTGCCACTCTCTTCATGGTTCCACATAACCCCATGATATCTTCTGACCAGTGTTTACTTAGGTACCAAATAATGAGTCATTATATGTATGTGGGTAATCATTAACCATGGAATAGTTGTGTTGCAGTCCTTGTTCTCTGTCAAATCTAGGCTTAAACATACACCAAAGTCAGTGCAGATGTGCATTTGGCCATGAGAGTGTAGGAAGCTCAGAGATCGTGCTCCTGTCCACTTTACAAACCTCTATGGCCATCAGTGTGCTGTAAAGTTAATTGGTTAAGTACATGTTGTTGGACATACATCAAGTTGCTGGCCCCTGGAATTACTTAAATGACAATAAAAGTAGGACTAATTTGTGGTGTTTGGAGTTTTTGGTGGTTTGGAGTTTTTTTTGCTTTTAGCACTTGAAATAGTGGGTGCCATTCTTCCATCTGTCAGTGAATTTTAATCCTTTCTTATGGCAAAACTTTAGTATTTGCTGTCTGCCTTCTTACAGTTCTTGAGTGGATTTAAGTTGGGGTTTTTTTCTGTTGATAAACAGAAAAGTCAACAGCTATACTTAAGTAGATCATTCTCATGAGTTATACATATACTGGGTTTTGTAATCATCCTTGTCTGTTCTAGAACTTTATAAAGAAGACTGAAAAATACTTGCCTTTTTTATTACCGTTTTTAATGTTAATTATGATCTGCTTTTTTTTTTTCCCCTGAACAACTAGTCATAAAAAATTGTTAGCACTTGTCTGTTAAAACATAGAGGTGTTAGGTTTACCATCTTATTTGGTGTTCTCCGCTTCACAAACAACTGATAATTGGCAAAGAAGTACTGACTGTTATAACCACAGATCTTACTTCTGTAGGGGACACTGTCAATTCTTAGTTGCAATTAAGTCATTGAGGGAGTTAATCTTGAATATTACAGATTTCTTTTTAAAGTTGTGATATCCTTTTAAACTATGGAGTTTTCTATATTTTATCACACCAGATATTGCAAGAGAATAGTAAACCATCCCGTTTTTAATGAAATAACAGTACTCTACTTTTTAGTCAGCCCAAGAGTGTCCCAAGGCTATAGTTAAATAAACTGAAAGAAGTAAAACTTCTCTCTGCCGTTTCTTGGAAAATTGACTTAAGTTTATGGAGAGCAGCATTAAACAGAGTCCTTCATTTTCTCTGTTGGGACCATTCATTTTCTTTATTGAGATATTTTAAGTGTAGAAAAAAGTCAGCTTGAGGGCTTTATAATCTTTTTCACTGTACTTGGAATTAATTTTTCTGCACCATTCCTCCTTAAGCAAAAGATGACTACAGATCGGTTTTTTAGCAGTGTAAATACATGGCATAGGCGCTGCCTTGTCTGCCTTTGGTTTACGATTTAATGCACATTCAGTTCTACAATCAACAATAATCAATAATGCTAAATGCACACACAAGACATTGAAAGATAAGTGGTCCAAAGGTATTTCTGTCCCTCTGCAGAACTGCTAATTCAACTGAAAGCAGATCTCAAGGGAATTCTAACAAACAGGGAGCACTGCTAGGAGGCATCTGTGTAATTATCCTATTAAAACACAGTAACATCTGCATTATCTGTGCAAGTGCAGAATGGAAGGGAACATTATGTTCTCTAATCCCGTTCTGGGAGCATTATGAAGCTAAAAGGATAACATTTTACCAAATCTGTGTTTTAACATGATAGGTTACACTTAATTACCTTTCTTCTCCTTGGGTTTTATGCTAAGGACCCTGCCTCGAGCCCTCATCACAGAGCTTTTCTTGCCTTTGGATTGTTTATGCCAAGTTTTATCTTTGAGTTTACCATGAAAAGATGTTCCTACTTGTGTCATGAAGGCCATTATTACAGTTCTTTTTCGCTAGTGTGTGAAAAGCTCCAAGAATATTAATTTTATATATGAAAGACATGTAGCATTCAGAATTATGTGTTTTGAATTTAGTTGCAAAGAGCAAACTTTATGAATAACGAGTAACTATGCATGGCAGGGGCCACACAGGAGCAAGAGGAGATTATTCCAGCCTTCCGACTGCTAGCAGTGTAAGCCAGGAGAGTGTATTGGCTTAAATAATGTAGATTTCTTTTTTCCTCATTACCCCTGAGGGAGTCTGATTTCCTGATCACCTATCTAGCCATATGCTGTAGCTCTTGCCAGGAACTTGGAGCAGTGTCACTGCCAGCTGAAATTACTTGTTTTCTGGGAACTGAATTATGTTGAGAATTGTTTTAAATTGCTGCGCTGGCAGCATCACAAAGTTTTGTGTGTACACACACAAAAAATATGTAAAAGCAGCCGTACTGTGAAACTCAACTCAAACTGCTTCAAGCATTGAATTTGATCTAGATACTGAGAGGTGTTCTACACGTGTTCAGGCGCATCATGCCCCCTTTGTGCTTTTTCCAGTTTCTTTGTGCTCTGGCGACTACAGTACAATATTGATCCATACAAATAAAACATTTAAAAAGAAAGCGTACTGTCTGCTCCTATTTTGTACCAGTTACAGTGAAGACCTAGTATAGGTAGTAAAAACTTCTAATACATTGTGGTAAAAATGCTTCTTTTCTTTCCTCTTGTAACAGGATGGAACTGAAATACGTTATGTTGACGAAGGAGTTGGAATAAGACTGAGTCCTGCTCTGTGATATTTATATACCTGGACCATGAACTTGCTGTTTGGCTTCATGCTTTAGGAACCTTTGTAGTAACCGTGTGAAGCTGTTGGGAATCATGGCCTTCTCTCCATGGAAGCTGTCCTCTCAGAAACTTGGCTTTTTTCTGGTGACTTTTGGTTTCATTTGGGGAATGATGCTTCTGCATTTTACTATTCAGCAGCAAACGCAACATGAAAGCAGTTCAGTCCTGCGTGAGCAAATTTTGGATCTCAGCAAAAGATACATCAAAGCATTAGCTGAAGAAAATAAAAATGTAGTTGATGGGCCTTACGTTGGGACAGTGACAGCTTATGGTAAGTGTGTGCTCTATATTATATGATAATCTAATGAAGCGTTTTTCTAAGTTGTCCAAACATTTTACTTCATAATGTTTTTCAATTGACAATACTTTGCACTGTGGATTTTCTGCAGAGAAGGAGAAAAGTCTTCTCTTGTAAGTATGAAATGGGACAGATTTTCCATTTCAAGTCACTTGGAAATGAAGTTGTCCACTAAATTTTACATCTGGCTATACCTAGTATACCTCAGGTTATTTGTTAGAATTTTATTTAAAAAAAAAAAATCTTGCTGTTTTTGAGAAATTTGGGAGGCTTTTTAGTTTGTGTGTCAGTGATCCAAGAAGTCCCTTGTGGAGGAAGGACTTGCCTTACTGATCAAGTGGAGACCTGCTATGTTTATTCTTCTATCCCATTTCACTTATTTGTTCAGTCAATTTACTTAATGTTTGAGTTTGTTTATCTGTCATAAGCTTAAATTAAGTTTAATTATATAACTTTTTGTGAATTTCTGTGCTTTGTTCAACAGTAAGTTTTAATGCTTACTCTCTTCCATTTCACACATGAGTTAAGTTTGTGTGTATGTGTAAGACAAAGCATGCAGAAAAGAAAGAAGCATATTAGTAGAAGATATTATGAAAACAAAGATATAATCCAATTTCAGATTAGGTGTGGCCCCTTTTCAATCTAATAAGGTCACATGATACACCTTACTTGTTTAGCATTTTTAGCACTCTTTCATACTTACCTATGCACTTTCAGGCTATCTGTAAAGTTAGTGGCTAATTAGGCATTTAGTTTTGTTTCCTTTTATATTACCTTAATATTCAGCTCTGAAGAAATTGTATAGATGCTTTTTGTAGGCTTGGACAAAAAAAAAAAGGCTAGGATGCAACACATAATAGCTGTACCTTTTTCTCTAGTTTTCTCTAAATATGCTTCGCTTTTTTGTGTATGTAATGAAAATATTCTGCTGGGAGGTTCTCTCCATGTCTTGTTTCTGTTACCACTTTTTTCCTCTAAAAAAAGAATTTTTGAGTTTCCGTGAAGGTGCTTGCCCAGAAGTCTGAGATTATCATCCCAAACATAGGCAACATGATTAAACAACAAGCCATGCTTATTCTGTAACTTCTACTGATTTGTGACTGTATGTTGAACTGTACTGGTATTGTAATCTTGCAAAGTAACACAAGCTAAATGGAGTGGTACTAGATGAATATTTAGATTGAAGACCTCCAAACAACTAGAAGTCCCTAGAGGTTGTGTGCATAGACTTAAAACAAAACCCTACCTCCTATATAGCCATCATCAGTATTCTTGTAACTTACAAGTTACCTTGTAAGGGTGCTTGATGGTAGGTGAATTGAAGAAGAAGTAAAAAACAACCTAAAAATCCTCGAACAGTATGTCTCCAGAAACTGAAGGGTAGCAGCATTAATATGTGCCCTAGCTAGGTCTAAGGGTACAGGATATCCTTAAGCTAAGTTCCCCCTGCAGCTTGTTGCCCGTGACTTTTGTTTTGTGTTCCAAATTCTGCTAAGGAATAAGTTGACGTGCCATCAAACAGTGGTCAGGTTCCCTAGGAGAAGTTAAAATGCATTTAAAAGTAGGTGAAATAACTTTGTAACATTTCTGTGAAGGTCAAACTAAGTTTTGTGTAGAAATTTCAAGTTCCATGACTAAGAAATGTAAAGATTTTAAAAATTTTGAAGTTTAAAGGAAATTTTGGACAGATGTTTTCAATTAAGAAGTTTGGAAAGATGCAAAATAATGATAATGTATTTATTTAAAATGTTAGAGGGAAAGATGCTGTGGTGAGTGAATAACACCATATTAAATAATACTTTATGAAACTGAGTAAGGTAATTACTTAGTAAGTTAGCTTGTCCTCTTTGGCATACCAAATGATTTTTTGATAGTAAATGATCAAGTTAGCTGCTGCTCATGGATAAACATGTTAATGATAAGTAGTAGAAGTTGGTTCAATATTCTATGAAAATTAGTACCCTTGCTATTTAGCCTTTTTATTTCTTTGACTCTTATGCTCTGATTGCTCTTAACGAGCACAATCATGATTTCCATGTTCAAGAATAAGTTTTAAGTTTGCTGGATTTGGCAGCTTTTACCCACCCAAAAGGTTTTCAGTCATTCCTCAGCTGTGATTTCAGGGCTCGTTCACTTTCTCGCTTTTTTTTTTTTCTACCATATACTCACCTGTCAGGTAGGTTGATCAGATACTTTCCTTTTTAAAAGTTGTAGTCCAAATATAGAGTATTAGATTTTTATAGCAGTAAACAGTAGTTTTGCAAAAATTACTATGAATTTGTGCTTCTGCCCTCCCCTTCTCAAAGTAGCCTCCAATTGCTTTTTTGTTCTGGTAAGCAGTCTCTCATATCAGTGTTGTAATATTGGTGTTAAAAAATAACATCATTTAGCCATTTTTCTCTTTATGGTCAGTGTATGCCTTTATGTATACTATTTTTCCTCCTCATTGTTTCCTGAATATTTTTATTTTACTACTTTTTTATCCTAGATTTTTTTCATCCTGCTGTACCATGGTTTTATTCATGTTAAATCCCTTCTCCACTCTTCCCTTTTCTTCTGCACACTATAGCATTAAGTGACTTCTGGATCCCTTTAAAAATAGTCCACATCATTAGTGCATAAGATTCCATCTTCTGATCTTTAAAGGACAAAGGAAACGACACAGTTATAAAGACAAAAATCTACTTTATGGCTCCACGGAATAAATATAATTCTCCTTTCATTTGGAAGAAAAGAATCATGAGCTTCCTAAAAGTAATAACCTTGTTTACTCTCTCATTTGCACAAGAATTGGGCTAGTCATGGGGGAAAAAAAAAAGAGGAGCACAAAGTATGGCAAAAATACAACTGATGTAGGGGCAGAGCAATCTCCTCGGATGTAGGGAGAAATTTTCTACTACAGATCAGAAAGTTACTTGATTCTAAAGTTGTGGAAAGCAGAAAATGTATTACACATATGTACATGTAATTATTTCACATAATTAAATGGGAAAATAATATAAATTCATCATACAAATTTCTTTAATTCTGAGACAAGGGTAAATGAACAAAGAACAATACTTTCCTTCATCTTTTTTGGCTTGTTGTTGATACAGTTTAGTCTGATAGTGGTCTGTTTTTCCCCACTCTTGTCCACAGTTCTTTTAGTGTGCCCAACTGTATTACTTCAAGAAATCTGAACAAAAGAAAAGGCAAAGAAAAAATATCAGAGAACTCTTGCTCGATTGTCATTTGATATGCAAATTCCTGTTATTGTTTGTTGCCTTCCACATGAAGGAGGTGCTGTATCAAACGAAATAGAGAGGTAGAGGCAATCACCAACAGACAGAAGAAAAGAGACGGGTGATTTATGATGTTTTTTGTATACGACAGAAAGGTTGAACTTAACATTTGGTTTTTTAATCAGTGTAGAACCTGATTGTGGTGGAGGAGATGCAGGAGAAGGATTTTGTACTGGCTCAAACCTGTCGCTTTTGGGAAGGGGATTTTTCTTTCCAGGTGACCGAGCATCTAACAGACCGTTCCTCTGATAGTGCTTGAATATGGATTTAGGGTTAGATTCATTATTATTTAAGCAGCTTCTTATTAACTGAAGTACAAAGCACACGGAGTGGTTTTTTTCCCCTGTTTGTGTACCCATAAAGGTGCACACTTCACTTTGAATGTAGGATATGTATATGACTTGCAGTGTGTACACAGAAGACAAGTTCCACACTTGTATCTGAGGCTGAACAAAGTAGGGAACATGAGTGCATAGACCTGCTAATAACAAAGATTTGCACTAAGAAAGTGTCTATATATTCCAGTCTTACTCTTGTACCTATTTTTTTATTTTGTCTGACAGTGTGCATTGCGTTATTAAGCAATTTTAACTTTTTGTTTTCATTTGTAGATTTGAAGAAGACACTTGCTGTCTTGTTGGATAATATCTTGCAGCGCATTGGGAAGCTAGAGTCCAAGGTGGAAAATCTTGTACTTAACGGAACAGGAGCAAACTCTACCAACAATACCACCACTCCTGCTCCCAGCTTAGGAGCAGTTGAAAAGCTTAATGTAGCAGGTGGGTGTGGCAGTTGTTGAAAATCTTCATGGGCAGTATAACCTGTATTTTTTTCTCTTGGTCATAACATGATTTTTCAGTGTTAGATACTTGGAATGTCTTAGAAAACAGAATTCAAAGTCTAGCCTGTATCAATGGCAATCTTACATTCAGTGGTCTTTTACAAGCTCAGAGGAAGACCTTCTCTGGTAACTTGAATACATTGGCAGAGAATTTGATTTTCTTCAAAGGGGTATAATCTACCTTGTTCATGGTAGATGTTTCATACTTTAAATGGTTGCACTTCAGAACAATGAAACTGGGCAGATGTTTTCTCTGTAAGCCTCATTACTTGGCTCGGTATGAATTTTCTCTCATTTCTACCATATACGCTTTATTGGTTATTCACTGAAAGAAAACATTTATTATGTTTGTTACTGGTTATGATTTAAAAACATCTTTACCTGCTCTACTTAACAGCTCTTATGATTTGACACACAGAGAAGACCTACCTGGTACCTTCAGCTTAAGTAAATATATTTTTAAAATGTCATTTTGAAGTCATTAATTTTGCCTTCAGTGAATTTATCTGTTTGCTACACTTACAACTTCTCAAAGTGTTTGAGTCCTGTGGTGCTAGAATTTGTCTCTGGCCTCTTCAGCTGCATGTCTCTCTTTCTTTAGTGTTCCCAGCTGTGAATAAATCTTGTTTATACCGCCTCATTTACTGCCCTGCATCTGCCACCAAGTCTAAACAGATACTGGCTGTCCTGACCTATAGGAAGATCAGAGTCTACTCTGCTAGTGCATCTTTGCAGTGCCACAAAGTTGGCAGAGCAGAAGAGTTAGGGCAACTTGGTAAATAGGTTGATAGCTGTGCTCCCAAGTCTTGCCTGTACTTGGGTTTCCTGTAAAAATAAACACTTCTGTTGAGAGGGTATTACCCTCTTAAGTTTGTCAAAACAGAGGAGCAAATGCTACCTTTGGTAAGGTAGTGCCACTGGAAGGAAATCTGATCTGGGAGAGCAGCTGTACAAGTGATTACCTGATTACAGTATACCAGCAGAGTTGCTGGCTCAGCTGCTCTGTCCTAACTGCATTTTTCTGTATCAGGACACTAAAGGCATGCTATCTCTTGGTGAGATAGACCTTTGTGTCTCTCTTGCCACATAGTAAAAATATTCCTGTAGTCATTTACAACCCTTTGCATGTGTGGTTTACTACTGCTTGCCTTGTGGTACCTTCCCTCCCACCCCCCCCCTCCTCTGTCTCTCTTATCTTGGTTAGACCGAGGGCAGGTTACAAACAAGTAACTAAGGAGGTATAACACCTGCAGGCTACTAACAGGGTGAGCCATGTTGCTACCACAAGGCATACAAAACAAGATTTTCGCTGGAAGATCTTCCACTTCAATGGAAGGCAAGCTAGCACAGTATTGCTATAGTTTCTGGGGTATATATAAAATGAAAAAACATTCCTGTATATTTTCTTTTTGTAGCTGGACAAAAGAGAGACTTGATGCTGTTATTTCAGTAGATTTGCAGATAACTGGAAGAAACAGACTCATGTTGTTGCTCATATCTTTATAGGCAAGGTATCACTGGTCTGACTAGGTAACATCTCTCATCAGTTCTCAAGGTGAATTACATTTTGTTTGTTATTCTTGGAGTTTGCTAGAGTCATAATTTTAGCACTCTCGAGCAACATTTAAGGAGCTTGGTGTAGGAGTTTTCAGTTTGCGGTGTTTACATAGCTGTTTGCTGCCTGATGCTTGCTCTGTGGCAAAGAACGCTGTTTGTTGTATTAGGGCTTCATTTTTTTACTTCTGACTCTTGATACACTAAGTTTAAGATAGCTGAAGCAACTATATTAAACAGCAGCAACAGGAAAAACCTTTAGGACACTGTTCCTTAAAGGTTTGATTAATGTATTGTTCTGGTGAGTGTCCGGATAATGTTACTGTTCAGATGTCTCCAGGCTGGATAGAACCAATGGATAGAATAGAGCTTGAAGCTAATCCTTGTGTTAAAGTGCCTGCTGTTCATCCCTTTGAAGTGATCACTGGAAATTCATCTGGTCAGAGGCAGCCAAATGGAAATGAAAAAACTTGTTTCTACTTCCGTCTCCATAGCAGTTTAGTGACAGCAAATTCTGGAAGCCATGTGATTCCAGTAAAATCATAATAAAAGTATCTTCTTTGCTAGGAAGGATTTGTTCAGAAAAAAGGTGAGTAAACATTGTGATCACAATACCAGCTACAGGTTTTGTTTGCAATATTTCAACAGCATCATTTTTTATTGTGCTAGAGCAATTAGGGATAATCTGAAATTTGTTATAGAGAAGGCATTTTGTTACTCAGTAGCTTGTCATTTTACTGGAACTGAAACATGTATGTATACAAATACACATACTTCTATTGTTTTCTTTATAATAGTTTATTCAGCTGTCACACTACGAAATTATCACATAAAGCAAACACATTAGGATTATCTTTCCTCTTTTCAGCTGTAATATTTTAATGCTGACTTTAGACAAATTCATGTTAGCTATTGTTAGTAATTTCACTCTTCCTGTCTGGACAATTGTAATATTTATGGAGCATCCTAACAACATCATGTTTAATATTTTTAGTAACGTTTTTCTGCAAATCTTTTTTTCCTCAGAGTCCCTGCTTAAAACTCTGAAGTAAATAAAGTACTTTATAGCCTCATTCATCAGTGCAGTAGTGCAGTGTCATTAGCAGGCTTTCCTAAAAAAGTCCTGCTGGCAGTGGAGCTGCTTCGGGCATTCATTATTTTTTGATTGAGCTGTCATAGTACACTGAGACCTGATTCTATAATCAGTATAACAATGTCCCTTTACCTATGCAAGGTCTTTCTGAAATAAATGAAGCGTCATGCAGGCTTAAGCTGCACCTTAACATCTATTGACACTGCTTGTAAACCTCGGCAGTAAATAGTGGAGTCACTAACCACCATGAAATCTGCATTTTGTCCTCAGTGACTTGTGTAAAGTTTACTGTGTCTTATATACTACCTGAATAGATACAAATGATAAAATAAGGCATAATAGAATGACAGGAAGGTGATTATATTGTAAATATTTGTCTTCACTTCAGATTTTGACTGGACACAAACTTAAGAGCAAAACGTAATATTTTTCTTATAATTTAAAATTGACTACCACTACTTGTCAGTCTGTGCTATGACCTTTTCTTCATTGTGTATGTTAAGTATTAGTAACACTTTCATGGAAAAAAAATACGTACTCTTTTATCTGCAAACTACGAAGAACAGAGATGGTGGTGATAGTCGAGATTTCTCCTCCCAAAGCCACTCTGCAAACAGAGTTTTCTTTTATTAGGTACATTGCTGTAATCAGAAAGCAGTCCTAACAATAGTATTCATATGCTACAGGTAGAGTCATGATAATCATGGAGTTCTCATTTAGTTCTGGAGTTGAGTTGCTAAAACCAGTCCAGCTTATGGTTTTATCTGACTTCAATAAACACAACTGATGCATGACCATGACTCAGATTTATGGACTGCAAAATTATTTTCTGTGAGATTAAGGACACCAACAACTGGACCAGATAAGGGTTTAAAAAAAGAGAAAACAATTACACTCCCGCCTACCTTTTCTGTATAGGCAACAAGAATAATAGTATAAAAAGGGAATATTGATAGTATTAGAATGTATGGATGTTTTCTTCAGTTCATATATGCATTGGTTTTAGCTTAACTGAGATACAAGTTTCAATGTGGTCATGTAAGTATGAGAAATGGTTGTCAGTTGCAAAGTGGTTGAAAAATCAATTTGTTTAAAATGCTGGTATTTCTTAATGAACCAAGGTCACGGGGTATTTAATATTTGCTCAGTGTATATCTTGATGGCAAAACATCTGTTGGTCCAGGAAGGTTCTTTCTTATAATTAAGAAACTTGCAAGGTTACTTCTTCTAATGCACTACATTTGAGCTAAACCTGTCGTCATCTTACCACAGTCTCTTGATACTGCAACATGAATCTACCGTCGTTCTTTCTAATGAAGAAAAAAAAAAATATGTACTTCTTGATATTTTTAATATTCTTTTGGGGATATAGATATTCAGACTTTTAAGAGTGGTCACTGCAGCTGCCTGCACAAATAAATTTGAGTAGTTTATCTTCCCCTAAGGAACAGATCTGGTCTGTGCTAGGACAGCATTTGCCTGTAATTCAGCGACACTATTAAAAAAGGAATACACAGCCTTTGCAGCCTTACAGGTGTAAAGGCAGATGAAAAATTTCCTCTGAACTGTATGGATGAGAAAAGACCTAATAATAGTGAGTTTTGTAGCTCTTTTTAAAACAATTGTAACTACTCTTTCTAGTCAGCACGTCATTTGGAGTGCTACCACGTGTCTTCTAAAACTTTTATCAGCAACTTCTGGGGGTGTTCCTGATGAATAAATAATAGCAGCAGTAGTAGAAAGATGAGGTAGGACAGTTTCTTGAGGAAAAGAAAAAAACATTAGGGAAATACCTGGCTATTCAAAGTTGGTTTGATTTTTTTTTAAAAAAAAGAAAAAGAAAAAAAAAAAAAGATGATCAACAAAACAGATTATAGTCTTGACTATGGAAAGTATTAGGCAATGTGAGCCACAAAGTCTGGGGAGGTCCAGATAAGCGTTGGGCCAGGAGGTGTTATAACCTGGAATACTCTTCTAAGATAATCCATTATAAATTACTTCATGAAGGACTGAGCAGTACCTTCTCCAAAAGAGCCGGCCAGCAAAGGAAAAAGGAGGCACTGCATGGGAAATAATCAAACTGTTAGCAGTTTGGAAAAAATACCTGTCTTTGTTTTGGGATTATTAATACAACCAGAGTTGAATAATCTCTGGCCAAACAGTAGCTGTCATGGATATTTATGCCTTATAACAGCCAAATAGAAATGTTTGTGTCTTCATAAAAACAGTTCTGAACAACTTTTAGCCAATGATTCAACCACTGTAGCGTGAATGAGCAATGTACATGATGGGTATTACTTAATACAGAACCCATGATTTTTTCATTCAGTAGAGTAGTCTCTCTGTTATCATACTGAAACCTACAATTTGCTTGTTGTTTGAGATGACATAGCGTAAGTAAAACGTATTCTTTGACAAAGATTTATAATTGTGCTTTGGGCAGACATGCAGACATCTTAAGAATATGACTCAGTATTTAAAATTTAGAGGCTGTTTGTAAATAAAGTTATTCATCATTTTACAAAGGTCTCTTCATCAGTTTTGCTCCTTGGTGAGATGGAGAAAAGTGGTGTGGGTTGTTTTTTGTTGGTTTTGTTTGTTTGTTTTTTGTTTTTGTTTTTAAATAAATTGTTCCACCTCTGGCTGTCAAGCAATGCTGTAGAACCGAGACAGTGGTGAAATCTGCGATGGAAAATATTGCTGTGTGGTGGTGTACAGACTTTTTGGCAGATAAAAGGATATGAAGAAAATCCATCTGGATTATGTTTGTTCATAATAAGAAGGTGATAGGAGTTGGTAGGAGGAAACGTTGAGAGCTCAGCAAGGACTGTAACTCAGCTGTGTCTGAAGTAGGTGAGCTCAAACTTTTGATTCATTTTTGAGCTCCCATTCAGAGACTAGAAATATTTCTCTTCCTTTTCAGACTCTTGGACAACTAGCATTGTTAATGTATATGTAGACAGTACTGTATATTCATATTCTTAGTGTGTTTAGGTTTAATGTTTGTAGTGTGGTACCGCACCTGGTTTCTTCCTCTGAAGTTAGTTTTGCAGAATCTTTCATTGAGGGAAGCACAAGAGCAAAACTGCTTCTGTGCTCTTTTGAGTTGTGTGGAAGGATAATAGAACATAAGCTTGTAGTAACACAAATACCTTCAATCCTAATCACAAAGGAGCTGAGGATGGGACTGCTGCTAGAGGGCTGAGGCTGCATAGGTTGTGTTAAAAAGCAAAGCAGTGGAGCACCTTGGGTAGCTTGAGTGAGAACTTAGGTGTTACTTTCCCCCAGCCCTTTTAGATTCATGTATAAACTAAGCATACTTTCCTTTTTCTTCTTCCCTCTTAAAAAACGTTGGAACAGTCTGGTGGTTTTGATACGGACAGTTTTCAACTGCTTTTTCAGGACCTCAATTTCATTTATGAAAGAATAAATTGTTAATAAAGATGCTTATAAGGCTTCAACTGATTGGTTTCAGAAGCAATAAAGTCCTCTTCCCTTCTTTCTCTCTCTCCTCTGTATTTATCAGAGTTGTATCTGAAAAGCTTTTAAGACATTTGGTAGCCATCCTTTCTGCATTTGTGGGAAGCAATATATTCCTGTACATACAGGAAAGCATTAATCTAAACCTTGGGTGCCTAGCAGATAAGTTTTCATCAGGCTTTAGAACTGGAAGCTGTAAGGCATTGCTGCAAATAACACCCTAGGTAAATCTGAAGTTGCTGTTTTGGAGGTGATTAAATGGAAAAGGGGAAATACAGAACGATGGCACTTTCAAGCAGAGCTTGTCTGCATGGCTGCTTCTGTTGTAGCTTGGTTGCATGTGATGGGCACAAGATCGGTTTGTGCTTTTCTAAGATAACCATGAAAGAAATCCTTGATTTTTGTGGGACAGTATTGCACCAGGCATATTTCATCAGATAGGGCAATCTACTTGCTTAAACATGATCAAAGAATCAGTCCTCTGTTTTCTTCATGTGATTTTTTTTTTTTTTTTTTTTTTTTAATTTGTGTGGTGGGGGGAGGAACGGGGTGGTAAGCAAGGGATGTGGGGTTTGTGTGTTGTGGATTGGGTTTAGTTTGGGCTTTGTTTTGGGGTGGTGGCGTTTTTTTAATCCTTCTAAATTGTGAACTCTTGCTGTGTTCTGGCAGCTATGGGAAAAACTTGATTTAAGCAAACTGAAAGGAACTGTTTCAATTCCTCAGGCTTTAAAACGGTACTAAATAATAGTGGTATTAATTCTGAATATGCATGTTGCAA
The DNA here is from genome assembly GCF_017639655.2 of Falco naumanni. Classification (NCBI taxonomy): domain Eukaryota; kingdom Metazoa; phylum Chordata; class Aves; order Falconiformes; family Falconidae; genus Falco; species Falco naumanni. The sequence goes on along the minus strand of NC_054061.1, from coordinate 29,868,591 downwards.
AACAAGTTTTTTAAAATAAAAATGTTTATTTAAAGCAAGGGCCAAGGTGCTCTGAGTCCATTATCATTTTACTGTGCTTGGCCAGTAAAAAACTAATTTTTCTTTAGGTATAACCATCTAACACCTCAGATTAGTGTAACTGCACCAAAAACTGTGGTAGCCTGCTAGTTTGCCAAGTGTTCTTTTGCCTTGAGAAGTGTCACTTAGGAAGATTTTAGTTGTGTGTCTTTTGATCCCATAAAAATGAGCAAGTGAAGGAGGTTCACTTTAAATCCTCCTCCACACCCCACTTGTACATAGCTGGTACTTAGCTCAGTTCTAAGACTAAGAACAGTCAAGTATCAGGTTGCAATATGTAGCACTGCTCAGCAAGGGAGAATATTTTTGGTGTATCTGTTCAAAGTTTCAGTAGCTTTTTTGGCTTATGCATTAACTTGTTCTGCTGTATTGGCTGTTGAGTTCTCTTTTAACAACTTTAGCATTAACAACTTTAAAGTCACTCATTAGGATGCAGACTTCAGTATTTACTTGTCATTTAAGACATGATGGCTTGGATGCCTTTCAGATACCTGGCATCCTTTGTGAATATGTAGTGAGGCAGGCTGACAAGTCAGCTTTGGCAATGCTGCAAGCAGGCTTTTTTTCTTTTTTATTTTTTTACATTTCTATGGTGAGAAGGACCTTTGTCGAGGTATCTGCGTGTCTCTCTTCCTAAAGACTTGGGGCTAACACACCAAAGCCTTTTAGACGGGGAGGAAAACTCAGGTAACTTCATGATCAGTTGGTTTGTTTCCGTGGCTCTCATTCCTATGAGCTGTTAGACATGTAACAGCCTCGTTAGTTTTAGCAGTCTGCAACTGTAGTTCACCCCATACTTCTGTAGTTGCAGAGGCAAACTAGATTAGAAAAAAGGTAAGTTATTGCATATTATTTTGAATTTCTGAAGTTGTTTTCTTAAGAGGACTACAGTAGGCTTTTCTTCACTTAAAGTAGTACGTATATGTTCGGTATGGTCATGCCTTAAAAAACAAACTGGTTGTCCCCACAGAATGTCAGTGTGTACTGGTTGTATGGTATATGTGGGCTGCAGGGTTCTAGTAGCCAGGATTATGCTTTCTCAGGGTGATGCTTTGCTTTGACTTGTACTTACAGTGCCTTATTCATTGTGTTCTTTTTCCACATTGTATATAATATCAAGCAGTTTTTCCCATTTTGTTGTCCATTTTGCCTCCCACAAAGGCAGTAGTGTGGCGCTGGGGAGAATTCTGTGTTTTTAAGCCTTGCTGTTGCAGCACAGTGTAATAACTGTGCAGAAGACCACACGTGAATATTTTCCACTGCAGTGCTAAGTTGTATTAGTAATGCTGAAGGGGGCTGTTAGTGGTCCCCAGGGCTGCATTTTAATTAACCACTTGACTACTACTTGAATTCTCCTAACACTGCATTGATTTCAGTTGCATTAATGGAACACAGCAGCATAGCTGGTGTGAGGATGGACTAGCAGTAGAAAAGTTAATTTTCTTTAAACCATACCAATGCTTTGCTACTGAACTTTCTAAAATGTTAGTAGAAAGCATTTTGTGCTCTGCATTTAAAATCATGAAATCTTTAGCTCATTTCATTGAATATGTTGATGGTGCTTTCAGCTCACACTGCAAATTCTCTCTTTAAAGAAATCTTACCAGCTGGAGATGAAAAATGTGAATTAAATTGAGAATGTGTTAATGGGAGAAGGGAAAGGAGACCTTACACAAACCAGTTTTAACTACAGTGTTACATCTAACCATAGATACCAGATTTCAGAACTGAAATAGAAACAAGAGAAGGGTTCCATGATTTAAAGTAAGAATAGTACTTTTATTTAATGATCAAAGCCAGAAAAGATATGATTGATGAATAGACTTGATCGGGTATGATTACTCTGTCCTCATACTAAGGAGGTTCCTGGTTTTGAGATCTGCTGATGGGGAAACACTGAGCTGAGCTATTGTCTGTATTATATGTCATCAAAAGATATTCTAATATACTTTTTTGTGCTAGGCTAAAAATCTGGGGTTTAACCTGAAGGTTCCAAAGTATATATGGTTTTGTGTCATGTTAAATTCTTAAGATATTTCCATTCTCTGAAGAATGAAGAGTTGGTCCTTAGCAGGCTAGATGCAAACTGTGACACCACAGCCCAATTTCAGCAGTATGATGGCTTTTTAACCAGTCTTGCCATTTAAAAACTTTTATGACAAATAGAATACCTATCAAACAACAATCACTGCTGAGTAACTAATTATGGCTGTTATTAAGCTTACTGTCTTAGTGGATTATTTCTAGACTTCCTAACTGTCTGAAGGAGAAAAATTGAAGAAGAGTTTTTTTTAGCCTGTTACAAAGCACGTTATTTGAAGGATGTGCAGTACAGGAAGGGGACCAAATATGCATGTAGCACTCACTATTGCTTATTTTTAGTTTTGTTAAGAGTAACTAGGAAGCAAACAAAAAAAAAACCACTTCCCTCTCATAGATTATGCTTTTAACCACATAATTCTCTCTTGAGTGTTGTAGACCTTCACTACAACAAACATAACCTGTGGACATGGAATTTAATTGCAGGAGATGATGAAGACTTGTACCCGTGAACAGTGTTTAAAGGGAGCGATGTCAAAGGCCTGGGACTTTGGCCAGTATAGTTGCTTGTATAGAGTAACAAGGGAGAAGTATCTTTTCCCATGCAAGGTTAGGTGGCTTAGGTTAAATCTGCCACGTCATTCACGCTAACGTGCCAGACTTTGCACTGAAATAACTGATGATTGTTCACAAGTTCGGTTTCACCTGCTGTGCACTAGCGATCTCTGATGCAGAGCTGTGTATCTTTAAACAGCCACAGACAGTTGCGAAGTGAACATATGGCCCCTTTCTAAATGTGGGAGTGGAGTTTGTTTGATATATATTGAATGTCCCAGGACCTCACAAACAGAGCAATATATTTAAAGAGCTTTTTTAAATCTAGAGTTTCTTGGTGTTTCAACAATGTTTTCCATTTTTCCCGTATAATCCAACAACTGTGTGCACTTAAGTTCATAATATGTTCACATTCGTCTTTTCAATTTGTCAATGCATTGACTTTTAATGTAACATTATATGAGATGAATGTTTAATAATTACATCTTTGCGTAACAGCAGTCAAGAGGAGTTAAGCTACGCATGACTTCAAAAACACTTAGGTATGTGTAGAGTAGAAATTAGTATCACAGCTCACACAAAGCTTAAGGAGAAAAGCATGCATATTAACTACTGTTGCTTTGTACTGACTTGGCAGTTGCTGTGTTTCTAACTTTTTTGGCTGTAAGTTCTAAGTTGTGGCTGGGAAAAGAGATCTCAAAACTTGCATTTTAGATTACCTAAATCCTAATTAAGGATAAAAAAACTTGTGGCTTCTCAAATACTATTTTCCAACAAAAGTAACTTTAATGTCTGACTTAATAATGTGTATGTTCCCTTCAGGGAAGAACTGTCTGACATGCATTTGGTAACAGCATAATACTGCTATTCAGACCTTCATAACAACGGTCTTCGTAAGATATTAGGGTTGTTTTGTCATCTCCAAATGATGAAAAACTCTGAAGTCTTGACTTGTATTTTATTACTTGCTTTTTGTTTTGAAAGATCCAGGTCTGTAGATCAGCATCCCCTGGGTTCCACTTGCTCCATCTCCCTTGTCTTTATGACCCATTCAAAAGTGTAAATTGCTGGTATCTGGTTGAGTTTGGTCCCAACTGTCCATGGGATACGCAAGATTTATTCATCTCTGGATTCCTGTTTATGAAGAGCCAGCTTCTATTAGCATGAATGATTGAAGCCTGTGCATGAAAAAGGGAGTGAGTTAATTCGGCAGTGAGGGCTCTCACTGAGCTAGAGACATGCTAGGGAATACTGTCCAGTTGCTGCTGCTGCTGCTGGTCCAGCTGTCCAGCATGGTTTGACGAGGGCAAGCTGAACTGTTAATTTGTAGCTATAATTTTGTATTTAAAGAGGCTGGTCACAGCTTTCATGACTTTAGATACTTTACAAGGATGTTTCCTATGTTTATAACTATGGTTCAGAACAGCTCGTTTAATAAGGATAGGGAAAGGAGCCCTTTTGTTGCCCAGAGGCTGCTAGCTCTTACCAACAGGCTCCAGCACTCATGCCTGGTTAGTAGTGAGCAGATAGTGGAGCAGAAATTTGTAATTCTTTGTACAGGTTCTGATCATTAAGGAAGAAAAAAGTTGAGGGGAGTGTTTCTCAACCTTGAACTCACACTGGCTATGGCCAAGAAGAAAGGGTATGGCTTTAGTACAAGTAGTAGTTGATTGGAACCATCAAAATTATTCACAGGTGAATTCAGACTTTTGCATTTAATTCTCAGGCTTATGTGTGGAAACAGGTATGTTCCTGTATTGACTTGGCCATTTCTGCAGGCAGTGTGTTGCTTTGGACAATCTCCTTGATGTAGATTTATTTCCAGTCCGATTACATCAGCTAGCTTCCTATTTGCAGATACAAAGGAAAGATTGGTTGTCTAGGGAGTACTCAGGTGGAACAGAGTTGCATTTCTCTATTGCTTGTCCTGTTCCTTCACATTCATTTCCTCTGTGTGCGTATTTTGCTACGTTTTGTTCTGCCCTGGAGAACATATAAATTGTTTCATGGGACAGTTTATATGTAAGCCTTAGAGCATTGCCTTCACTATGCTATTACCTGATTATTAGCTCTGAAAGTTGATCTGAGTGTTTGGGATAGATCCACGGTAAGGCTGAATGGGAGGATGGAGTGGGGAGCTGGTGAGTGTGTGAAGCATCTTCAGAGTCTGCAGTGGTGGAAAAAGGATGTTAACATATTTGAGGAAGGTGAATCCTTGGGGTGTTTACTGTAGCTGGCAAGGAGGGGGAGAGATGTCAGATACTCTTGGAGATACTTCTAGAGACGTTGATACTTCACCAAGCATTTCCACATGATTAGAGGTGATAAAGGTGGGCTTCAGTGTTCTGTGTTCCTTATACATATAGATTATCCTGGAGAGAGCACTTTGCTGTTTGCGTGTAAATCATCCCAGTGGAAGAGCAAGAGTGGGACTGCTCTGGAAAAGCCCTAGTGCAGCTGAGCACAGGAGAGACCGAAAGCCTAAGAAAATCTGTAGCTTGTGCTGACATAAATGTCTGGCTCTTGCTTTTTACTTCTTGGAATGGGCAGGAACAGGAAGAGCTGGGAGGGCTGACTTTCTGCTTGGAAAGTATCTGTATGCAGTACTGCTGCTGATCTGATCTGTTGAAGTGTATGGCTGGTGCAGTATATGACTGTTGGAAGAAGGTGATTTTTATTCTTACAAGTAGATCATGGAAATACAGGGATCCTGTGAAACCTTGTGAACAGTGGACACGAGCAAACACCACTGCCCATCGACAGAAACACATTTGCCTGTAGAAAATGTGTTTATGCATGACAAAAGCAAACATCTCTAGATTACAGTGTGTGTTTACCAAAAACGAGACTATTGTTTGTGTTTTGTGTTTTTTCTCTACCCTACTGTTCTTTGACAGGTCACAAGATAGCCATGAAAATGTGCAATATGGTGTAAGTGATACACTAGGAACACTAGGTATTTGTGCTGTAAAATAAAGAATCATAGCTTGTGCTTATGTATCATCCTGTACTTAAAAGGACTTCAGAAGAAGACAGGGTTTGCTTGACTAGCCCTCTGAAGTGGAACATCATCATATGATAGCATAGTTAGCTTGAGATAGAAAACATTTTTTTATGTTTTTTTTATTTTAAATGACAAAGTTCATGGATCCTTCATGTTGGCAAGCTGTATTTTCCAGTCAACGGAAAGGTCAGAAGAACAGATAAGGAACTGAAGAGGTAGCGTCAAGTCTAAGGAGGAATGACCATCTTGCAGAGGAAGATCATTTAGCCCAGAGCAAAGCAGTGCAAAGGCTGTATGTTACGCTTTAAGTGGCTTTGCTAGGCTGTGCCAGCGGCACCTCCTGCAGTTGCAGCCCCTGGGGGACTGTCATTCCCACCTCTGTTTTGCTTCCTCTGTAGTGCCAATCAAAACATTGTTCCTGATTTCAATTAATACTTTTGGGCAAGAGCTGTTTTAACTGATTCTGTATCAGTGATTCAACCAAGAGTCAAATGAGTGGTAGTGCATGGTGATCAGTGAGTTGTGACTGAGGAAGAATACCCTGTAAGAAAGCACTGTTGCAGAGGAAAAGGTATGTGGAAATGCATGTTGAATACCATTAATAATACCTGTTCTTTAAGGGTTTAATAATTGTCTCTTACCTTTCTGAAAATTGCTTATTACAGGTTGGTATTTAGTACAGTAACTATGTATATAGTAACTATAAGGGGAAGGAAAAAAAATTTGAATGTGGCAAGTGTAACTTGTTCAAATGCGACTGAAATTGATAGGAAGACTTGTTTGAATGGGATTGCCCAGGGATGCAGAATTTTCAACCCTAAGTTCAGTATGATGCTGAAGGTAAAGTTTTCCCTGTGGTTGAACTACATCTCTGATGTATCAGATATTTCAGATGTCTTCTATGTTTTAGGAAGATTTGAATTTCACATGCCTTATGAAAAGCTCTGTACTTAACTTTCTATTCAGGCTTATGAGTTTGTAAGTTAAAAAAAAAAGAAAAAAGCCCACAGTTTAGATCATAAAGCTCTTCTAATGGCATTATATTGATTAGTGAAAATTACCATAGTTTTAACCTTGCCTCTCTTGGGTTTAAGGTAGGTTTGTTACTGTTTGATTCCAAGTGCTGATTTTAGTGTGATTCACATGGAAGGTCTGATTCCTGAACTGTAGTGAAACAAAGTCCTATTGTTACGTAGCTGTACTGACTGAACTGAAAACATTCTTTGAAATTGTTGATATCTGTATGCAAGCTGGTGAAAGGTCTAGAGAGCAAGTCTTACAAGGGGTGGTGGAGGGAACTGGGGTTGTTTAGCCTGGAGAAAAGGAGGCTGAGGGGAGACCTTATTGCTCCTGAAAAGAAGGTTGTAGCCAGGTGGGGGTTAGTCTCTTCTCCCAAGTAAGAAGTGACAGGACAAGAGGAAATGGCCTCAAGTTGTGCCAGGGAAGGTTTAGATTGGATATTACAAAAAATTTCCTCACTGAAAGGGTTGTTAGGCTGACCAGGGAAGTGGCTGAGTCACCATAACTGGAGTTATTTAGAAGGCTTGTCGATGTGGCACTTAGGGACATAGTTTAGTGGTGGGCTTGGCAGCACTAGGTTAACAGTTGGACTCAATGATCTTACAGGTCTTTTCCAACCTAAAAGATTCTGTGGTTGTGTATTCTTACTTGGAACAGAAATCAGAGCTGTAGATACTAGTGGTCTAGTCTGCAAGAATCCTATAAGGATAACAAGTTAGGGAGAATAGTTTGAAAGTGCTCATTGATTTGAAATTACAAAGTCATCTTAAAAACTACTTTGCTTCAGTGTTATTGTCATTGGCAGTACAGCTCAGTTTGTCAAATTACTACTGCTGCAGAAATTGCCAAATAAGTGTCGTCTTCCTGGCATGATTATTTTTTCTCTATCCGCTCCATTTTGCAATGCTTCACCACATTTCAAGTTTTATCTTTAAAAGAAACTATTTACCAAAAAATGGAAAATATTCAGATATATCAGGAGATGGGTTTTGTATATAATACAATGTTCTAACTTTATCCACTGATCTTGTCACTACTGTATTCTAACATTGCAGCCTTTTTTCTTTTTTTCTGAGATCTCAACAATTAGCATATGCTGGGTGAAGTTGTGCACTGTAACTGCCATAGCATGAACTGTTCCTAGGTTGATGGATGGCTGGGTTTAATGATCTTGATTCTTGCCCATGGGAAAAATCAGAAATAATGCAAGTATAATTTAGATAATTCTGGGATGAACTACCTAAATTGGAAACCTTATCGTCTGCTGCCTTTGGCAAGAATCTCTTCACCATGTTAATATTTTTTCTTGCCTTAAAGGCCTGCATTGGAGAGTTCTTCTAAGTTCTTAGAAGAAAGTCCCATCCTGGAGTTGATGTGGTAATGTCATTTAAAGCTGCTCCTTTTTCCATGGCTCCATGGGCTGGAAGTGTTGCTCTGTATTACACTCCTTAATGTGTTTCAAAAATCTAGAATGATAAAATATTAAAATAGGCAAAAAAGAAAAAAATTCTTGGGAGGCCATAGGAAATATTTTTCATGAGATGTGATGTAGTGCTACACAGTTTTAATAAATGTTGCAGTATGATCTGTTTTTTACTTGAGGCATATATCTTACGGCAAGTTTCAGATCATAGGTATTAGATAAAGTGGTAACAGAAATTAAAAAAATAGGTTTTATGTTTAAAAACAATATACATCTTAAAAATGTTTAACAATTGGAAACAAGTTGTTGCCATTTAGTAATTTTGAGCACACTTTGATTAGGAAGATATTTTGTGATTAGCTTAATTTTTAAGTCATCATAGTCCAGTTTTTGTAATTGAGCACTTTTACTGCAAGTCAGAGTTGAAATCTGTGCAACTGTTTCCTTCTGTAGTCAAAAAAGAACACAATGAGTTTTAATGTTATAACAAATATTACACAGTAGGACTCTCCGATCAATCTGGATGATAGATCCATGAAAACAAAAGGAAGGATTCATTAGGCTATCTGTCAGAACTGTAAAATGTAATTCAGCCTAGGGTCTATGTTTCTCTTTAGATCTCATAAATGGAGCCCAAGAACAGTGTGAATTGCCTCCTATGGATGGTTTTCCTCACTGTGAAGGGAAAATAAAGGTAAGTGAACTGCTTTTAATCTTATTATATGTGTTCTGTTAAAACCTGAATGTGAAAGAGGTCGCTGCTCAGACAGTGGTGTAAAACGGGAACAATTGGGTCAAAAAAGAGGTTATGTAGGAGTGTGTACCACTACAGCATGGCTCACCTCAAGCCCTTAATACTACTGATGCAGAGAAATAAAATTGCATCCTATTAAGACAGGAATAAAATGCTATTTTATATTAAAATGCTATACTTAATAAAATGCCTCATTATTTGAATGTTGTCTTGTTATTCAGAAACTTTATTCTCCTTTTCGCAAAGCCCTGGTTTCTTCCCCGGTATGAGTCATTTGGCATTCCCCTACCCCAGGACTGGGATTCTGTGTGTACCTTACTCCAGCCCTTTCTGTGTTTCAGCAAGACGTTTGTACTTCTTTCCCCTCTTTGGCAAGAGCTCTGTCCAATTTCTCCCTTCCCCTTTTCTGTTGAAAGCATTCTGCCTCTTCTGCTTAGAGGCTAGGGACTGCACTAAGTGTGCAACCAGAACTTTGGAGTTCAGTATTGACTCTACATAAATCCTATATTTTACTAATAATGCAGTTGGAAAGGCCAAGTCATGAAAGGCGTTAGGCATTGGTTGGAAAGGAAAAAACAAATAAACACCACCACCGCCACCCCCAAAAAACAAACAAACAAACAAAACCAACAAACAAACAAAACCAAAACCCCACACCCAAAACCTGGAAAAGACTTGCAGAGATGGAGGGTTTGGAGTTTGGTTGGTTTTTTTCCTCCAAGATACATTTCAAATGTAAGGATACTGTTTCAGTAGTGGGGGACAAAAATAAAGTAACTAGACACTTAAATATCATTATTCAGTATTACAGTTAATTTCTGGAAAAGGAATAACTACCAAAGTATGTGTGAAATTATGTTGCCTTTTCCTCTAAATAAAATTCTTAGACAATAGTATTTAAAAGAAATATCTGTACGTTTTAAATCTCTGGTCTGTTTTGATCCATATTGACAAACTGGCTGCATAGTGGCTATGTAATACATTATTAGAACATTAAAATATGAATTTAAATTTATTACTTGCTTCTGCAGAAATGGCAGATTCTTGGCAAAATCAGGCAGATTTCAATCTTGGTAACTGAAATGATCTGTTAAATTCCAGAGCGAGTGTAACACGGGGGTGATGGGGGTGTGCAATGCAGTCAACTCCAGCCGCACCCATGTTTCTGGATCTTGATTATATTCTCTTTTTGATATTTGTCTCTGCTTGCCTGGCTACCAGTTTATACAAACAATACTCCCATTTGGTATGTAGTTACTTCCCCGACATAGCTGAATGCAGATGCGGTATGCTGCAAAATAGAATTCCTTTTTTGTTACTTTGTGATTTTTATCTAGTTGAGTATAGTTGCTTGCAGCTTTCCTCTGTCATTCCTGAATTCAATGTGAAATAGTATAAGAGGTATTTACGTGGTACTTAAACCTAACAGGCTGTGTTTCTGTTCTGTTACAGTGGATGAAAGATATGTGGCGATCGGATCCCTGTTATGCAAGTTACGGTGTAGATGGGTCCACGTGCTCCTTTTTTATTTACCTCAGTGAGGTCAGTAATCTTTTAATCTGCAGAAAGGGAACATCATAGTGCCATGTTTTTTGTAACTGCAAACTTTTCTCAAAAGAAATCATAACTTTCTTCAGAAAAATTCCATAAAGAGGAAAAGCTATTAAAACAGAATTATTATGAAGTGTGTTGCTATTATTCCTAAGTTTTCCAGGGGGTTCTAGCCTGGAGAATTCTAACATTTATAATTGAGGTGATGTAAGCAGCAACTCTCCAGGGAATCCATCCTAGGTATCCCCTTAAACGGAAGTGTGAAGCTCAGTCAAAGATCCTTGCCTCTGAACACTTTTTCTGTTCCTTTCAATATAGCTCCTGAGGTAGTAGCAGGGAGGCATTTTAGGAGAGGCATTTGGGAAGTGGAACCAGGTTGTATATCCTCCTAAGCAGTGTGGCCGCTTCTGTGGAGTGGCCACTGCTTGGAGACTGTTCATGAATTGTGGAGTCTGTTAAGAGAAAATAAAAATATCTGAAAGTCATGGTTTTGAGTGAAGTTGGACATATATTAGCTAAATCTTTCAGTACCTGTGAGAACGAAAGACCCAGTTTTGTACACGGCTGAGTAACATGTCTGCCCTGGTGTTCTTTGTATAGACTTTCTCTTCCCTGGGTAATACTTGTTTTCCAAAAATGAATTTTGTCAATCAGTTATTATGAGCTCTGTTACTGGCTTGTTGTTTGTGTGCCAGGAACAGTTAGGTGTATTTGACCTCTTCTTTCTTATTAGATAAATTTTGGTAACTTACGGCAACTGACCTTGGAAGTAGCATTGATATCTATTGCCTTACTGCTTGTAAAGAATTGCAAGAGCCAATGTGGCTGCAGAATCACAAACTAATACTGATTTTACAGTTTCTGCAGGATTGGGGGGTGGGGCTTGGTTTTTTAATTACATATCTGGAGATTGTCTCCTTCTCTGGAGACATTCAAACCCCACCTGGACATGATCCTGTGCAACCTGCTGTAGGAGAACCTGCTTTTAGCAAGGGGTTGGACTAGATGATCTCCAGAGGTCCCTTCTAACCCTGACCATTCTGTGATGAAAACAGTAAGTCTGTTTTATAAGTAACCTGGTTGTAATGAAGGCAGGTTCTGTTAATTTATTCAGTTGACTGTCACTGAACTTCTGGAGGCATTGCTTGAAGCAGCAGTAATAGTTAAATGCATATCCAAAACATGTATCTGAAGAAATAAAAAAGGCTGGGTTGAATCACAAATTTGACTCATTCCATTGCTAGTACCAAGTGTTTTATTTATGGGCTATAAAGCTGGGGAAGGAAAAGACACAGCATGACTATATTATTTATCCTGTTATTTATCATAGAATCTGGAAATAGGGTTTTGTAATCATCTAAGGCCGGTCTAAGTTTCTACTAAAAGGTTACATTTTAGCATGAGTAGGTATGTTTGCACATTAGTATTCTGTCAACAAGCAGGTGCTTCATGTTTTTTATGCAGATGTATCTTAAAAATTAAGATACATGTCAACTGAATGTGAGAATCTAATATTCTTAAATGACATTTGTTACCTGGTATTTCTGTTAAATCATGGTATTTTCTGTGACAATCTTCTGGGATCATCAGTCTTGAAAACTCAGTTGATGCAGTTAGTTTTTTCATAATTGATCTTTCAGCTCATCCTGATGGCAGAATTCAAGCAGATGTACAGAGGCCAAAGGGTTGTTTTTTCACAGGTCTAGGGGCCTGAAATTTTTCTTTAAGCAACTATATTGAATTTGGGCAACTTCTCATTTCATGACGGAACAACAATATAATTAGTCTATGTGTATATTGGGTAACTTCAGACAAAGGTCTTGTACTTTTTTTTTGAGAAGTGTTTTCCCATGACAGAATGTAAAACTAATATTGGGTGAGCGCATGTTATTAACCTTGAGTTTAAATTTGGCATTCTTAATCCTATGATTAATTCCATGATTAATGCCCAGAAGCAGAGGTTGAAAGCTTAAATGTTTGCGAATGCAAGCATGAAATGAAATTTTAACAACACTACAATGATGTGGATTTATGAGGTGTGTTGGCTGCTCAGGATAACTTGGAAATGCTGTTGCGAGAGTAATTTGTCAAAATGGACAGTGATGAAGAGTTGACAGTTTATAGTATGGTTGCACAGCTGAATGATAAATGTGTCCACAGAGCTCTCAAGTCAAAACTGCTGATTTAAAATATTAAAATGCATAAGGGTACTGGAAGGGTATTACTGTTGAGATTTTTCTTTTTTACTCTGAGGTTACGGTGTAGGAGTAAGATGGTTGCATACACATGCTCTGTTTGAAAAGGCAATATATGCATCAAATTATGCACAAACTTGGTTTGAAAAGACAGACCATGCATACTTTTGCTCTTTAAACTCTACAATCTAGTGACAGGCACTTGTGCTCTTTCCATACTCTTTTGGGATCTACTTTTTTCTTCCAAAGCAGTTCAGTTAGGATATTATGTTATGCTCTTCTAGCAGTCTTCATAATACTATTTTAAACTTGTAAACAAAGGAGCCCAAAATACTACATTTTGGTGCCTAATATGGGTCAGAACCACAAAGACACAAAGTAACTTGTCCACAGTTTATGCAGAGGTTTAGAAACAAAGCTACTTTGGTTATCTGTCATGTGCCCTTGTTATGTTTCCACCATGTGTGTCTGCAGCACAGAAACAGCACATTCAAAATCCATGCTGCCCTGAGTCTTTTCTTCTGAAGAACCTGCACAAGTGCAAGTGTTCGCACTTCTGCCTCCCCTGGTTTGCTTTGGATGGCACTTCAGCAGGACCCTAAGAACAGTTAGCTGAACAGCTCTTCCACTTCCCTTCCCTTGCCTTGGCTGCTTGAGCAAAATGGGGGGCAAGTGTTGTAGCAGAAGGAAAGCCAGAAGCAATCCAGCAAATTCGGGCTTTTGTTTTGTTTTGTTTTTTATTATTTAAAGCTGTCCCATGTACAGACATGCAAATAAAGCTGCTAGAATTTTCGCACTTCTATCTTGCTGTTTTGCTGCAGGCACCGGATCACTCCTGGTGGATGATACGCAGCTGTGCAGTCATTGTAACACTAATTGTGTTGGAGCCTTTGAAGGCTGGAGAAGACACAAATGGCCTAAATAGAAAAACTAGACTTACTTTCTCTTAAATAACAGAGCAAGACAGATATTAGAAGTAGCAAAAACTGAAAAGCAAGTTAAGCTAACTCTAAGGTTTCTGGATAGTTGGGGCTTGTTTCCATTTAACCATGATAGAAACTTGCCCATTGAGAAGAGTTATTTCCTTTTAAACTTAGCATTTAGTTATGAAAAAGCCAGTTGTTTAACACTGTAGAATCACTGGCACAGTTATACATTTCATGGATGGCATTGCCTCTGGGGAGAAATGTGAAAAAATTAATTTCTAGACAGTACAAAAATATATTTCACTGCAGAATGTCAGTTTGCAGCTGAAGAATGAAGCTTTTAAAAATATCTTCTAGAAAATGAATTTTTCACACTGTTTCCCAGCTTAAAAAAAAATATAAAATCTGGAGGGGTCTTATCACTCCTTCATCTAGATATGTATGTGCTTTCTCTGAGAAGACTGACTTGCACAGGAGTGGGACTGCTGCTGTGGCTGCTAGTCAGCCAGAAGCTGTGACACAAGTTACCACTGCTCAGGGGTTATTATATAGATGCTTACCTGCTGGAGCTGGGCAGATCTCATTAAAGTCCCAAACTTTGGATCTCCAGCTTGCATTTCAGGTGTGAATGTAATTTTTGGTACCCATCTTGGAAGTGGATCCAATGCTTCAAAAGGCTAAAACTGTTTCAAAGGCCAATCTTTGAGACTCTTGTAGCTTTTGCACGTATACCACTAGAGAGAATTTGTTCTTTCAGTCTTTCAGACTTGATGGAAACAGAATGCATCGTTTGATTGCAGGAGTATTTTTCTTTACAGTTCCTTTTACTTTGAGGGATAAAGCAGAAAAATGCAAACTGAAGGTGATTTTGAATGTGCCTTTCTTTCCAGAATGCAGGCTGTAGTCTGCAGCACATTTTAGTGAAAACACCTGGGAATCATAATTAAAGTTCCTCAAATCCTTGTGGTTTTGCTAGTTTACTGCAGTTTGCTCACATCTGTGTGGAAGTCCCCTTTCCACAGCTTTTGCTGTATGTGTAAGCTGTATTTCTGACATTAGCTGAGTTAATGTTTTGCATTTCTTCAATGCAATGTAACATCAAACCAACTTCTTTGAATTCTATGCAATTACTCAAAAAATTGACAAAAATGTTATTGTCTGAAACATAAAGCAGAAAAAAGCTGGAACTATTTAGTCATCTCACATGTGTTCCTGAGAAATTGAAATGCTAATGATAGCCAACACTTTGTCCCCAAATCATCCATTAGTGTATTGGCCTGGCTTTGGGCTATTTGGGCTCAGTTACCTTTTCTATTTATGTCGCTTTAAACTAGGATTTTTCTGTCTTGTTGGAAAAGGAGTAGATGCCTGTGTAAAAGAGGAATCATATTTAGTGCACATTACTGAAGTTAGATTAGAGACCATTTGTTGACTGATTTCTATGTCTAAAATGCCATGTTACAGTGTCACTGTGGCTTCAGGTACCTAACAGTCAACATTTGAGTTTTCCTTTGGAAACAACCAAATCTGAAGTTACCTGTGCACTCCTCCATTTCACTAAACAGGCAGGCAGGCATCTGGAACACTGCAGATTTTGTAGCACCTTCAAAATGACTTCCTATCACTGAAGAAAAGCTAAACAAAATAGAGGTTTTACAGCTTCTAGAGGAGCTGAGAAAGTCACCTTCCCAATGGGAGCAGCTCTTTCACATTGAATTTTCAAATGGATTTTCTAAGTGAACATTATGAATTCTCTGCCTGCCTTCATACTGCCCAGTAAATTTAAAGGTACACATTCTTTCACCAGATATTGCAGCACTCGGTGGTTTTTTTTTATTTCCCACTGTAGGACTGGCATAAGATATTTAACAGCAGCACTTCACCATGGATAGAGGTACACTAAGCAATAATGCTGTTCATCTGATGTGCAAAGAAAGTTGCTTTAGTTTCCCTGTAAATGTGCTGCACCTGCCTTTTGGAAGGATCCAAAATGAAGGTTGTCCCAGGTGTTTAGAGAGAGCACCCTTCAGCTTCTACTTTATTAAACTCCTGCTGTGACTCCTTAAAAGCATAAAAGACTTCCTGAAATTTTGGATGTGGAGGGCTCTGGCACAGTATGCTTTCATTCAGTTTGGAAGATGTTCAGACTACGCCAGTGCTATAGATGTTTGCCAGGTTCTTATAATTGCTTGAATTACTTCCTCTGTAATGTAGTCAGGTGCTGCAGTCTTGACATCCATTCAGTCTCATTGTGTTTCTGAGGAAGAGTTGCTGGAAAAGATAACCTGCAAAGCTTGTATAAAACACACTCTTCAAATTTCTTATGTTTGGGTTTTGATTCTGGTTTTTTTGTGTTAAATCACCAGTAAGCTACATGAGCATAAAATTACAGTGAGCCTGGATTGTCTGTGATAAGAAACTCAAATTCAGTTTAAGCAGAATTTAGGCATCCACACCGTAAAGCAGTTCGGAACACTGACTTTTCACTTACATCAAGAATCACGTAGGGCTTAAATTTTGAACTTCTAATTTACCATGCAAGCTAAGGTTATGGAGCTAGACAGTGCTGTGTCTGCTGCGATTTGAAAACAAGCAGGGAACACTTGACTTCTCAGGTGGACCTAGTTTCTTGAGCATGATCCAAGACTACCTAATGCGTTTGATTGGTATTGAATTCAACACTAGGTACAGGAGGCACCGCTGGTCTTATTAAAAAATTATGGCAATACAAAGATCAATACAGCGTGTTCTGAATAACAGCTTAGTGTTTATGGACTCATAGTGTTTCAGACTCAGCCAAAAAATGGTCAGTCTTCAATTCTGTAGTTGCTGCTTTCCAACAGTCGTCTTTAACTGATAATCTGTAGTCTGATACTACATCCTTCCTATTAAACCATGTGCATGACATTGTAGTGGTTGCTGCAGAGAGAATAAGCTAGAGAAAGACTTGTAACTCAGTGACAGGAATGTTGTCCTGGAAAGGGGGAAGAGAAGTCCTGGTTCCTTCTTCAGAGACAACTTCTGTGTTTTGTCTTAAATGATCAAAATAAATGCATAAACAAGCAGGATCCAAACAAACACTTCCGTCCTCCTTCTCCTTGCTGAGACTTAGGGCTTATTGCATGTGGCTATTCTGTACCTAAACAAATACAAAGCTGAAGTATTTGCGTATCTCTAAAGTGGATCTAGATGAGGTCTCCATCGGTGATATCAAAATCCTTTCTTTCATCATTGCTGATGACAGAGAGAAGTTGCATGTAAATGGAACAATACCAGATTTGTAAATGCATACTGCAGCCTTAGCGCATGCTATGTCATTTCCCTGTTTATAATCATTACGTACGTGTCTATACACACATTTGTATGTTTACCACACACTTTTTTCTCCCCATTGTACATGTTATTTAATAACAGATATTCCTGGCCCAGGACAACTTATGCTTTAAATGCCGTTGCATTTTCTGCAAACTTTTTAGTTATGAGTTAACCAAAGCAGGGTCCCCACCCCCATCACCTTGTTCTGTATTAGGAACTTCCAGAAAATGTGTTGCAAAACACAAGTTCTCTTCACATTCCCTGCCCTATCATGTCGCTGTTGAGACGGACACAACACACAACGGATTGTGCCCAAAAGGCCCCATTTATTGTTCTAACAAGCCTTTTTATATATTTCTTAAGAATAGGTGTCTATACATGGTTGGTTCACTCACAGACCATCAGTTCACGATTGGGTGGCCTTTTCTTTGCTACATCTTAGACACACTTCTACTTGGCACATCTGGCGGCTCCTTATCTTGTTGGCTCAGCTCTTCTCAGGACTTTCCCAGGCTCTTCAAGGATACACGAGTATCTGTTCAAGGCTAAAGTTAAGCTCTCATTCCGATCCTTCGGACCAGCTGAGGTTTCCCACACAATCTCTGTCTCTCCTTGGTCCTTTCAGTGAAAGTTGATAGGCTTTCATTAAGCAATGTGGGAGCAAGGGGAGAAAAGTAAGTTCAAGGCACCAGGTGTTTTCACAGAGGTTGCATCACTGCTGGTGCTGATTTGTCACACAAGATGGGGGAGATTGAAGATTTCCCCTCAAGTCAATATGAGCAGTTGTAGACTTTTCCTTGCCTTTTGTTCTCCCACATCTATATTTGGAAGTTAGTACTTACAGAACTAAAACCTGACTTGTACTTATTTTACATCCATAAGTCTGAGAAAAATGGATTAAGTTTTCACTGGTATTTGCTGGGAAAAAGGTCATTTCATGAGCATCCTCCTGCATTTCCCAATAACTATAGCACCCACCTTTGCTTTCAAAGAAGTTCCCATGGCAGTGGTTAATAGTCCAAATCTGAGACAAGCAGGTGCAGAACTTGTTCAGAAACTATGGATATGACTAGAGCTGCTGTTGTGGGCCATATTTGGGTCATGCAAAGCAACTAGGAAAATTACTTAACCACTTGGATTTCATATTTAGTTATAGGTATCCTTACGAGAAACCCTGAAGCAATTACAAACAAAAAACCTCTTTCTAGGTCATCTAAAGTTCTCACGAAACTGTAGGTCCAGCCAAAAGTTGCAGTTAGTAGTTTCTAGGTTTAAAGATAAAAGTCTGTGTGTTCTGGACAGGACGTATTGAAGTGTGCAGTTTGAATTTGAATATTGGTGCGCTGGGGGCAAGAGAGGAAGGCCCAGTAATGAAACAGCAAGGGAAAGAGCAGAAAGTGATTGTCTTGAAAAAGACCAGTAGTACAGTTATTTAAATTATTTGCAATGGAAATAGTATGTGTACTGCACTACTGTGTGTCATTATGTGGGGCTAAATAGAGAGGAACACAAAGGTTATTTTGCTACTCATCTGGATTAGTGCAAACTGTTGCTTTTAATTCTGACACAAAATATTGAGTACTGTTTTGTACAGGATTTTTAGGCAGTCTTTACTGAGGCTTTGCACCACTGTAGACCTTAATTTTACATAGTGCAATGCAAAAACAGTTAACTGGAAGCTTTTTACCTGAAATACACGTAAAAATGCAATTGCTGTGGTTTTTGAGGAAAGCAGCAATACAACTGAGCAGCCCACTAGATATCTTGTATAAGTAACATCAAATCAGCAGTGGTTTTTAATTTTGTAGTAGAAGCCTGTCAGTGCTGCTGTTTCCTTTTCCAATAGTTCTACAAAGGCTGTCTCTGAAATCTTCAATATCTTGTGTAGCTGTGTAGGTTGAAACCCCTCTCCCTTTCGCCAGATCGTATATAGACTGTTGGTCATCTGTTGTTCTCACTGAACAGGGAAGCAAGAACCCAGAGATGGAGAGAGATATTTCTGTTAACTCTGAAAACCTTGTTTTTCTTGGAGGTGTGATATTTCTGGAGTACTGGGTATCTCTAAATAAAGGTGATACAACTTGTGTAGATTTTCCTGCTGTAGTTTTTTACTTCTTCCTTCTTCGCTCTGTATCTACCTGATAATATCTGTTACAATCTAAAAATGTCTTAGGTGCATGAACTTCAGTGTTGAGTGTTTGTGCGTTCTGCCCTCTGCCATCACTCTAATCATATTTGATTTTCGTCTCAGTTTCTCTTGGAACCATGACTTATTAATTCTAGTTGATTCTTTAATTACCTGTAAAATTAGCTCATGTTCTGAACAACAGAATTTTTATTAGCATTTTGTTTGGTTTTGCTTTCAAAATGTTTCCATCTCAGGGGCATGTATATCCCTGATCTTTTTTTGCCCAAGAATACTTAAAATTCATTACGAAAGTAATCCTAGTTTGGCTGGTTTATCAGTCAGTATTTGCCTTTCCATCCCCACTTTCCCTTGTGTCAATATATTAACTTAGTAAATTTTTTTTTCTTTTTCCCCTTTTCCATTGTATGTCAGACTCATTGCTTCATCTTTGCTTTCCTGGTGCTCTTGTTAATTATTATCCCCCCATCTAACAGCTTTCTGTGATCTATTGGCTCATAAACAAGAAGAATTTTTTCTTTTTCTGTAAGAGAATGCCTTTGCATTCTTCTCAGTGCATTTATCGGTCCTGAAAATAACAAAACAACTGGCATACCTCACCAGAGGATTTTTAAATGCATATTTTCCAAAGTAAGTTGGTCTTTCCAATGAAAAGAGGAATTGACTGAATATCAGTAAGGAAAAATGAGTGCTAGACCAACTGTATACACTGATATTACTTTGAACCTACTCCTTAAGTGCTTTTTTTGTGATTAGAATTACTGTAACTTGGTATAGACTACAGAGAGTATTTCTAAAAGCACAAAAGAACTCTATTTGTTTTTCAGTAAGTTTCATGCAGTTGACTGTCCTTGGCAGCTCTGAAAAATCTTCAATTCCTTTAGGATGCCTGATGGTGCAATGTGAAATACATGAAGCCAGAAAAGGGACATGTACAGTAGTCCTTGAAATGTCATATCTTAATTTAGATCAATTTTAATGCTAGAAATAATTCAAAATTATTTGTACTATGTAAAAAGAGAGATTGGGACTGTGTATGATTTGTAATATGGATCTTGCAACTCTTTTCTACCAGTGATTGCACAATTTATCTTAGTAAAAGTTAGGATTGTTAATTGCTACAATTTCTGGTATGTTTCCAGAGTTGGAGACCACTGAAGAATTGGATGTTTTCCAATTAGGTTGATAAGTCATCACTTTCAAATGTTGTATTAAATATGTTGAGTAGATTAAGTCATAGCATTCAAATTAACGCTTTTATATAATTTGTCTGAGGAACCTAAGCTTGATACATTTCTTCTCTTTAACGAGGTTATGATGTCTCTTATTTTTCATGTGAATGACCTTCTAGGCAATCATTTGGTTTGATCTTAAGTTTTTAATTTCTGATGCTTCAGGCTTACTGCAGCATGATTAAGCTAAAGTGCTTTGGCAGGTCTGTGACTGGAGGAACCATAAGAGCAGCTCTGACTTCTGATTCTTTGGGAGTTGTGAACCTAATTGGTAGTGATGGGGTATCTTAGGTGGCCTATAAATTTTTGAATTTCTCTCTTTTCACGGTACAGTTATGTTTCTGTTTTCATGGGTTTGCCTTTAACAGTGAGATTCCTTCTTCCCCAGAACAAATGGTCTAATTTCCTAAGGCACACAAATAATAAAGATTCTACAAGATAAGCAGGATTCCTAGGGAGAGCATAGGAGCTTTCAGTAACTTGCATCCATTTGCTGTTTCTTCCTTAACTACTAGCTGTTGTACTTTTTTTTTTTTTTCTTTTTTCTAGTGGACAATAGTGAAGTATAACATTTGCACTGATGATGTTTCTGTAAGAATTACAGCTATTAGTACCTGTGGATATTGTTACATATAATTATGTTTATTTATACCCTTCAAATAGGGTGGTTTTGTTTTATTCTTCTTTCAACCTTTAGTCTAGATAGCTACAAGGTAGGACTTTGATCATTGAGTTTTTTCAGGCTCGGCTTTTTAATAAAGATATTCTAGGGAGATAGGAAAATTTCCAAAATATGTATTGTTTTAAGGTCTAGAAGCATAAAAAACTTGATGCTTTTTTGCAAACATTTAGGAACTGCTCAGAGAAACTGTATTTAGAGCATTTAACAGCTGACCTCTATCTTGAAAGGGTTTTATCTCCTGTATTCATTATCATAGATGAATATCAAAATGCAGCTTTTGGTTGCAAATTTGCAAGGTTAAAATAGCTTTGAATTGCAAAAAGACTTTGTAATCTTTTCTTGCAAAAAAACAGTTTTACCTTGCAGTGACTTACTAGACAGCAGATGCCTCACTTAAACCATAGAAAGGTGTATTATAAAGGCAGTGAGAGACTTTGGTAGACCAGTAAGTAGAACAGAATTTATTTTCATGTGATTGTTTTACAGGTTGAAAATTGGTGTCCTCGTTTACCTTGGAGAGCAAAAAATCCTAATGAAGAAACGGATCAAAAAACAGTGGTAAGAACAATATTAAAACATGAGAAGCAATTCAGTAATTGTAATTCATGCAGAAGATCCTGGAATTTTGTGGCACATAAATGCTAATAAGACTAGAATTTACCATTTTTATTCCTCAGCTCCTTAGAACTGCAGGGAAACATCCTTGACTGTATATATGTAGCTCACCATGTTTTTTCTCCAGTCATTGTATTGCACTACAGTCTTGGTGGTAGATTTTCCATTAAAAATATTTTTGTGTTTAAATATCTGAAATATTGTACACAGATACTGAGAGAAATTACAAATCCATAGACTATTCGCCAGTGTTAAGAGACCGTATATGAAACTGTCCATTTTTATTGTCCCATAAATTTGGGCCTTATATATAAAAATGCCTTGATGGTAGAGGCTTACATAATTTCAGTTTTGTAGAAACATTTTGATTACTCCTAATTTTTTTTCCTTTAAAAGCTCTACAGCATGCAGAGTTAGTTCTAAACTGTTATAGCCTAATTATGTAGCAGTTAGGTATTTTAAGATAATTGCTGGGCTGTATATGAATGTTGCTTACATAATTTAGATATAAGCTGTCTCATTTTGTAAACCCAATTGTTCTTAGATCAGTCTAGTTTTAAAATTAATATTTCCTTAAAGATTTATATATGTTTCTTCCTTTGTGGTATAATAGGAGACTTCCTTGCATTTTTTTTAAGATATTGTAAGATTCATGATAAACATGAATCTTCAGCGTACTGTTCTGATTTTATATTGTGTTTTAGAGATACTTTAACCTCATTTTGAAACACATGAACAAAACCAAATCTTACATTGCAGAAATAAGTACATTGTGAGATGCTGCAAACGTATTCTGGCGGTACCAAATACTACTAATAAAAATAACGGTAATTTATGTGGCTTAGAAATATCTGTTAAAACATGTCTTATGTATTTGGACTAAAACAGGGAGTTTAGCATTGGGCATGTATCTTCTTTTTTTAAAAATTATTTTAGATGTGCAGCGCAAAGCACAGAATTCACATTTGAGAAGTTTTTTCACTTCTGAAACGTACACTATTTGAAGAATAACTAATGTGTTGGGGGTTTTTTTCAATGCTTTAATTCAAGGCTGAAATTCGTATCAACTTCGATAATCTCTACAAAATGATGTCAAGACATGAGGAATTCAGATGGATGATGTTACGCATCAGACGAATGGCTGATACCTGGATTGAAGCAATTAAATCACTCGCAGAAAAACAAAATTTGGAGAAAAGAAAACGAAAAAAGGTAAACAAAAGTGGTTTTCATTCCTGTCACTTACAGTCATATAGGCTCTTTTAAGCTGCTTCTTCCAGAAGTAACTTCAGAGTGGAAAAACCAAATATGTCCAAAAGGCTCATATTTATACTTGTGCCTCATTTCAGGAGGTATTTTGCTGTTTGAAATTACTGTTACAATGGATATTTGCTTTACAAAGAATTTCACATACTTCCCATGAGTCAATCTTTGAGTGAGTTTTCCAACCTCTTTAAAATTGGATAAAATAGAGAGATAATGTAGAAGTCTCTCTCACCCTCTCTGTCAGAAGAAGGGAGAAACTGTGAATTCACTGCAAGCTGATGACATTGGAGTTTTTTACATGTTGTAGAAAACAACAATTGTACATCATCTTTGTCCAAACTTGAGACTTCAAATGGTGTGTTTCTGGTTTGGATTTGAGTACACTTAAAGTTGACCACAACTTTGGATTGGATCAATGTAAACTCCCTGTAACGAGTTCAATTTAAAAACCATGTGATTCTTGAAGTGAAAAGTTCTATTATATTTGATTTAATTTTTTTTTACCTCAACTAGTCAAGATAGAGCTGAACGGTTTAAACACAACAACAGGCTTCCCTTCCTGCCTTGTTCTTACTAGAGCTAGTCTGGAGTGACAGCAGGCCATGCACAGTCATGTTTCTACCCTCTCACGTCTGGCTGGCTGCAGCTCAGCTCCTTGCTTGACATTCTCAGTCCTCGCATGAGGTCTACGCTCCATGTTGTGGCTGTAACGTTTGTCTCATACTGCGGTCCTTGGGTAGGCTCAGCCTCTGTCAGGGAGCAACTCTTCTTTTTCAGGCAGCTCTCCAGCCTGTTTTATTACAGGACTATAACACCTGAGAATACATAAACTCAAGAATAAACAACAGCAGTACTGTCCTGCACAAGCAGCTTTGATGGCGTGCCCTAGCGCTTATTCTTCGCTTTTAAAAGTCCTTTGAGGTTGCTCTGTAGCACATATGATGACTTCATTTTAATGTGTCCAGTTCAGTTCTAGGAGCTGCAAGAGAGTGGAACAAAATGGTTTTTTGAATGTTGTTTCTTTACAAGGAGTGAGGGAAAAGGGTTTTGGTGTTTGGGAGTTTTTATGCTTGGCAACTGTATGTACCCACATTCAAATAACAGTCCAGGGTATGTAACAAAGTGTTTGGAACTCAACATCTGTGCTTCATTAGAAAGGCAAGGACAGACTTGAAGGAACTGCAGAGAAAACTTTCCTATGGTGGCACTGGAGAGGTCCGGTTCAGAAAGCATCCTAATACTTTTATGCCGTCTTTCAGAGTTCTTAATGGCTTGTTCACAGTGTCATACCCTTCCTTAACTACACTGTCTCGTATAAGCAAGTATATCCTACTTTTTCAATCAAAGTTAGTGTGAGCCACAACTTTCTGTGCAGAATTGCAGGTTGTTTTGTAAATAACGCCTGTTTGGGGGGGTTGTTTAACTACTGGTCTGGTGGCAGATAATAGCACAAGACAATATAGTAACGTTCATATCATTACTGTTCTGGAGATCCATTACAAAATTAAATCATGGGAGTGGGAGTATTGGATATTTTTGGTTGATTTTTTTTTTTTTTTGGCCGTAGTGGGCATTTAATAGATAGAAAAAATGCTATGAGTATAATAGTTGCATGTTTAATGTTGATAACTCTGACATATGACTTTCCTTTCCAGATTCTTGTTCATCTGGGGCTTTTGACAAAAGAATCTGGGTTCAAGATTGCAGAAAACGCATTTAGCGGTGGCCCACTTGGTGAATTAGTCCAGTGGAGTGATTTAATTACATCTCTCTACTTACTGGGCCATGACATCAGGATTTCAGCTTCACTGGCAGAGCTCAAGGAGTAAGGAGATTACTTTCACATTTGAAACTGGAATACAAAAAAAATGAATTGTGAACTCTTGATGCTGCTATTAACAGTATATAATTTTTTGAAGCATCAAATGGAAGTGGTAATTCACTAAACAGACGATAAGATTATTTTCATGAGCTAAGTATATGTGCTATGAAAAGGATAATGTGTTTTCATTGTAGCTTCAGGCTCCTGAGACTTCATAAATGAATGTTGTAAAATTTAAACTAAGCAGCTTACTCTTTAACATTCCAGGTGCTTTAACCAGCTGCAATAGAAAATGTTACAAACTAGCATAATTCTGTGTCCTCTTCTTCAGTTTCTGATATACTTCACTCAGTATCTCATATTAAAACAAAGGTTTAAATCCTTTAAACATATTACTTTCAATGTGGTTAATTGCTTATGTTAGGTCAAGTTGCTACTTCACTCACCTTTGTCTTGTTTTGCATACTAGTTCAGCATGAGGCATAAAACATCTGTTTTAAGCTTGAGCACATATGGTTTTTCTGTGGCTTTTGGTTTTTTTTTATAATAAACATGACAGCATCATTTTATAGAGAGCTCTACCATAAAGCTGTCAATAGAAGTCAGAAATTATTTCACATCATTTCAAAGTACACTGTTTTTAAACATTCCAACCACATTACTCTTGTGTTTAAACTAGATGAGGTGTTTAGTGGAAATTAGCACTTTACTGATGAATAAATACTTCTTTAATAAATGCTGAGCATCTTTAGCATTTGAATGTTCTTACATGGTGCCTGATTTGGCAAAAATAAGAGTAAAGCTTTTTTGGAAAGGCAAATTATTGGTATGAATAGTATTACAGCATCTATTCAAGGTATTTGAAAAGTAATACTTTTCCATATTCCTTCTTTTTTTGTTCAGGATTATGAAGAAGGTTGTAGGTAACAGATCTGGCTGCCCTACCCAGGGAGATAAAGTTGTAGAACTCATTTACATTGATATTGTGGGACTCACTCAGTTTAAGAAAACCCTTGGTCCATCATGGGTACATTACCAGTAAGTATAACACTTATTTGAACTCTTGGCTGCTTTGTTAAAGAGGTTTTGTTGAATAACACCTGTCAAACTACTGAGGCTTTTTTTTCACATGAATGTGAATGTATTTAAAAGTAAGAATGTGGTTCTCTGCTGTCTTTCACTATTAGGAATAAAGGGTCTGTTACCTGTTTGTTGCATACCATCTTTATCCCCCTCGGCAAGTTTGGGATTCTTAGATGCAAGCATTTTTAATCTTAATGACTTACATTATCTTGTTGAGTCATCGTCTTTGCCTTTCCTTCCATCCCTTCCTTACAGACCTCCCCCACCCGTTTTGTTCTGTAAATTACTAGATGAGCTGAGAGATATTGTATTTTGCTGTTTAGTTGGAATACCAAAGGCATGTTTTGCTTGTCAGTGTTTGTAGCCATACTGGACTGATGATGATGGAGATTTATCTGTTCTGATTGTATTGCCCAACAGCCACAGTGCAATTTTTTCGGTTCCATCCCTGAAGATGCTGGGAAGACAATTGTCGGGGTGGATCTAAAGAATAAACTGCAGTTGTTGTTACTACTGTAACCTATAAACATCTTTTGATTAGAAGTGGAAGATGGTGATCACGATAAATTACTTTGTACAGCCTTCTTAATGTCTGCAGTTTTAAACCCCATTTCTTTTTGTCAATAACGTTAAATCAGCAAGCCTCCCATGTGTTGTACAAATACATACCAGCATAAATAAAACCAAATCTAAATTACTGGCTTTGAGTTTTCTATACCTAATTGAATTAGCTGTGTTTCATGATCCATAAAGTCCAGTAAATCCTACTTGAAGGAAGGTATTGAAAGGTGTTCACTGCAGGCAGAAAATTTTCTCTCAACCTCAGGATTTTCTAGAGCATTGGATCTTTTCAGCATAATTTTAAATCAGAGTACTGTGATCAGTGTTGCAGATTAGATTACTCTTAATCTCTTTTTTGAAGCAGAGGAGTAAAGGGATTTTCTGGTTTTTAGGAGCCAGCTAATAAAGATAATCCCATTTTCCACTGAGCTACAGTTGATTGTCTGTCTGCCAGATGTAATTGTCACTAGGCGATCACATATAGTATTGTGGCCATGATATAAAACCATACTTATAAATTTAAAATGTTTCTTCCCTTTCGCTTTGAATTTCTTATTTAGTATATTCCATAATGAAGATACAGAAATACACCATGATATTGAGATTATTAGATTAGGTCTTCAATTTTTCTTGTTTATCTGAAGTTGTCAATCTCTTTTTCATCAATTCCTAATTTGTGATAATGACTGACTTTTTCTGGTTTAGGAGAGCAGAATTAAATTTAACTCCAAATAAATATCTTGGGTAGTATAGGAGGTTTTGTTAGGCTTTTGAAGAAAAACATTTCTTAATGCCTCTATTCTGCAATATTGGATTTCATAGGATAGAAGGGGACCTTATGTAGTCCATAGGCTTGCTGAAAAGTAGGTCAGATTTATTTGTCTTTATAGAGAATTTTTTGCCTAATCTTTTACTGAAGACTGGGAAAGATATCCCAGCCATTGTTTTATATTGTTAAGCTTTTCTTTAAAGTGCTTTTCTAGGCCTGATATCTTGCAAACTGCCCATTAATGCTTATTCTAATATGATTCTGGGGAATAAATTGCTTACTTCCCCTCTCTGCCAGCCTCTAGAATGTCCTACCTACTGCTTTTCCTTCGTTTGCTTTTCTTTAAAATGAATTCGGGGGTTTGGATCATCATTTAGATTTCAGATTTTGTACACCTTTGTAGACCTTTCATCAAACTTGTTGCATTTGTTGGCAACCTCTGTCATTACTTGATACTTTCTCTCAAGTTCAGTGTGCAGAACTGCATCCAGAGTCTAGCAGAGACTACCAGAATTGATTAGAGCAGAAAAATTAATTCATAGCTTTGTACATGCTATCTCCTGTTTCAGAATCCTCTTGAAGTGATTTTTTTTCTCAGCATCATGAGTTATCTCATTAATTTTGTTATCAAAATATTTTTAAGTTAGAACTAGTAAGTCCAGTCATAGTTATATGGTTTTAATTCATTCCAGTAAAATAAACATTATCACAAATAAAGCTGCCTTATAGCTCTTATTCTTTACAAACTTTGCTTTCTCACTCAGTTATATTTAATGTCAATAGGAGTAATTCTTTATCTTGAAATAAGTGTTTTGCTTTCTGCCATATAGGTTTTCAGCAGACATATACAGGTCAGCTCAGTCTGGTTTATGCAGACCAGACTCAAATACAAATACACTAAAACTTGTTTATTCACTTCTGATCAGAATAGAGTGGTAGAATAAATCTCTGCCTTCAGAACAGTCTCTTGGTAAGTGCTGTATATAATCTTTGTGAGTGAATTTGAGCCCTGAGGAAATTTTTGGTAATTGCAAATCAGGTTTCTAGAATTGCTAGCTCAAAAGAATGACCCTGCTGCTCTGAGGCGTATTTCTGAACAACTGAAATACTGGTTTGTACGTCTGAGATCTGTAGCACCAGTGATTCTTGGTAGTACGTGCTTTATCTGTGGTATAATTGGTACTGTAAATAGCATGAATATAGCAAAACAGTTTTCATCTTTGAGTGCACCTTATTTTTCAGGCAGAGCAGAAGAATGCCTGGACATGCCATATTTTTCAGTTCTGAAGTCTGGATATTTGAATGCAGTTTATGTGCAATGAAGCAACATAAAAATTAGTAGCTTAATATAGTTTGAGAAGTGCAGCTCATTGCCTTTCTTAGCACCTGCATCCTCCATACAGCACATAAGAATCTGGTATTTTTTTCATTTTTCTGCAGTCTCTCTAGCAATGACTCATTCCCATATGCCAAGAATCCAACTGGCTTTATTCTTGAAATAAATTAACATGACAGCTATCCTGAAAAATGAGCAACATTCCTGCTTCTTACATGTTCTCTAGAATTCATCTGTTTTAGGAGGGTTATTTTCTGATGAAGTTTTTACATTTTTTTTACATTTTAAATGCAAGTATTGAGTGGCCAGAAAGTTAATGTATATGTCTGCAAGGATTTCCATAGGCAGATATGAGCTGCTCATGATCTGAGCAGACTGGACACAAGCCAAAACAACCTGGAGTCCATGTATCTGAACCATGCCTGAGCTCAGTGTACGTACAGAGCTTCCAAACTAGAACTGGTTGGGTTTTGACCAGCTTGCTCCCAGGAAGAGTGACTGCAGCCACTGGCATATATGTACCCTGTATTTAACAGTTTATCCTGGCATAAGGACTAGTTGCTGACAGCTATGGGTGCTGTTGGACCCTAGCATTGCTTGTTTAAACAAATGTGAATTATACGTAAAGAATTATAGTAGAGAAAAATTACAGCCTCAGGTGGGAGAAGGATATGAAAAAATGTGTAAAAATACTTCCACTGGAACAGCTCAGTTAAGATGTGGTTGCGCCCAATATTTATGGAAAAACACTGACTTATAAAACGGTGAATCCTGGGTTACTTTTGTCTAATTTTTTTTCTGTAAGTCCAAAAATTGTCACTTCTAATAGGCTAGAAACATCCATATTGAAGTCTTCTTTCTTCTATAAGCAGTTTGCTACCCACCAATCCTCTTTTTAATTAGTCAGTGAATAAACTAATCAGTCTCACACCAATTCCAAGGCATGCTGTAATTTTCTGCAACTTCACTGCTAAAGCTAAGTGAGATTTTAGGAAGGAGGGGGGAATGAAGCGAAAAACTGAAGTTAAAATCACACAAAATTAACATTTTTATTTAAAATATATCACTGATTTACAAAAACCCAAAATACTGTTTTGCCATTTTCAAAATGAATTATTTCACTTTAGAAATGCTAAAGCATTGTATGCAAAATCAAACTTTTTGTTTTAAAGTAGTTCAATTGAAAGAGATGTAAACCACCAAGTGAAACAAATGGAGAATATAGTACTTGGGCAGACAGTTGAGGTGTTCCTACATATGCTAAACTATCAATTCAGCATAATTGGCATTAATTACACTCATTTCTAAATTTAAAGTCTTCATCAGTTACTTTCTGCTGCATTTCAGAGATTAGGTTCACCATTTGAACCTTTGATCTGTACTCCAGTTTCTGCACAGACTTGCACTTTCTGCTGTGATTTTTTTTTTCCGACTGACTTTATGCCTGAATCATACAAATATTTTTTGTTTTCCCTGCTTTCCTGTGTAGCCTCATTTCCGTTGCATCACATTTCCTGTCCTGCTTCAGAGACCCTGTGTGTATTGAACATAGTTACATGTAACCCTATGAACAATTAGTGCTAGGTACCTTACACCTGACTACAGGAAAAAGAGAGGAAACAAAGCACTTGGAGGTGATCATGTGGGATGTAGTGCTCCTTACGTATGTAATTTGACAAACTCCACTAATGTTACAGTTTTTCAGTAGCTTTCACCCATTTTTCATTCCCCTGTACTCAAGTACTTGGCCAAAAGCGGTATGTTTGATAAGAATTTTGTTTTAAGGCTTGCCAAGAAATAAGAGGGTTTTCATTACTGAATGATTCATCAGTGCAGAAGTTGTTTCAGTCCTTCTGGAGTATTTTGTATGATGCAGAGATAATTGCCACTGTTGTAAAATATTTTCATTGAGAACAGTTGACATAAAACACTGCACAGAAACTGATCTGTCAGCTTTGTTGTTTGGTGAATCATAATGTGTTGTGTATTTTTACTTTATTTTTACTTGAAAGATCTCTGTGAAGGTTAAAAAAAAGTAAATTTGTTCTATTTGTACTTTGAAATACAAAGGTGGCATTTCATAGAAGAGTTTAAAAGGTGCTGGGTTTGGGCTTTTTTCTATTTCCCAATTTAGTAGATACTTTAGAGAAAGGAGCAATGCACAAGAAATACATAAATGTATTTTTGGGACTAAATTCTTTCATCTTTTAAAGCTGAAAAATGGGTGGATGTCAGTTCTTTCACCTTTGGGGAGCTAAATTTTTTCACATTTTAGAGTCAAGGTCCTGGTGTTCTACTGAACAGAATGTGTATGGGCTTGGAGCTCAGGAAGTGTTGAAGACTGGGAAATAGAGCCATTTTTAATAGTAACTTCTGCAGCTATGTCCCGTCTCTGCCACCTGTGAGGTTGTGTTTCTTCCTTAGCAAGTGTTACAAGCCCAGTGAAACAATATGCAGTGATAACAGTTCACGTCTTTATAACATAGTGGCGTATGATGTAGGAACACATCCTATATATATATGTTTTCTGAAAATTCTGTTTGTGGAGAGCTGAAGAATGGTAGGGTCAGCAGCTTTGGAGCCATATAATCCAGTTCATTTGCAGTGGAGCCGACGGTCAGTATGATGGCCATAAAGTTCCTGTGCAAGCCATATCAAAGGTTTGGCAGGCTGCATTTTGGAACATAACTTCTAGAATCTGTATGCTAGAATGTGTTCCGCTTTCTTCATACTGAGACTTTTTGTGCCTTTCATGTACTGTAGGCCCTTTTTTAAAAGGAGCCGCTCATAAGTGGAGTAATTTTTTTCCAAGGAATTAATACAAGTCTAAATAAAGGACTGAGTGTTATTCTCTCATCCCAGACCATTTGTAATCCAATGCCGAGCTTTCTTTCAGTTGTAGACTGGTTGTTGCAGATGTTTGACTTTTATATTGTTGCTTTAAAAGTCTGTGACAGAATGTTTCATAAATAGATAAGTGGTCTGTCTGACGGCAAGCGTTCAGCAAATTAAACTGTCTTCAGTGCTTCTCCAGTAGGTGCAATTGACCCAAAAGCCAGAACCTGGAGACTAAATACAGTTGTCTAAAGACAAAGTACTAGCCTGCTCTGATCTTCCTGGCCTGTGGCCCTTGGCTGTTGCATGTGATTGTGTGGTAATGGGTGAGAACATTGGAAAACAGATGAAGAATCTTCTCTTCTGCCTAAATTTGACTTCAGAGCCCTAGGAATGTAGGTAACCGCAGTAGCATTCCTATAAGCTGTACTTGGACGTTGAAGTAACTTCATTCTGTAAGAACAAAGAAACCCAAAAGAAGCTCGAGGGCTGCTATTTGAATGTCTGATATATCCTTGAATTTGCTGATTGTAATGTCTTTGTGAATGTAATATGAACAGAAATGTCTGACGTGAAAATGTACCTTCGGTTTATAAGTCATCCACAGTTGCAAACAAAACCAAAACATCTCCTCTTAATTATCACAGCTAAGTACGTATACACATACATGCACATACAATACACATTACGTATACATATGCATGTGTACCTAAGTAAATTATTTTTTTCTTTCAGGTGTATGCTAAGAGTTCTGGATTCCTTTGGAACTGAACCAGAGTTTAACCATGCCCATTATGCCCAGTCTAAAGGCCACAAGACACCATGGGGAAAGTGGAACCTTAATCCACAGCAGTTTTATACAATGTTCCGTAAGTATCTCTGTGTTTAGAAATAATTTGGAGCCTTAAAAAGAAATGCTGTCATTGAGAAGAATTTTTGTATTATGGAAGACAAGTTCATGGTTTAAGAAAATGCATCTGCCAAGTGGGCAGAATCATAGGTGTCAGTAAGTGTCTGTAGACTGTGCAAAAGCTCTATTGTGGTTCCATTCAGCAATCGGGATATAACAATATCAACGTAATATAAATAATGGCAGGGAACTTTTTTCTCAGAGTACCAGCGGAAAGTGGTGATTGTCTTTTCCTTCAAGTGTCAGTGAGTTTGCTTTTGTTAGTTTTGCCTTCTCAATCCCATTAAGGAGCAATAGGTTTTTCAGGAACTTGTTAGACTGTGTTTTTATAAACTGCACTCCTGCATTTCATCATGTTAAACTGAAGTTTCTAACTATGTTGTTGTATTTCTGCTTTTTCCCTCAACAACTGAGCAGCACAACTCTTTTGCTATTTCTTTGCATTGAAGATTAATAAACTAAGACTCTACAAAAAAAATTTTTTGTGTATACTTTTTGTTGATTTCTTTGAATTTTCATCTAGCCTATTTTTATGTTATAAGCATTCATCCTGAAGTGAACTGATCCACATTTATTTGCCAGCAGTGCACAAAGCTATTGAAAAATAAGTAGTAAATTTCAGCATTGCTGAAGATCTTTGAAGCATCATTAAATATCTTCCAAAAAGTCCTAAAAAAGAAACAGAACACAAAAACCTATAAATTCTGTATAAATTGGGTCAGATTAAATGGTCACTGTGACCTGCTTTAGCTCTAGTCTTTGACTTCACGGCACTATGTTTTAGAATCAGAGGATCTTTCTCTTGCATGTTGCAGTTTGTTCTTTCTGAAAGGTGCAGAAAGATTCACTACTGACAATCTTGCTTGAGAATAAGTGAGGCTTAAGAAAGAGAGAGGCGCATGCTGTTGTGTGCAGCAACTTCTCAGCCCAAGTCTGTAAAGAAGCACATCATGGTGACCAGCTTGACCTCCAAAGTTTGGTGACGGTCCCTGTCCGAGACTAAGGCCAGGGCATGCACTGTTCTCTCTCATCAGGCTTCATAGTCAAGCCTTTCAAACTTTTCTGCTTTTCATAGCAGAATTATACATGCTGCTGTCTGGTTGACATGCTTTTGATTTCAGTTGCCCTGTAAAATTCTTGAGAGAGGCATATTTTGTCTGTCAACATTTGCTGTTCAAGTTTTTCCAGAGAAATATAAGTGAAGGTTGTTCAAAAGATAAAACACTGCATTCACAGTTGTTTCGAAGCAAGTAACAAAACATGTGGTGGGGAAATGTGACTTGGAAGTGGTTACAGAGTTTGTGTCTGGACATTAGTAAGCAGAGCTTGTTCTGTATCCACATGGTTTGCTAATATTTATTGGTTTATGTCCTAAATGGAAAAGGAGCCAAAAGCTCAATCATGCTATATGTAAGTAGTCCAGCTGTTGGGAAATTTCTGTGTGAGGTCCTGTTCAAGACAGCACCAAGGGTGATGATGCACTTCAGGAAAATAGTTGCATGAATACTTGTGGTACAGCTGTGTGCTCTGTGTGTGCACTCCTCAATCCCACTCCATGAAATGCAGAAGAAAATAAATCTTCGCTATAGAGAGCTCTACTGTGGCAGTATAGACTGCTGTTACAGTCTCTTGTTCAGAGCAAATCACTTCATAAAGAATTTTCAGAGGAGTATGACTGTGTTGGAATTTCAATAAATAATCATTTCTAGTTTTTACTACTAGAAATGACTGTGGGTTTTCCTTTGCAGGCGAAGTGGTAAATAGATTGCAGGCAAACTCATTCTGAAGCATGAGT
The DNA here is from genome assembly GCF_017639655.2 of Falco naumanni. NCBI lineage: Eukaryota > Metazoa > Chordata > Aves > Falconiformes > Falconidae > Falco > Falco naumanni. The sequence goes on along the minus strand of NC_054061.1, from coordinate 29,834,678 downwards.
GAAGGATTTTGCTTCTTTTTGTACTAAATGCAGAAAAGTCAGCATGTTTTGTGATATTTGCAGTTTATTTTTTGGTTTTGTTCTCTGCTGCAAAGGTAGCACCATCTTTATGGAGTTGTGATTAAAAATGCGTGTTATGTGCATCGGTAAAGGTTTTATGACAGATGGGAACCCTGGACAGCTTCCCAAGATCCCCAGACTCTATTATGTTTGGAGAACTCTGATTATAAGGGCAGAAAATTATTACTGAGCAACAAGCAAGCCATATTCAAACCTGTGGCATATTACCAAATGCTTGACTGTTCACTGAGCTTTCCAGAAGCATGAGAGGGGTTTTTTTTCCCCCTTTTAATGGGTTGTTGTTGTTGGGGTTTTTTATTTAAATTCTTTTGTGCAAAACAGCAGCACTGGTACTTCTAAAACGGCATGGTATTGCTTAAAAAATCCTTCTGAGTGCTTCCTGTCGGTGATGTTTGAGGCACTGAATTCCACCAGTTCCAAGTGCTAACTTTAACAAAGGTTTATTTTTCTTTTGAGTGTGTACTGCTTTGCCTCTCCATTGAATGCAGTCTCTCATCCAAAAATATGAAAGGATGGAAAAATGCCCCTTTTCAGGCATATTTGCAATGTGCCATTTGCTATGCTAAATTCTAAAAAGTCCTCGGGTCTAAGTGAGTGCCTAGCTGTTGCTGAGGCATTTTTTTGAAAAAGAGTAATTGTCATTTGAAAGACTAAATGTAATGGCAGAGGGAAGTGTACACTGTGTATGGTTTCTCTGTTCTACTGTATTATCCAGTTGGCCGATTTTCAGGAATCAAAAAGAAAACCCTCATAATTGCAACAGAATTTTATTTATTTTTATAACTCTTCCTATAGGTTTAGCTCTGCATGTATCATAACTGCCTGCGACACATTGTCTTTGGTTGTTTTTTTGTTGTTTGTTTGAAATGTTTTTTAACTTAGCAAAATCTCCTTAGTAAGAAGTTGTCAGCTTGTATGCCAGAATTTGAGAGAGAGGCTTATAGAGGACATCCTAGCGTTTATTGTAGCCTATTACAATGTAAACTTGTGAGGCTGTGACACTTTTTAGAGGCACAAAAGTCCCTCGTGTTGGAGAAATTTTTATGTAGTAGGGATGGACTTTTACCATTTTTACCTGAAGCCTTGAATATTGGGAGTCCATCCCTGGAATTAAATACCCTGTCTACAAGAAGGAGGAAAAAAAAAACCCAAACCCAAAGCAACAAACCCCCTTAGTTTTAATGAGCCTATAGATAGGTATTTGTCTTTATAGGTGAGGAGAACAGTCACTGCTGGAAAAAGACTAACAGAGGCTAAAAATAAAATAGAAAACTAAGAGTAAATTACGTATCTTTTGCATGTACATGTTTTTTCTGGGAAGTGGATTAACAATTTTGCCAACTTCAGTTGTCATCTCTCAATATTTTATTAGATACATCTGAGTGAATTAGGCAGTAAAATTTGTATTCTGATCCGCATAGTGTGACTTTGTAGGCTAGTAAGTAGCATGGATACGTAATATACAACGGGTTGGGTGGTTGATTTTAGCTCTCAAGAAATTTACTAAAATGTATTTATGACATTGATCAGCATACAGCTTTGTAAACAAGCATAAACCCAGGGCTTTTTCAAATTGTTGATAATGCATCTCTGAATTTGTCAAGCTGAATTTCTTCAGGTCCTCTTATCTCTAACAATAAAAAAGTGTAGCGCACAAAAATTCATTATTACTGGCCTCATTCCAGCTGCAGAATTTTTATTGTCAGCAACGAGCCAGCAAACAACTGCTTACTTCAGTAGACATGTGCAACAGGACTTAAAATTAATACGATCTAATCTCGATAATAAAGCAAACAAATGAATCTCTCGGCATGAATGTGAAGGAAGTAATCTGTTGAATATGTTCCTTATACCTACTTTTCTGACAACATTCATGCTTTTGTGAATTACATTAACTGACAATTTAAAAGGTTTTGAATATGCTCTGTTTCTTGCAGCTCACACTCCAGATAACAGCTTCCTTGGCTTTGTGGTAGAGCAACATCTGAATTCCAGTGACATTAAACACATTAATGACATCAAAAGGCAGAATCAGTCTCTCGTTTACGGCAAAGTAGATAATTTCTGGAAGGTGAGTTTTCTATACTTACATACTTGGGCAAATTTATTTTGATCAATATAATAAAGTATAACTCTAAATTTAAAAGTATCCCTTCTCTCTAAATGGATTAAGTTCTTTTCTGAAAATAAAGATATTTAAGTAATTAAGTTAAATGTTTTGAAGTCTTTCTGATGAGGAAACTTCTGTCTAGATTGATGTGGATCCTTTGCTATTTATGTACACCGTTCTGATAGAATAATAAAAAAAATATCCTGATATTACAATAATTCTGGAAAAATGCAGAAGCTGTTAAAAGTAGTGGGAAATGGATGGTGTCAGAGGCTTTGTGAACTTCAGTCATATGCAAATGTGTCTTTCAAGTATTTCTTTTCGTACGTTTGTGCTACATTTTGAACTGAAAATTGTGTTTCACTAAAGACCCTAAAAGTGTTTAATCTCATTTTATCTCCCTGTAATAGTAGCAGAGTTTTGTTTCTGAAATACTGCAATTACTGTACTGTCTCCCATCTGCAGACAAGAGCTGCAGAATCACAACACGGAGGTCTGGTCATATTTTCGCCAGGTTAAAGTCCCATGTGTTGTTAAGCCCACAGTGGTCTGCTTTTTGTCCGCTGTCCTTTTCTGGAGCTCCTGCTTCCAGGCTGCCACACCTGGGAGCGTCTGCCTCATGCAGTTGTCAAAGAAAAGTCATTACTTACTGATAACTGGATTTCTTTCAAGTTACCTGTAGCTTTGTAAGCCCATATACTCTTTATGCCTTCCCTCATGCCTAAAAAACCCTTATTTTAAGCCTCCTATCAACGCAAAAAGGAAATGGTCAGTACATGCTGTGCCATACATAGGACCAAACAGTATGAGAGTACGAGAGCACCCATGTCTCGCATTGTCTTTCTTTTTCTCTTCTTCGGTGTGAGAATATTGGTCTTGCACAGTTTTCGAAAGCACAGAAGCAACATGTAGTCTGATAACTGTGATTATGCAGAACAAGTTCTTGAAAATGATAGCTACAAGTACAAATGGTCCATCTGTGAGAAAAACAAAACTTTAAGAGAAATGGGAGAATGTTTTTTGCTGCCAGTGGTAGCAAAAAGGTAGAGCTGAATGCTTCTTGGCTACTGTGCTTAACAAGTATTCATGTTAGCTGTGCATGTTCAGTTGTGATCTCTCAGGTTTATGTTTGGGCTTACTGCACTCAGCTATGTACCGTGTCTTAAAAGGAAGGTTTGCTTTGCATTGTAGTCAATACTGTGACAGTTATTCTGTTTGGCTTATGGTATAGAAAGACATAGGATGCCCCCATCTGCAGTCTCTTCTGTCTGCAGAATGCCGGAGCAGAGCTGGGATCCTTTCATTTGAGTCTGTCTTTAGCTGAGGTTCTTGTACTTTTAGTTGCTGATCTCATTATCAGCCTCTCAGGAACAGTTGCATGTAATAATGATCTATACTTTGTGACCTGATTTGTAGTGCATATCAGCAGAACAGCCTGTTGAATAGTAGTTGGATATAAGGAACAAGATACTTGCTTAGTTACTAAGGGTTTTTTTCACTGACATACATATCTTTCTCAGTTTATTCAGTCTGCATGAATTCAGAAATATGTATTAATAGCTTATGTGTCCAGAGGGGAGAACTGTGATTGCCTGGTCTGAGATTCTGTATGACACACATCATGTTCATGGGCTGATTAAGACAAAGCCATGGCTTTTTGGAAAAGAATATCCAATCTTGATTTTTTAAATAGCACACTATGGAAATCCCACTACTTTCTCTGGTTAAATCTTTGAATAATTGCCTTCTCCCTGAAGACTTCGCATTATTTCTGGTACAGATTTCCAAACGGTAGTTTCCAGTCTTAGCAGCTGTTACAGACTTTGGCTACTCGACTGGTGATGTTTCTGTTCTGTTTCCCTGCAGGAATATATAGGTTGAGGTCAAAGTAACCTGTAGGCATCTCCTGAAAAGCCTCTATATGCTGAACCACTGAGAGCTTTGTGCTTTCCAATTCTTAAGTATTCTCACGCGCCTGTTTTCTCTGAACTTCAAGATCATTCACATTCCTCTTGAAATGTGAATGTTAGCAAAGGGCACATGTGCTGTCCAAGCACCAAATCAAAAGGAAACACTCTATGCATTGTTAGGCATATCCCCTTTTCACCATTAGGAGCTCATGTTTAGATGACTTCCCAAACAAAAGCCTTGTATCATTTTTTTTTAGGACGGCTGCTTTTCAAGTCACTGCTCCATTTCTATTAGTATTGCCCATCTTCTTTCTTCTAAGATGTACGACTTAATACCTGGCCATATTAAAATGATGACTGTATGTTTGCAACATCAAGCGCATTAAAACTGTAACTTGCAGATTTAACTTCAGTCATGCCCATATGCACTGGTATGTAAAGTGTAATCACTGCAGATAGGCTTTGTATCGGTGAGAATGTGGGATGTCTTATCTGGAGTGATAAAATCCTGTTCTTGTGATCAACAGAAAGCCTGAAGTAATCTTGTGTCTGTGTAATTTGCTTATTTCATGTTTCCTTCATTTTCCCTGTTCAGTGCTCTTTTCATCTGTCACCATGGCTTGTACATATCTTGTACAGAACCAGACTAATCTATTTATCCTGCTCCTTTTCTTTATATCAAACATGGCCAATTAACAAAAAGTGTAATCGCCATAGAATACACATGTCACTGCTAGATTTGATAAGTCATTAGAGAAGCACAATGTGGAGGGGAGAGCATTCCAGTCCCCAGACTGAGGTGCTTTTGGGGAACAGCAGTTGCAAAGGAAGTGTTTGATTTTAAACCAAGCAGGCTGAAATGGGGCTGAGGTATGCACAGGACCTTTTTCCCCGGTGGTGAGACTAGAATAGCTAACTGCCATCATGGTTTTATATAGCCATGGACATGGGTCATTTTCTGCATTTGGCTAGCTTGTAAAAAAAATAAAAAATAAGGCTGCCAAATTACTTGTAATTTCATCTTTGTTAGAAATCCCCATATTCCCAGCTCTGCTGCATGTCTGGGCAGAGTTGGTGACGCTAGCTCAGGCCACCTCCTTAAACTGTGTACACTAACCAGGTTATTGTAGCTAGAAAATTATGGATTGCTTACAGTGTTCTGTCTTCCCACGTCATTCAATGGGGCTAAACTCTGGTATGAACATGACAAGTAACAGTGGGAGGAATACAGTGATGACTTCTGTCAGCTCTGCCAGATAAGAAAAAGATGTGAGCCCATGGCCTCAGACCAGTGGCATTCATCCCGTATTACTGTGGGCAAGTCTGAGTACATCTTGCTGGAGGTCAGAAAGGTTGTAAGCTCAGAGACAGTAAGATACATCTTGTTTACTTCCCTCTGATAACTAAATCAGTCTAAAGTGGGTTGAGGATTACAAATAGGAGGCTCTAAAGAATTTTGCAGCATTTCTAAAGGTTATTCTTAGAGGTAAACTGTTGAGGGCAACATTTCCCAAGTTTTGGATGTGTTATAATCAAAGGTTTCGGTTTTTCTCTGTGATTTCTGGCAGTACTAAAGAGTAAAGGGAGCCCTATCTCTCCCTAAGTGAAAAAGAAGGAATGAATAAAATGTGAGTGAAACCTAGAATGCTCTCCATTATCAAAATTGACTTTAATTACAGCACATTTCAATTAAAAGGGAATGTTTGAAGCCCTTCATGTTGTCTTAGCTCCTGTTTCATTCTAAGCCTTTTCTTTGTTCTTCCTTCAACTTCCTGTCATACTATTCCAATACGTCTGTCCTTGATCCTAGAAAGAGAGTCAAGATTACTTTTACACTATTTGCTATGTATTTTTTTGTAGGGTGCTGAGAGAAATCAGAATTTTGCTTGTATCAGAAAATAGCTGTAAATGCATAACATACAATTGTATGATGATTGCTGTAATAGATTATATTACAGTGTATTCAAGTTGTCTTAAAAATACTGATATATTTAAAGCCAAAATAATGTGTGAGTTTGTTACTAATGCCACTTAACAAGATGGACATTCTTCTAAAATGTATGCTGTCTGCATAACAAGTTTGAAAACTCAGAAATGGGAGATGGTTACATTTAGCTTGTTCTCAACAGGAGAACATAACCACCACAACATAACCAAGGCTGTTCTTACTAACACCTCCCCTTTATAGCTCCATGTGACATATGTAATTTCCTTATCGTATGCCCTCTTGCATGAAGTGGGAGCAAGAAAATGAGGAGAATTCAGAGAGGAAAAATTGTACTTCTAGGAATAGTTCTGTTACGTGCAGAGATCAGTGTCTCACTGCTGGCAGCGTTGCCTTTTCCCTTCCTTCCGATTGGTTTGTGAGCTTCATATTTAGCAACATACTTTGGCTGAACGTTTCATTTCATGTTTTTTAAGCTAAAAGAAACATAAGGAAAGGGAGAAAAAGATCTTTATCACCTTTTCTCTCCCATGTGGTCAGTACACGCACAAACTTGTGGCATTTTTATTTCCTCTTCCTCCAAATGTGTAGCAGCACTGTGGGCTTATCTATCAATGGCTTATCTATCAATCAAAACTTACCCTAGTTGCTGTCAGCAGGCATCAGAAACACTGTCCTGCTTTATGCCATGTAACAAATGGAAATGAGCCAGTTTTGTTCAGGAACGTTTCTGAAATTGACCTTTTGCTTCTGAAAGAAGTATAGATCAAAAACCTGAGTAAAGCAAAGTAGATGAGCAGCTATAGGTGGTAAATAAGTATATGTGCATGTTCGCTTTTGAAGACTTATTCTTCAACATTTGTTAGGAAAATTAGAATTTATTATGAAAAAAAGAGAGAAAAGCATGTTTTCCATGAATAGTTACCTTTCAGTTTTGCAGAACTCTGCAGCTGTGAAATGAATGAGTGGGGTCTTAAAATACCAATTAACACAGTCATCTACTAGTATTTGATTATGACAAAAACAACACCACCTTTTCTTCTTGTGGTCTCCTTTCCTGTTTCCTTCTGCACCCCTGCACTTGCCTGCTTCAGTACTTACAGTGCACAAGTATGTCTTGTTGCTAGTTCTGGAAATTTCCATTCAAAGGACAGGAAATTCCTGGTCAGGTGGTAGCGCACATTACAGAACACTTGTCAAATTTTTCAAAAACCTCCATGTGAAAAACAAAAAAAAATCCCAAACAAACAAAAAAAAAAACACAAAGGAGAAAACTGTGGATGAAGAACTGCAAGAGATGACAAATAAAATAAAGATGAAGACAGGGAACTGAATAAGCAGGATTTTGAAGAACCCGAGTGTTTACTGAGATGTTTTATTCATTCTTTATGCAAAGATTATGTATGTGCAAATTAATACATGTATATATTTTGCGCTAATGTGTACTTTAAGCAGATACATGTGGTAGCTGCCTAACAAGGAAACCAAATGGATGTTCAGGGAAGAGCAGAAGCATGGCAAAGTTACTTGATACTTCCTTTGCATATTCTCTCTTTCCAGCTTGTTTTTGGGGCTTATTTTCTGAATCTGTCTATTGATAAACTGCTGACACACTTTTGAGATCTCTGTAAGAGATGACTTCAAAGCACTTTCCGATCATGAACTTATGCAAACTTTTTTGCCTCCACAATGTTCACTGCCATGGAGTCCCTCAAATCTCTGACCTGTTGCAAGAGGAATCATTAACTTTGAGGTTTTTCTAAACTGCCTCTTGCTAGCTTTGTTTGACTTCCTTTGACATTATGAATAGTCAGTCACCATCCATGTTCTTTATGCCAGTTACAGTTTTGTAAACTTCTTTCATATTCTGCCAAGTTTTCTTTTCCAAGCTGAAGAATCGTCAATGAATTACAGTTACAGGTTTCTGTAGGTAACAGTGGAAATTCAGAAGCCTGGATCCTTCTTACTCATCTCAGAAATGCAACAGTGTTCAAGAAGGGAGGGAGAGAACTGTGGTGTTATAGAACAGCTCAATGATATTATCTTTATTTCTCGATTCCTTTCTAAATAGTTCCCATCATTTACTTGGTTGGTGGGTGGACTGACTGCTACTGAACTTTGGACTGATTTTTTTTTTCTTTTTTCCATGGACCATAATCATGTTGTAGTAATATGTAAAGTCTTCATTTTTGAGTGATGCAGGTTAGCTCAGGTCCATTATTCATATGTGAAGCAAGGACTGGTTTTCAACATGTGCATCACTTTGTTTATATTGAATTTATGGATCATTCTGTTTCCTAGTCACTCAGTCCCTTAGATTATTGAGGGAGCTTTTTCAAAAGCTTTGCAACCCCAAGTGTTCAGTATTGTCATATTTTGCTCCAACATTTTGAGGTTAGTTTCAGTTTTGCTACTCTGAATAGTATGTATTGATTGCACACTTTGTCACTTCTCTGTTCTCTCTTCACATGGTGACTATTCATTCATAAGAGTGATTCCATTCTATCCCAAAGAGACTTAGTTCCTTTAAAGACTTTTAAAGAACTTCTACATGCTGGTTGGCTTCTTCAGAGTACACTGTCAGTTTGGTACGAGAGGATTTCCTTGTACAGAGAGAACCGAGTGTTGTAATTTTATTGGGTTTATATGGTTATGTAGTTAACACTTTATTTAAGATAATTTGCTCAGTGTAGAATTCACACTTGTTACTCACGAATCACTGAATCCTCTCCAGATCCATTTATAAATCTAATACTCTGCATTAAGTACTCCATGGCTAGCAGATTGAAATTTTTTATGTGATCTCCAAGAGACATCATCTATTCTATGTGATTTACCACTGTAAAAATGTTAATTTAAACACTGTATCTATTTAACTCTCTTAATATTGTTGTACGTTGAATTCTCCAGCATGTCTTCTAGTTCATCAGTGGACAAGATTTTCATTATTCAAGGATGTCTTGAAAAGTCTTTAAGACTGTGACAGCTCTCAAAAAGAGGTTTTTCCAATCTTAAGTTTATGTGACAATCTCAATTGTTATACATTGCGTATACACTGGATTTTGGCTTACCTTGGACTTGACACTTTGGCAAATAAGCAGATGTTAGGACTTCTAGACTTAATTGTATGCATTAGAATATACACAAAATCTATCCCAGTACTTACTTCTCTGAGTTTCCTTTGTCAACCTTTATAAAACCATTGTCTTCTGACTCTTTCAATGTTAGTAAGACTGAGTATATGGGCTGTTTTACATATATTTTGCAGTTTGAACTTTCAACCCATAATCCGGTTTAGGACTGAATCAAGCTCTATTGTAATGTAGTTGGCCTGTAGTTCCGAATATGTGGTGCTTAGTTCAGTGCTGAATTTCTAGTCTTCTGTGAGGGTACCTGAATGATCTAAAATTTCAAAATACTGTGATTATCTGACTGACAAACTGGTGGTAAAGCAAAGCTCTTAATTACCACCATTTACTAAAAGCACAGTTTAGTTCTTAATGCATCATGTTTCTATCATATTTTTGTAGCTTTTATACTTAAATTTTTCACCCACCAAACTTCAAATTTCAGCCCTTCAGACTGTCTTCTTGTCAAAATTGTCCTAGGGAAAGACTTACCAGACAGCTGTCATTTGATTTCTTTGATGAGAAAAGCTTTATCATGATGCTTTCAAAAGTAGATGGAAGTAATTGATGAACAGTAATAACAGTTCTGCAGTTAATGATCAACAAAAAGTACTTTCCTGAACAGCATGTTTATTTTAGCTGCTGAAAATCTTTTTGAAATTGTTTCAGAATAGGTTTGTGTGACTTACCTTTACACTTCCATTTTGATGCTGAGGAAAAATAATTGGCTTTTTTTTTGGATGTGTTTATCTTTCATGCTTAAAGTCTAGATTTGCAGTTTGAACAGCAGATATGGGTGAATAGTGCGGGCTGATACAAACTCTGCAGAGAATGTTGATTTTGCGTTACTAGCCAGCAGCCCATGATCTTTTCTCTTTGAATTCATTTTGGAGAAAGTAAAAATCTGGAGTTTACTGTTAAATGATTTAAGACTAAAAGATACTTATTATCTGTGCCAAGCAAGGAAACTCAGGAAGTGGATTAACAGTTGAAGGAATGCTGACCTTTGGTTTGCAAATCACATTTCTTGATTTATTTACTTGTAGCCTTTCTATTTATAAATGCCGTATTTATACTCTCTCATTTTCTACTTCAATGTTTTTAATGTTTAGAGTGGAATTATGTGTCCTGATTATTTTTGCAAAGTGGCTTATTACAGTATAGGCTTTGATACTACACTTTCCTACAAGGAATATGGAAATTCAAGATGACTGAAATACAGGAGGAGACAAATGTTAGTGAGATTCCTGTAAAGTGTAAGGAGCTAATGGTATTTTTATGGTACTTTATAGATGATTATGAAAGCAGATGTTTTTGACTCAAAGTGAATGAGGGAGTCAAGCAGTGATTGTTTTCTGAGGGTTTGGGTTGTTTTCTTCAGAAAGTCAGTTGAGTTAGAGTGCATTCATGTCATCAGTTTATGTGACACGAGCCAGTAAAATCTGAGGCAAGTGTGTTTGTGTTCTTGCTATAGGCAGATCACGTCAGTAGTACCTGTGCTTCATCGTCTGCTCTTCCCATGCAGAACACTACAGCCTAGCTCACAGGCTCTGTACTAAACGCCAGGCAGGCAGGATTAAGGTATGCCTTTAGCAACAGAGCGCTGCTGCGTTCTGGAAACAAGACTCGGCTACTCCCATCTGTATTTCTCCTGCACATTTGCAAAGAGAAAGTACTATAATGGATTTTCTTTTGACAAAGCACATGAGCTTCTCAACAGTTTCTAATTATGATACTTTACAAATAATAAGAACATGTCTTTCAGAGTAATTCCAATTTGAAGTAAAAGGGAAAATAAAAAATGCAGCAAGCTTCTAGTTTTTTAAAAAAATTTGTGTTAATTAACAATAACGGCAGCCGCATCCAGCAAGAAAGCACATTTGTCTCCATTTGTTGGCAGTTTTATATAATACTTAGCCCAGGACATTGTCTGACTGGTGTAGCCTTGGCGCAGCTGCCAGAACGGGGTGAACATAATGAGGCCGGCAATCCACTTCATCACAAGCGGTGTCACCAGCAGGGCAAGCTAAAGCCAGAAGCCAGTTGTTATGTGACATGAAATACCCTGTGTACTCGAACATATACGAACAGTTAGTTTAGCAAGGATGTTTTAAGAAGCGATAGTGGTCATTCATCTAGGCCTGATAACCTTATTGCTCCTCCAAGATTTGAAAAGACAGAATTTTCACCAGTCTACTTGCCCTTTGAATGAACTTCAGTAAAATTGTTGGCCAGCTTTCACGCAGGGCTGTGGAGGCACAGCGTACAGGATTTACGTGACAAAAATAGTGAGGGAAAGTAGAATTCTTGAAAAATTCTCTTGCTGCCAAGAAGTATAGAAACTTGTAGCCTGATTTTAGAGCTATTACTAAGGCTAATGTGCAAATATTGAGGGAAAGTCTCTTTGATCTGTGCTGCATACTGGCTGTAAATACAGTCTACAGCTAATTGCTTTTGGAATGCTAGTAGTCTTTACATCTCAAAAAACATATGGCACTGAAAATTAAAGTAATTCTTGTTTGCAAACTAAAATGGTGTACTTTTTTTTTCTTTTTTTTTTTTTTTCTTCATGTGAACCTAAAACCATTACTCTTCTGGGTCTATTCCAAAATACCTTTAAAACATTAGGGAAGTGGAATATTTGTAGGTATCTCATGGGACTCGGATACTGGGTATTTAGATAAAGATGTGTACTCAGTTATTCAGTTGGCAAGAGTGCATTTTACCAAAGCAAGATTCACCCTTTTCTTCACAAAGATCAACAACAACTAATTTTTTGCATTTCTGACAAAACCAGTGAGAATGTGATATTTAAATGTTTGGTTTGTTGGGTTTTTTTTAGTATTTTCAGGCCATGTATTGTTCAGGCATGCTGAGATTACAGCTATCTCATGGTGACCTGTCCAAATAGAAATGAATAAAACCTTGGTATTGATTTATTTATGCATATACTATGAATAAAAAAGCTGCAGTTCTCTTCCAATCTAGTAGAAAATAAAAGTAATAATGTAACAATAGATCAAATATTACAGAAATCATATAAGAATAAGTGAACTACTTTTTCTGGCTTTTGTGGTACAGGAAATAAAAAACCAGCTGTGATTGAACACTGCAGCTTGAAATGTGTAAAGACTGAAAATATTTTATTGTTGCTATTACAGGATAAGAAGGCTTATCTGGACATCATCCACACGTATATGGAAGTCCATGGAACTGTTCATGGGACAAGCACCATTTATATTCCTGGCTATGTAAAAAACCATGGCATACTCAGCGGGCGGGATTTGCAGTTTCTACTGAGAGAAACCAAAGTAAGTTTGTCAAGAAGGAGTAGTGGCGGAAATAACTACAGACAGTGTCTGAAGTGCATGTATTTCACAAAAAACCCAAGCACTTCATTTGCCGTTCAGTTCCTTCATCTACTTCAGTTGTGGAGAGAGAGAGCAAAAGAGTGTGTTTTGCCTGTAGCCCCACAGTCACGGGAACTCAAGATAAAAGGATAGTATATACATTGAAATAAATAAACTTTTGTCCTCGTGGTTAGAATGCTTTGTGGGATTTTCTGTGTCATTCCCATAATCTCTGTGGCTCTTTACAACATTAAAGCACTTCAGTTATTACATTTAAATTGGATGTTTAACTTTCAGTTGGTGAAAGAAGTGGTTTGTGTGTTTAAAATCAGCAAAATGTGTGGAACTGCATCACTTACTCCCCATTGTTGATAGTTTCTTGCTGTGCACTTCTACAGGCGAGTCTATTAAAAAAAGAAAAGAAAAAAGAAAGTGCCTCCCAGTCTTCCCACACTACTGCAGAGGTCGCCTTTTTGAAATATTTGGGAAAATGATGGTAATTTGACATCTCTGTGTGACAGCTGTTGGCAAATTATGACTTTTTAAAGGCAACCACTGTGTGTGTACTTGATGCATACAGATACACATAATGTTGCAGATGAAAAGTCAACATTTACTTTCGTCACAGATAATACTGAGATTACACAGCTTTGCCTGTGTAGAGTATGAAATCACTGTGTTAATCATAATACTAATGTGGGAAGGATAGTGACAGTGTAATAACCCCAAGCACAAACAGTAACTTCCTCATGAAAAAAATAAATGTTCCGTTCACTGGAATAGTAAAATAAGCTAGTAGGCTTTATATAGGATTACTGAAGTCCTTACAATGTACGAAGTACAGTATGGTTATGTTTGACTAAGTCTTCCTCTAATTCTTTATCAGCCATCTTGCGTGTATTAACACTAAAAATCTTGGTTTTCAATATGAAGTATAGCTCATCTCGTTGTTATCGGTTATATTTACTGTGCTTTAAGATGCACTAGAAAGACACATTGAATTTTGGACAATTCAAGTTGATACATGCATATTCTGCTGCTCAGCGCAGTGCAGTTACGGGGTTTGTGACAT